>NW_027361674.1:18015000-18505812 GCF_039654945.1 Dendrobates tinctorius | reverse complement strand
CCTCCTCAGGCAGGGAGTTCCAGATTCTCACTGCCCTAACTGTAAAGAATCCTCTTCTATGTTGGTGGAAAAACCTTCTCTCCTCCAGACGCAGAGAATGCCCCCTTGTGACCGTCACCTTCCTTGATATAAACAGATCCTTGGAGATACAGTCATATGTAAAAGTGCGCTGTATTGTTGACCGATGCACAGTGACACCATCTGCAGCAAGATGATGCTGCAGGTCTTTGGAGGTGGTCTGTGGATTGTCCTTGACTGTTCTCACCATTCTTCTTCTCTGCCTTTCTGATATTTTTCTTGGCCTGCCACTTCTGGGCTTAACAAGAACTGTACCTGTGTTCTTCCATTTCCTTACTATGTTCCTCACAGTGGAAACTGACAGGTTAAATCTCTGAGACAACTTTTTGTATCCTTCCCCTGAAAAGCTATGTTGAATAATCTTTGTTTTCAGATCATTTGAGAGTTGTTTTGAGGAGCCCATGATGCCACTCTTCATAGGAGAATCAAATAGGAGAACTACTTGCAAGTGGCCACTTTAAATACCTTTTCTCATGATTTGATACACCTGGCTATGAAGTTCAAAGCTCAATGAGGTTACAAAACCAATTTAGTGCTTCAGGAAGTCAGTAAAAAGTAGTTAGGAGTGTTCAAATCAAGAAAATGATAAGGGTGCCCATACTTTTGCACCGGTCAAATTTTGTTTAAATGCAGATTGCACATTTTCTGTTGGTACAATAAACCTCATTTGAATCCAGAAATATAACTGAGTCCATCAGTTATTTGATATATGAAACTGAAATACCTGTTGCAAAAACCAAAATTGTTATGAAGAAAAAAGGTTAACATTAATAGGGGTGCCCAAACTTTTACATATGACTGTATATTTGTATTGTCCCCTTATATACTTATACATGGTTATTAGATCGCCCCTCAGTTGCCTTTTTCCTAGACTAAATAATCCTAATTTTGCTAGTCTCTCTGGGTATTTTAGTTCCCCCATCCCTTTTACTAATTTTGTTGCCCTCCTTTGTACTTGCTCTAGTTCCATGATATCCTTCCTGAGCACCGGTGCCCAAAACTGTACACAGTACTCCATGTGCAGTCTAACCAGGGATTAATAATGCTCTCATCATAGCTACTTGCAAAAAGTGCCTCCTCATGGACAGAGCCAATGACGAGGTAACTTGGAGCAAATGTGGTCATTTTTTCCTGACGTATTTCAAAAACCTCTTTAAAAGAGGTATGGTTAACCTTATGTCAAAATGATTCTCGTTCTTGCAAAGCACTTCTTTGTAAAGCGAGACGTATGACAAAGCGAGAGTAAAACTTTGAAGAGGGTTTTTTTTCCCCCTATTTAATTGTCTGGGTCCTAAGACTCCCCCTGATCACTCAACAGACCCCTTGTACAGTGCACTGTTCAGCAGACAGAAGCGCGCACATAGATGCAGGGTACGGATTCAATAGAAAGCATAGTCTTCATAGCGTAAAGTTACCATTAATTGGGACAAAAGTATCGGTGGCTCAAGGTGTCAAGAGTCGGCCTTCAGATGGTTATCTTGCCTCGTTCTCTTGTCCCTCGTGCCCCTTTACTCTCACCAGGTTTTTCCGTCTAGTGTATGCCACTCTCATAGCCATGGCTATGTGTCTGTTATTTGTCACTAGGGGACATGGCTACAACGCTCAGATAGAACTGCCAGTATGACAGCTCACACGTCTGCCCTTTGAGCTGCCAATGAAATCTCCTTCCCTGAGGGTTTCTATTTATTTCGGTGGAAGGCACAGTGAGAATAAGACAGTTATAAAATATGGAAAGAAATGTAATTTTAATGTATCAGTGTTAATAAGGGTAATGTATTTTTAGTCTATTATTTCTGGAAGTATCTATTATGAACACTAAAGTGCAGTGCTGTAAATCGAATGTCGGCAATAGACTTGCATTTTTTTTTTTTTTTTGGCTGCACAAATAATCCAGAAAACTGCAATCACATAAGTACATCCACCAATATGCTATCACGCGTTATTGGAAAATATAAGGTCATATTTCAAGGAAGCGAGTAAAATGGATTGCAGTTCTGTTGCTTATATATAGTCACAGCTCTTGGAAGTCATAACATCTGATCAATCACACTCTATTCCTATCTAATTAATGCTGGCATTGTTAAAGTGGCAGTTACTTTCTCTAAACTGTAAAGAAACAAAGCAAGCCCCATAATTTCTCCACTGCTCTCCTCTGGTATTTGTTGACAGGGCCGCCGTGATGTCTTTTCTACAATATGTGACCACTGCAGTCAATCACTGGACCAAGGACTGACAGGAGTACTCATATGCTGTACACTTGGCATCACCAATGTGCTGGAGTGGCTTCAAAAGGTAACTACTACATGCTTTGTTATTTTACAGCACTGGCCCCATATTCTTTTATAACTGTGGACCGCCCCTTAAATATATGTACTCTCAAATCACAAACTCCGAACTGAGGATTATTAGAGGTGGCAATATGCAGAAGTTTCCTCTACCAATGGTATACATAAAAGGGAACGCACCCATAGTAGGGATCAAAATGGGCCCCTCATATGGTTGTTGGATTTGGACAGAATTGTCTGGTGGACCAGCAGACAATTCTGTCCAAATCCAACAACCTAATGAAGGTGTGCTGTGTGATACATGCATGTGTGTGCTGTGTGATACATGTGAGCTACGTGTGTGAATGTGAGCTACTTGTGTGTGAGCTGTGATTCATGCGTGTGTGAGCTGTGTGATACATGCATGTGTGATACGTGTGTGATACGTGTGAGCTTGAGCTACTTGTGTGTGAGCTGTGTGATACGTGTGTGAGATACTTGTGTGTGTGAGCTGTGAGATACATGCATGTGTGTGAACGTGAGCTGTGTGATCCATGCGTGTGTGAGCGTGCGCAGTGTGTGTGAGCTACTTGGGTGTGTGATACATGCGTGTGTGTGCTGTGTGGTACATGTGTGTGTGAGATACATGTGTGATACGTGTGAGCTGTGTAGATACGTGTGAGCTACTTGTGTGTGTGAGCTGTGATACATGCGTGTGTGAGCTTTTATGGGAGCATGAGCTGTGTGATATATGTGTGTGTGATGTTATGAATGGGTCACCGAGGAGGAAAACTAAACAAGCTAAGCCACAGAAAACCAGAGAGGTTGGTAACTATGCAGATTGCAGACCCCTGATCCTAACCACACAACTAGCAGCAGCCGTGGAGCGTTCCTACGATGAATCTAGCCGCCTCGTCACAGCCGGAGGACTAAATAAGCCTAAAGCAAGAAAAGGGGAAAACTACCTGCCCCAGAGCAGACCCCAAAAGGAACGGACAGCCCCCACACATGTAATGACGGTGAAACAAGATGAAAAACACAAACAGGCAGGAAAATAGGCTGAGCAAATGATGGGGCCCAAACTAACTAGAAAGGACAGGAAAGGAAAGACACTGTCTGCAATCTGCCCAAAAAACCCTACAAAAATAATGTCCAACACTTCTAATAACAAAATTAACCCTGAAGTCACTAGACTTCTCCCACTATATCAGCACTCTGAAATATTCTGAGACAGAGCAAAAAAGAGGGAAATCTAATAAGGAACAAAAAGCAAATTGGCAAATACAGATAAATAAGAGTGGAAATTCAGTACAGCCCCAGCCGGGGATGGCTGACCACAAAAAACTGAATAGACCAACAAAATAAAGTGTGAACATTAGCAGAAACACTTAGCTTGAGATGACTGGAACAGAGCTGAAAACCAAGACCTGAAAAGCCAGAAGGAATCACCAGCACCAGAATAGGGCGTCGGCTGTCTTAAATCCAGTCTGAGATTCCAGAGATCCAATTGTTATCCTCATCATCAGGTGGCAGATCTCTACTAATTAAATCAACCTCACTACCTCCTGTTACCACCAGAGGGAGCCCGGAAGGTGAACTTTCAACTGGTAGACCAAAAAAGGAGTTCACAACAGTACCCCCCTTGAGGAGGGGTCACCGAACCCTCATCCACGCCATCAGGCCGATCACGATGGGCCCGGTGAAAAGCACAAACTAATCTATTGTCATCAATATCAGAGGCAGAGACCCAAGAATTATCCTCCTGGCCATAACCCTTCCATTTGACCAAATACTGGAGTCTCCGTCTAACTAATCCAATATTTTCTCTACCTCATATTCCACATTGCCATTAATCAATACAGGGTCAGGAGGTGCTGCCATAGGAACTTGTTGTGAGCTCATTTTCTCGTTCACCTTTGATGTCCGATGAACTCCCTCTGCTGGTGAAAGGAGGTGGTGAAACTGATTTGGATGGGAGACCTGTCACCTGAACAGGTAGATTGCGATTGGACATCAGGAATCTCTGAGTGGATATAACGCAGCCGACGCCCTGTAGGGTTGCTGGTGATTTCTCTGCTCTGAGCTCTGGTCTCCAGTTCCGTTCCTGTCTTCTAAAACTAAGTTTTGCTCTGTTATTGTTCCATGAGATTTTGTCTTATTTGCTTAGTTTTGTGTTCAGCTGCCCCGGCTGGGGCTTTGCTGAACTTCCATTTTTGTCCCTGATCGGTTTAGTCTCTTTTGCTCTGTCTTCAGAATATATCAGAGTGCTGATATAGGGATTTTGAAGTCTAGTGACTTCAGGGCCGTTTCTCCTATCAGACGTGTTGGAACATTTTTGGTAGGGTTTTTGCGGATTGCAGCCAGCATCTTTTCTGTCCTATCTAGTTAGTTGGGCCCCATCGTTTGCTCTGCCTGTCTTTCTGTCTGTGCTTGTGTTTTCACCGACAATACATGTTGGGGGCTGTCTATTGCTTTGGGGTCTGCTCTGGGGCAGTTTAGATTTCCCCTTTCTTTCTTTAGGCTTATGTAGTTCTCCGGCTGTGACGAGGCATCTAGGACACCGTAGGAATGCTCCACGGCTACTGTTAGTTGTTGTGAATAGGTTCAGGGGTCTGCAATCTGCTAGCAACCAACCTCTCCGGTTTTCTGGACTTAGCTTGCATTTTTGTTTTTTCCTCCTCCGGTGACTCATTCATAACAGAATCACCAGCCATACCGCAGATTCTAGGGTACTCAATAGCAGGAAAGAATTGTAAAAAAAAAAAAAAAGTGTCAGAATTTTTTTTAATGTATATTTTTTCCTCTTTCTCTGGAGCCGTAGGAGGAATTTTTTCTTAATGGAGATTAAGCAATTGTCTGATCGTGTGGAGCAGCTCACTGCTGAAGTGCGGGGAATTTCCGCCTATCTTGCTCATTCACATGCTGCTGAACCAAAGATCCCTACTCCTGATGTGTTTTTTGGGGATCGGTCTAAATTTTTGAATTTTAAGAATTGTAAATTATTTCTTGCCTTGAAGCCTAACTCATCGGGGAGCTCTGCACAGCAGGTTAAAATTGTCATATCTTTGCTGCGTGGCGATCCCCAGGATTGGCGTTTTCTTTAACACCTGATGATCCTATTCTAACTAATGTGGACGCATTTTTTCAAGCCTTGGGGTTGTTGTATGATGAACCTAATGCTATTGATCAAGCTGAAAAAGCCCTGTTGGCATTGAGCCAGGGTCAGGATTCTGCAGTTGTACTGTCAAAAATTCCGAAAGTGGGCGGTCCTTACTACCTGGAATGATGGTGCCTTGGCAGCTCTCTTTCGGAAGGGTTTGTCAGAAACCGTAAAAGATACTATGGTGGGATTTCCTGTTCCCTCTGGTTTTGACGATTCTATGTCATTAGCCATTCAGGTTGATCGGCATTTACGTGAACGTAAAATTACACGAGAAATGTTACCACCTGTTGAACAAATGTCTGAACCTATGCAATGCGATAGTTTTTTTTCTAGGGCGCAACGTCAGGAGTTCAGAAGGCGTAATAAGCTGTGTTTTTCTGTGGAGATGCCTCTCATTATTTCTGTCTGCCCTAAATGAGAGAAACGTTTTGCACATACATTTGCTGTGGGTGGTGTACAACCTAAGTTTCTTCTGGCAATTACTCTGATCTGCTCCCTGTCCACCTTTTCTGCTATGGCTTTTGTGGATTCAGGAGCGGCTCTGAACCTGATGGACTTGGATTTTACTAAACATTGTGGGTTTCCTATGACACCTCTGCGGACGCCTATCCCTTTGACAGATATTGATGCTTCTCCTTTGGCGAAGAATAAACCTCAGTTTTGGACCCAGGTGGTAATGTGGGTTGCCGCAGACCATCAAGAAAATTGCAGATTTTTGGTGCTGCATAATTTGCATGATACCATTGTTCTGGGGTTTCTCTGGTTGCAAATCCATAATCCAGTTTTGGATTGGAAATCTGTGTCTGTGGTGAGTTGGGGTTGTCGGTGTGCTCTTAGTGACGCTCCTGTTTTCTCCACCTCTCCCCAGTCGCATGATGTTCCTGACTATTTGGCTGATTATGATGTATTTAGTGAGAATAAGTCTGCGTCTTTGCCTCCTCATACGAGTTATGACTTTGCAATTGAGCTGAGCCCTGGGTGTAAATTTCCCAAAGGGTCGACTTTTCAATTTATCTGTACCCGAGCATGAGGCTATGCGATCTTATATTAAGGAGTCGTTGGAGAACTCTTCACCCTTGGGTGCTGGTTTTTTTTTCGTGGCCAAGAAAGATGGTTCATTAAGGCCTTGTATTGACTATCGTTCCCTCAACAAAATTACTGTTAAATATCAGTATCCGTTACCCCTGATTTCTGATTTATTCTCCAGAGTTAAAGGTGCTTGCTGGTTTACCAAGCTTGACCTCAGGGGGGCGTATGATCTTATTCGCATTAAGCATGGGGATGAATGGAAGACGGCGTTTAATACTCCGGAGGGACATTTTGAGTACCTGGTGATGCCTTTTGGGCTCACTAATGCCCCTTCTGTCTTCCAGTGCTTCATGAATGATATTTTCCAGGACTTTGTGGATAAATTTTTGATCATCTATCTGGATGATATTTTGATCTTTTCCAGGGATTGGGACTCTCATGTGGAACATGTTCGGACTGTGCTCCGGATTTTGAGGGAGAATTCCCTGTATGTTAAGGGATCGAGATGCCTTTTTGGTGTACAGAGGATTTCATTTTTGGGATTTATTTTGTCTCCGTCAACTATTGAAATGGACCCGGCCAAGGTACAGGCCATTTATGATTGGGTTCAGCCCACTTCTTTGAAGGCCCTCCAGAAGTTTTTGGGTTTTGCTAATTTTTATCAAATTTATAGCTAATTTGAAGGGTGCTGATGTGCTGAATTGGTCTCCGGAGGCTGTTTCTTCCTTTCAGAAGCTGAAGCGGAGGTTCACTTCTGCTCCGGTTTTGCGGCAACCTGATGTCTCACTCCCATTTCAGGTAGAGGTGGACGCTTCTGAGATTGGTGCAGGAGCTGTTTTGTCCCAAAAAGATCCGGTAACATCTAAAAATGAATCCCTGTGCTTTCTTTTCCCGAAAGTTCTCCCCATCTGAACGCAACTATGATGTGGGGAATCGGGAACTGTTAGCCATGGGCATTTGAGGAGTGGAGACATTGGTTGGAGGGAGCTAGACATCAAGTCGTGGTCCTCACTGACTACAAGAATTTGATTTACCTTGAGTCGGCCAAACGCTTGAATCCTAGACAGGCTAGGTGGGCCTTGTTTTTCACACCTTTTGATTTTGTGGTCTCTTTTCTTCCGGCACCAAGAATGTGAAGGCAGATGCCCTCTCTAGGAGTTTCTTTGCTGAGTCTCCTATTGTGATCAAGCCTGCTACCATCCTAGGTGAGGGGGTAGTTCTTTCTGCCATCTCGCCCGATTTGAGACATGCTCTGGAAAAGTTTCAGGAGGACAAACCTGAGCATTGTCCCATTGGAAAATTGTATGTTCCTAACCAGTGGAGGGGGAGAGTCATGTCTGAAGTTCATTGCTCCGCATTGGCTGGTCATCCAGGTATTTTTGGTACTAGAGATTTGGTGAGTCGGTCTTTTTGGTGGCCCACCTTGTCTCGTGGTGTCAGGAATTTTGTGCAGTCCTGTGGGACTTGCTCCCGGTCTAAACCTTGTTCTCGCTCTAGTGGGTTGTTGATGCCTTTGCCGGTGCCCAAGAGGCCATGGACCCATATTACAATGGATTTTATTTCTGATCTGCCTGTCTCTCAGAGAATGACTTATCTGGGTGATTTGTGATAAATTCTCTAAGATGGTCCATCTTGTACCACTCCCTAAGTTGCCATCTTCTTCAGAGTTGGTGCCCTTGTTTTTGCAACAGGTGGTTCGCTTGCATGGGATTCCTGAGAACATTGTATCTGACAGAGGAGTTCAGTTTGTCTCTAGATTTTGGAGGACGTTGTGTTCCAAGCTGGGAATTCAGTTGTCCTTCTCCTCTGCGTTTCACCCTCAGACCAATGGGCAGACGGAGAGTACAAACCATACTTTGGAGTCTTATTTGAGATGTTTTATCTCTGCTGATCAGGATGATTGGGTCTCATTTTTGCCCTTGGCCGAATTTGCTTTAAATAGAGCTAGTTCTGCCACTTTGATGTCACCCTTTTTTTTGTAACTTTGGGTTTCATCCTCGATTCTCTTCAGGGCAAGTGGAATCTTTGTCCTGCCCAGGTGTGGACACTGTGGTTGAGAGAATGCAGCAGATATGGGACCAAGTGGTGGATAAGTTGTCACTCTCTCAGGAAAAGGCCCAGCGATTTTCCAACTGGCATAGGACCATTGGTCCCCGGTTTAAGGTGGGTGATATAGTTTGTCAAAGAATATCTCTATGAAGGTTGCTTCTCCAAAAAAACTGAATAGAGCAACAAAATCAAGTGTGAACATTAGCAGAAACACTTAGCTTGAGATGACTGGAACAGAGCTGAAAACCAAGACCTAAAAAGACAGAAGGAATCAACCAGCACCAGAATAGGGCGTCGGCTGTCTTAAATCCAGTCAGATTCCAGAGATCCAATCGTTATCCTCATCAGGTGGCAGATCTCTACTAATTAAATCAACCTCACTACCTCCCGTTACCACCAGAGGAAGCTCGGAAGGAGAACTCACAACTGGTAGACCAGAAAATGAGTTCACAACAGTTTGAGCTGTGTGATCGTGAGCTGTGTGTAAACTGTGTGATACATGCGTGTGTGATACATGCGTGTGTGATACGTGTGATGCATGCGTGTGTGAGCGTGCGCTGTGTGTGAGCGTGCGCTGTGTGTGAGCGTGCGCTGTGTGTGAGCGTGCGCTGTGTGTGAGCGTGCGCTGTGTGTGAGCGTGCGCTGTGTGTGAGCGTGCGCTGTGTGTGAGCGTGCGCTGTGTGTGAGCGTGCGCTGTGTGTGATACATGCGTGTGTGTGCTGTGTGATACATGTGTGTGTGTGCTACTTTTGTGTGTGAGCTGTGATACATGAGTGTGAGCTATTTGAGTGTGAGTTGTGTGAGCTATTTGAGTGTGTGATACATGTGAGCTGTGTGTGATCGTGAGCTGTGTGTGAACTGTGTGATACGTGTGAGTTGTGTGTGAGTGTGAGCTGTGTGATGCATGCGTGTGAGCGTGCGCTGTGTATGTGAGCTACTTGTGTGATGCGTGCGTGTGCTGTGTGATACATGTGAGCTGCGTGTGTGAGCTGTGATACATGCGTATGTGAGCGTGAGCTACTTGAGTGTGAGTTGTGTGATACATGTGTGTGTGATACGTCTGAGCTGTGTGTGATCGTGAGCTGTGTGAACTGTGTGATACATGCGTGTGTGATACGTGTGAGCTGTGTGTGTGTGAGCATGAGCTGTGTGATACGTGTGTGTTACGTGTGTGTGAGCTGTGATACGTGTATGTGAGCATGAGCTACTTGTGTGTGAGCTGTGATACAGTGTGTGTGATACGTGTGAGCTGTGTGATACGTGTGTGTGTGTGTGAGTTAAAGCAAAAGTTGGCACAACCTGCCAGTGTTCACCGATTTGAGTGAGGACATTCATTGTATGTGGGCTGGTGAATTTTTTTTGTGCCAGGGCTGCTTTTTTGTCTCAGTCCGGCCCTGCTGGTGGTTATTTGACCCCTCACACATTTTCCACGATCCTTGGGACATGTTCCCACCTTCTTATATGCCAACAGGGCAGTTCCTTGATGGAGGGGTAGACCTGTCATCTCCCCACCTGTTAGCATAGCGGACAAGACACTCTACTACTGGGCTTTGACTTTCTAAGGGAAGTAAAAAGTTGCATTGTCTGCCTCCACGATATGCACAACTGTCTGAAGTTTCCTCCTACCTTTTGAATTATTTTCTTGGTATTTCTGCTGCTTATGAAAAGAAATATGAAGATCAATAAATCTACTAACACTAACATATAAGGAATAAGAAAATGATAGAATAGTGTCTATAATTTAGAGAAAGCTCACCCTACAATATTTCAGGGCAGATTGTGATCTGCAATCATCCTGAGGTCCTAGTGGTATATTCAGGGGTGGATATACATTGGTGCAACCTGTGCTGCTACACAAGGGCCCAATGGGTTAGGAGGCCCAATGTCATCAAGCAGTTTCTTATCAATTAGACTGCATATTAGAGGGCAGGAGCTTATAAACTTCACAGCTCACAATTACTGGTGCAATGTTATAGAGAAACAAAATAATTATTTATCATGAGCTTTCTGAAAACAGGGCTCTTAGTTCTTGCATACGGGCCTTCTACTGTCTATGTCCGCCACTGGCTATATTTCCAATGGATCTTGATAATCTAGCATCAAAACTTTTCTGTATAACTAGATACTTAAAGGGCTTGTTCATGTTTGGTACAGAAGTCTGCCATCACTCTATTTCTATTTGACTTCAGACTTGAGTCCTCCCAGTGCACAATGCCAGGATTTTCCAGTGCCGGTGGCAAGACTGGGACGTCATGTGACCTTAAGTATGTGATATGCATACATACTTCTGGCCACATTCCAACTAGACATGAGCGGCTTTGCTCAATACAAGTAAATTTCTAGTTGGAATGTGGCTGGACGTATGCATATCATATACTTGAGGTTATATAACCGCCCAGTGTCGCCACATGCACCAGAGAATCCTGACTGCATGCATTGTGAGGACTCACAAGCCTGCAGTCACATAGAAAGACTGCAGACTTCCGTGCCAAACCTGGACAACAGCTTTAACTTAATAGATTAGATTTTGTAATTTTCCAACTGTTGCAACAGGCAGAGGCAGTCAGGCCGGGCTATATATTAGAATTACGACCTGCTGAATATCCACAGGTTGGAGACCATAGTACTAGATATTATAGGGTGTAAAAAGGATGTATATGCTGTATGTTTACAAAATCACAGTTCACGATTATACCATATGACATCTTCTAAACAGTAATGATCCATAGAAATTGGCCAAAAGAAAACCAGCCATTCCAAGGGATCCATGAGCAAAAGAAATTCACTACTTTGTTTTTTTTTCCTTCCATTCAACGTGATAAAAATGCTTTGTAGTGAATGTTCCTTTTTGAACGATACTCAGAATTATAACATTTTTTGAGGATGACTCTTGTGAAATTACCAGGTGTGGCTCTTTAATATCAAGCAATCACTTGTAGTTAGACATGAAACTCAACATCATTTGCAGAATCAAAGAAATAGATGCAATTATAGGTAAAAGAGAAATGATTGTTCCAACATCAAATAAAGAAATGAACATAAAAGTACATTAAAGTGTAACTATCACTTGCAATAATTTATATTGTAATTCAATCTGGTAAATTAAAGGGGTTGTCTACTTCAGGTTTCCTATCCTATTAGGACGTTCTGAGGAAATAAGAGGGAGATGCTCGGTCCTCATATCTTTACCACAGTGGAGTGGGATTGGAAAGAGTTGTGCAATAGGTACAGGCCCTGATTCATCAAAGCAATGTTACCAGAATTCTGGAGTAAATTGCTTTGAAAAGTTGCAAAATTTTTGTGCAACACAAATTTGCACAAAAAAAGCGTCTTTTTTACTTTCATGCCCGTTTCTCCCAGCTTTGCTAAAATGGGCATATCTGGATGTAACACAGATCATCTAATTCATATTTGGAATAAACTCCTGATATTATCACTGGATCTAGAACAGCGCCTGCAGCAAGAGCCCAATTTTTCTTTTTTCTACAATTAAACTTTAAAGAAGAAAAAAAAAAAAAAAACACTTACAATCTATTTTTCTCTTGGGCTAGAGGTGGCGTTCTAAAGCAATCATGTCAGAAGCAGAAAAACAGCCCCAGACCATCACACTACCACCACATTTACACTTGGCATGATGTTCATTTTATGAAATGCTGTATTACTTTTACTCCAGATGTAATGGGGCATACAGCTTCCAAAAAGTTCAACTTTTGTCTCCTCGGTCCACAGAGTATTCTCCCAAAAGTCTTGAGGATCATCAAGACGTTTTCTAGCAAAACTGAAACAAGCCTTTAGGTTCTTATTGCTCACCAGTGGTTTTTATTTTGGAACTCTGCCACGCAGGCCATTTTTGGCAAGTGTCTTTTTTATGGTGGAGTCATGAACACTGACCTTACCCGAGTTAAATGAGGCCTGCAGTTCCTTGGACATCGATGTTTGTTTTTTTGTGACCTCTTAGATGAGTCATTACTGCGCTGTTGGGGTAATTTTGGTCGTCCAACCACTCCTGCAGAGGTTCACCACTGTTTCATGTTTTTTGCCATTTGTGGATAAATGGTGATCACTGTGGTTTGCTGGAGTCCCAAAGCCTTAGAAATGGATTTATAACTTTTTCCAGACTGATAGATCTCAATTACCGTATATACTCATGTATAAGCTGACCCGAGTATAAGCTGACCTCCCTAATTTTGCCACAAAAAACTGTGAAAACTTATTGACTCGCGTATAAGCCTAGGGTGGAAAATGCAGCAGCTATGGTAAATTTCAAAAATAAAAAGATACCAATAAAAGTAAAATTAATTGAGACATCAGTAGATTTAATGTTTTTGAATATCCATATTGAATCAGGAGCCCCATATAATGCTCCATACAGTTCATGATGGGCCCCATAAGATGCTCCATAAAAAATACACCCCATATAATGCTGCACAAAGGTTAATACTTGCCCCATAAGATGCTCCATAGAATAATATGCACCATAAAATGCTCCATAGATTGCGCCCCCATAAGATGCTTCATAGATTACGGCCCCATAAAATGCTCCATAGATTATGCCCCATATGATGCTCCATAGATTATGCCCCCATATGCTGCCCCTAGAATATGCCCCATATGCTGCCCCATAGAATATGCCCCCAATATGCTGCTCCATAGAATATGCCTCCATATGCTGCCCCATATAATATGCCCTCCATAGAATATGCCCCCATATGCTGCCCCATACAATATGCCCCCATATATTATGCCCCCATGTGCTGCTGCAAAAAAAAATGCCATACTCACCTCTCCTGCTCAGGACCTGGCACCTGAGATATTCACCTGTCGCTTCCTGTGTCAGTGACTGTTCAGCCAGCAGAGGGCGCAGCGCGCACTAACCACGTCACCGCGCCTCCTGCTGCTTAAAGGTCATTGACACAGGACGCAGCAGACAGCGGTGAGCAGCGATGGACCCCGAACAGGTGAATATTGGCTATACTTACCCCCTTCCTGGCGTAGCCTCTGCAGCCCCACTTCTCCGGCAGCTCTTCCTTCCTTCAGCGGTCACGTGGTACCGCTCATTAAACTCATGAATTTGCGCATATTCATGAGTTTAATGAGCGGTACCACGTGACTGCTGAAGGCAGGAAGGGAGACCATGGGAGAAGCGGGGGGGATGCAGAGACCGCGCCGGGGGGGCAGTATTATCTGACATCCCCATTCCCCCTCCCCCGCCGACCCCCAGGTATGACTCGTGTATAAGCTGAGAGGGGGACTTTCAGCCCAAAAAAATGGGCTGAAAATCTCGGCTTATACATGAGTATATACGGTACTTTATTTCTCATTTGTTCGAGAATTTCTATGGATTGCGGCATAATATCTAGCTTTTGAGGATCCTTTGGTCTACTTCCATTTGTCAGGTAGGTCCTATTTAAGTGATTTCTTGAACGAGAACAGGTGTGGCAGTAATCAGGCCCGGGTGTGGGTAGGGAATTTGAACTCAGCTTCCCAAAGATGTGATAATCCATAGTTAATTTATGTTTTAAAGGGGTTGGGGGCAATCACTTTTGCACAAAGGGCCCTGTAGGTTGGGATTTCTTTTTCCCTTAATAAAAAGCTTCATTTTAAAACTGCATTTTGTGTTTACTTGTGTTATCTTTGTCTAATATTTAAATTTGTTCGGTGAGCTGAAACATTTAGGTGTGACAAACTTGAAAAATAGGAAATCTGGAAGGGGGCAAACACTTTTTCAAACAACTGTAAATGATGTGAAGGGGAGGGGGAATAACGTTTCCAACATGTTCCCTTTAAGAATTATTGTTCACATTTCAAAAAGCACACACCATACTGTTTAGGAAACAATTATCTTGCTATTTTGTGGGATTACCAACCTAAGTGATTCTACCAAATCGGCACAATCCTATCCATTTTATAAAGGCAACAGCACTACAGTGCAGTGGCTCATTGGTCATCATAGCTGTCCTGGGGACCTATGTTTGAAGCCAACTATCAACATGAAGGGATGACATTTTCATCTATCACAAATAGTAGGTCAACTTGGAATTTCGATTGTGAGCCCCATGTGAGTGATGGCAATCTCTGAACAGCTCTCTAGAAAATATTGTGCTACATGAATAAAATAAACAGTCACCAGCTTGGTTTTCCAACCATTGCATGAAAGCTTTAACGTGATGTACTAGGGGGACCTGGGGCTGTCTGTTAAAAGTATGCCTTCCAAACAGTGTCTTTACAAGGAATCTGTCAGCAGGTTTTTGTTATATAATCTGCTGTAGATGTAGCAGTGATCAGAATGCTGAGCTGTGTATAACACCCGCCCATACCCCTGATTGCCACCTTCCTGTTTACACTGTCACCAAGCTGCCAATCAGTGGTGGGGGCAGGGTTACACTTACACAGATTAGCCTGACTGCCTGGCACGTGGGACCTAGTCCAGCAGTAATAATTTCTTGCTGATAAAACATTGATTGAAATGAAACTAGAGATACATCCCTGGAATTAGGCTCTCTGCCCCTAAATCATGCTGCTCTCAGATTAAATAGCAAAAACCTGATGACCAATTCGCTTAAACAATATTTAATGTTATACATTGGAGAAATTATATACATTAATAGGGATGCATGGTACTTATAAGTATAATACGAAAACTATATTTATAATTATTAAATTGCTACGACAATCATATCACTGCACCTGCCACTACTCTGATGTGATGCAGGTGTATTCGGATGTCTTAAAAAAGGGTCAAACTGGGTCATGTATTGGGTGCCAGGGTGAGGTCACTAAGCCACTCTACCATGAAAGCAAAATGCATCTTTCCTCTGTATAAAGAAAACATTGCGCTGCAACTTTGGCACATTTTATCGCTCCTCCACTGCACCCAGATTACTATTATAACAACTTCAACTTTTTATTTATTTCTCACAATCCTGAAGATTTTCACGTGCTTGTCATTTGTAAGATCCGCTGTCAGTAAATGATGATACAACACCATATCTGAAGACTTATAATGGGGCTTCGGTGACAAAATGGAGCAGTATACAATTAACAGTGCATGTAAATTTAGGTTATCTATCAAGCTTTTAATGACCAATTAGCACTAAGAGAATAAAACTCATCATCATTACCACAACATTAGTAGTACCAGCTAAGCGCACCGAGTTGGCACCTTACCTTAAGTGCTAAGAAATGGTGTTATACTATAATGAAGGAAAGGTCTGTCTTGCACAGCCACCATATTATTAACACATAAAAATGACACTGTTAAACTATTTTACATATTTTATAAATGATTTCACTTGCAATAAACTCACAGAACTACGTAGTTAGGGGTCAAAATAGGAAAATAAATGGTTGAAATTGTGCAATGAATATCTGTAAACTATATAATATCAAAACAATGCCAAAACAATTGCAAGAGAAACTGGAGCTGTTGACATAGTCCCCAGTGAAATTATAACTTTTGTTTCCTAAAGAAGATTAATGCAGAATCCACACCACAGTTGGTGGCTCTGGGCAAGTGCTCCAGTTTTCCTCTGTACTAGTCCAGGTCAGTGAAAGACCATGGCAGACAGGAATTGCTTGTTTATGTGGGGTAATGTGACGCTGAGTCACTACTCATGGAGAAGCTGTGAGACAGGGTAGTCAGCAGGTCTGAAGTCAGATACCAGGAGGGCTGGAAGTACAGAGGGACAAGACAAAGGCGTGGTTAAGTAACAGTCTGGGGTACAAAGCCAGGAGAGTACGTCAAGATGAGAGGATAAGACAAACGGATGGTCAAAGAATAAGTCCAGGGTCTGGTACCTGAGGTCAGAGAGTGTCAAGAGCAAAAGGGAAAACACACACGAGTAGTCACAACAAATCCTAGGTCCAGCAACAGAATCAGGGAATCAGACACAGATCAAAGCACACATCTAACAGAGCAAAGCTACAGCTGACAATGATCTGGTCATAGCTAGCCAGATAAAAAGTCAGCAAATAAGGCACCTGTAGGAAGGCCCACATGGTAGGCCAGCTTGACAGCCCTGATGCTCAATCAAAATGCTGGCAGCATCAGGTTGGATGACTGGGTTGTCACTCACCATACTCACAGTCCAGCACACTCCAGATCCTATAGGGTGGCTGAGCTGTCACTCACAGCTTCCCTAGGCCAAAGTGAATAATGAAACAGTGACAGGTAAAAGGTGAAGGAATCCCATCCATGAACTGTGTGGTATAATGTTTGTATTGATAAATACCAAAAATGAGAGACATTTTAGGTCAGCTTTAAGTTTTGTAGAATTTGGCCAATTAACAGTTATAATCTATACTGGAGGTGGATATAGTGAATAATCAATGAATGTTGCTGTATACTGACTGATAGATTGCAACGTTACACTCAAGCGATAGCTGGAGTATCTAAGGGAAAACTACAAGAGTGAAAGAAGAGTGTACTACCTAGTGTCTGTGGAAGATATTATAGCGGTAATCTTGGACTGGCACTATAGATTGCCTACATGGCAGGTCTTGTATGGGGAGGGTATCTGTGAAAAGCACTCATAGGTCATCCATGGCAGGGATTCTAGAAGGAATTTGTGGCTGACATACTATTATGGGGATATCTGTAGGTTGCATGGTGTTATGGTGGTATGTACTGCTGGCACATGCTGTTATAGGTGCTTTCAGTGGAGCAGTTGTTGGGGCTCATTGTTGAAATGAAGCATCTGAGAACCTCATGAAAACACTAAGACCAAAAACAAGGCAACATATTACATGGCTTCACCCTATTTCTACTCCAATGGTGGCACACAGTTTTCCGGTAACTTATTGACAAAAAAAAAACATAATGTACTGGAACAGTTTGGTCAACTCATGGCATTGATGTCCAAATCTCTGTCAATACTAAATGATGTGTTCCTCAGGAATTTCATATATAATTTCTTTAATTATGGGATAAGTATAGTCCCACAGGTTTAGGGGCTATTGTAAACTAATTAAAAGGGGAATTATGGGCACACAAAAAAGATCTAGCCATCCCTATGATGAGTTTCCCATCCCTGTTACCTTTATTTTTCTTTTTTAGCTCTCCTTCAGCCATTTTTGTGGTTTGTTAATGTTTACATCGTGATTTTTCTGGCAGGTCTTTCTTTGTGCCTCTAGATTACATTTCTCAAGAGGTAAAGCTATATCTGTCCCATAGATTACAAACTCCCTTCCTTAGTATCTGCTTACTCCACCATGGTACAAAGTACCATCTTGAGACTCCTATACAGTCTCAAGATACACTGTCCTACTCCTGACACTCCTACAGGTAGAAATGTTTCTTCCATACTAAAAGTAGGCAAAAAATGGAAATCAGATGGACCCCATATAAATCAATGCTTTCACTTGAAACAGGAATGCACCAGATGCTAATTCTATTTATCTGTTCTTAATGGAACAGAAACAGAAAACATTAAAATGTACATGTGAACAGAAACATTTTTTTTTTCTGTGAAGTCAGACCATCTGATGTAGTACTAAGTATTACATATTTTATTTTTAATACACACGTAGTAAAACAGGTTTTGCAGCTTATTCATACAACTGTATTTCCAGTCCATTTATACTAGGGATTGCAAATATACCTTATCATAGTTAAAGGGAACCTGTCACTATATAAATTCAGTGAGAAAAGATTCAGTATAATTTGTGTTTTATACATTTAATTCTCTGCTCATTCAGGCAGTTTCGGTCTAGTGGGCAGTCCCATCAGTGACTGACAGCTTTCCTTGTATAAGTGTGGCTACAGAAAGAGCTGTCAATCACTGAGAGGACCGCCCATTGGACTCAAAATTCCCAAAAGAGCAGAGGATTAAATGACAAACAGGTTATACTTAATCTTTTCTCACAGAACTATATATTAATCTTCTCAAATCCTTGTGCAGTGACATCCACTTTCCCTGGATGTGACTGGTATCCTCACAACAGTCTGGTGAATAAAGTCATTGAACAGAAAAGTAATATAGAAGGCGAACAAGTAAGCCTGGCACTATTCTTAGCTCTAGTTTTCTGCTTTAATTAATTCTGTTAATTTGGGATCTGTGAATAGCAGTTCTGCAATAAAAGCTTGCGAGCATTTATGAATCAAACGAATAACTGGAATTATTATTACTGTATGAGGAAACAAGCCAAATAATGGATAAAAAGTGCATACTTAGTATATATACTGCTTTTTTATATAAAATGAAGGTAAAAAAATTGATGTAGAGCGTGAACATGATGTGATTTATGTGTACTAAATTCTAATAAAAGCCATAGCTCATTATTATCATGTGATGCTGAAGTACCAGAAGGGTCAGTCCTCCCAGGAGTATTGTTTAATTAGATCTGCTTTGTGAGCACAAATGTATTGAACTTAGATTGCTACAGATTCCACTGCATCAGTATAATTCATCCTTTGTTGCAAGTCTGTCCATAGCAAGGGTGTAGCTATGGGTGCAAAGTAGCAGTCGCACCATGGCGCCAGTGTATGACAGGGTCTTCCCCACCAAATAAGAAAACATTGATATTATTGAAAATATTTTCCACTAAATAAAAACATTAGCTATCCACAGAATAGGCAATGAATGTATGATTCAACCACTTGTACCCCCATGGGGGTTCTGTATATCCCTTGTGAATCAAGTAATATAGCGCTCGCATGACTATTGCTCTATTTCCTTAGAAATCACTATCATTGGAATTATAGGGATAGCTGTTCTGTCAATCCATTGTGACCCTAAATCCAGCAGTACCTAAATCTTGATCTGATCTCTATCTAAAAGGGGTTTTTCAGCTTGGACAGCCTTTTAAAAATTTTCTTTCCAAAGTCATGTTACTAAACTATCCACACTCTAAGGGATAACTTACTGCTGATCACTGGTAGGTTCAGCCTGCGCTTCTCCACTCCATTCAGGGAGCTGTAGGGACCTGTTCTCAGGGATCCAAAGCCCCGATCTTGGGATGGTACTCAGATTCCCAGCTATCTACAAATTCTTCTTCTTCTGATGGATAGGGGATAACTTGTGATTTTGGAAATAACCCTTTCAAGGGAAATCTGTCAGCAGGTTTTTCATATGCAATCTGAGAGCAGCGTGATGTAGTGACAGAGACCCTGATTGCAGCGATGTGTCACCTAGTTTACTGGTTGCAGCAGTTCTGATAAAATCAGTTTTCCATGCTGCAGATCTAGCAGAGCTCTAAATGCCGAGCTCTGTATTACCCTGCCCACATCACTCATTAGGAGGCATAAGACACCTAGTCCTTTAGTGATAATCAGTAAAACACAGCTTAGTAAGTGACACATTGCAGGAATCATCGTCTATCATGCTGCTCTCAGATTAAATAGCAAAAACTGCTGACAGGTTCGCTTCAACATATAACGGAAATGAGTTTATTCAGGTGGACACACTTTAATGTTTACATCCGACTGCTAAAAAACTGATAACAGCTGATTAATGGGGATGCCGGGTGTTCAACCCCCACCTGTGGACAGATGATCAATATTTTATGCCCAGACAGCTTAGGTTGATCTTATTGATCAGGATGGGCGATGCAGCCAGCCAGCAGAAAATGAAGTACCACATGCCACCCATTGAATTTAAGAAGCCATCCATGTAAAACAATGGCAAGCTACTGTTTGTTGTCACTTTCCACTGTGCTTAAAGGAGTTGTCCACTACTAGGACAACCCCTTCTCAATCTGAGTGTTTCCCCTAGTGAAAATAAAAAAACTTTTGCTTACCTCCCGTGCCAGCGCCATTCCAGCAGTGCTGGCTCTCACGTTCCCGGGGCTCACGCGAGTTTGTTTTGTTGTGAGGTCGTTTTGTCACATGAGCCCACTGTCCCCTCCTATACATACTCAAGAGGAAATGAGTGGTCAGCCGCAGCTCTCGCTTGCTCTTGATAACGTATACATCTGAAGCCAGTGATTTGGTGAAAGGCTCATGTGTCATAACCGACTGAGCCCTGGGAAAGAGTGCTGACACCTCCATAACAGCGTCAGCACAGGTTGTCCAACTAGTGGGCAATGCCTTTAAAGGGAAGGTGCCATCCCAAAAAAAAGTTTTCAGCAATTGAAAAAATGTAAAGAATTAATGTTTACATTTTCTTAAAAAATATTATCATTTGTTTTTAATTTTGTAAAATATGAAAAATAATTGTAAAAAGTTTGGCATTTCCACTTGTTAACACTAGGGGGAGCAGATACTGAAATTTGGCACAAAAACCTAGTGTACAAATAGCTCACATTATTGTCCTGCAGTAATTATGGGCATACAGTGTCCATGATGTTTGATTTTGATATATGATCATGCCCTAAAATGGACACTGTATGGGCGGAATCTGCTGACATGGGTGTGGTGTCACTCCTCCCCTTCTGGGTGTTTGCTAAGGGAAAAGAGAGGATTACATCTAGGAACACAGTGAGCAGCCATTTTGATGGGGCCTGCAAAGTTACTGACTGTCTTTTCATGTAAAGTCTGGATCAGAACAGGTCACCAATCAGCAGAAATGTTTCCTGGATTTCTGTGGAGCAGACAGTCCATCCATGTGTATAAAACACAGCGCTCTATGTACAATCCCTGGCACCGAACAGGGTGCCCCCCAGAGACCAGCACACTGCTCTCCTGAAATACTCTGTGCTGCTGTCACCCTGCTCCTTCCTCCATATATCAGGCCACAGTCGCCTCGCTTTCACACATCGCCAGGACAGGATCTGAGGAGAGGAATGGGGTCTTCGGTCACCGAGGATGGCAGGCAGCAAGGATTCTGGGAGCAGGGTGACAGCAGCACAGAGTATTTCAGGAGAGCAGTGTGCTGGTCTATGGGGTGCACACAGATATATGGTAGAGGGAGCAGAGTGACAGCAGCACACAATATTTCAGGAGAGCAGTGTGCTGGTCTATGGGGGGCACAGAGAGAGATACATCGTGGAGGGAGCAGGGTGACAGCAGCACAGAGTATTTCAGGAGAGCAGTGTGCTGGTCTATGGGGGGCACAGAGAGATATATGGTGGAGGGAGCAGGGTGACAGCAGCACAGAGTATTTCAGGAGAGCAGTGTGCTGGTCTATGGGGGGCACAGAGGGAAACATATGGGGGAGGAGCAGGGAGACAGCAGCACAGAAATCCAGGAAACATTTCTGCTGATTGATGGCCTGTTCTGATCCAGACTTTGCATGCAAAGACCCCATTCCCCTCCTCAGATTCTGTCCTGGCGATGTGTGAAAGCGAGGCGACAGGCGCAGTCCGGGGTGACGCTGGGAAGCAGGCTGGGGGGGGAATGGAGCCATACAGTAAAGATAAAAATGAGACCCCTCTCTTCAGCTGCCTCCCCAGCCCTCCCCTGACTGCACCTATTACTCCTGACCCGTGTGCAGGTGGTCAGCCAGAACCACCCCAGAATGGGTCCCCTTTTAGCAGATCACAAATACCGCCATATACTTCACACACAATGCCGCCATATAGATCATACACAATACCACCATGTAGATCACACATAAAACCAGCAGGGTGACAGCAGCACAGTATTTCAGGAGAGCAGTATCACACGGCAGAGAATTAGATACACGGCTCAGCAGTCAGTATCACACAGGAGAGGATTAGATACACGGTTCAGCAGTCAGTATCACAGGAGAGGATTAGATACACGCTCAGCAGGCAGTATCACATAGGAGAGGATTAGATACACGGTTCAGCAGGCAGTATCACAGGAGACAGTATTACAGATATACCCACACTGGTGAAACTTCCAGCCCCCCCCCCCCATACACTAGACTATGGGCTGTATATGTCACTGTCACTATAAAAGCAAAGGTGTCAGATTACCAGAGATCACTGGGGCTGTGTGTGAGTGAGGAGGCGGAGACAGAGCAGGAGGACAGTGGAGCTGGAGCAGGAAGCACGGTGCAGAAAGTGGAGCTCAGCAGATAGCACTGGGCTACAGTAAAATGGCGCCCAGCCACACCTACAGCAGTGAATGGTGCAGCCCAGAGGGGCGTGCCCAGTTCACTGCTAATGAGGCTGCATGGTAGGGTCGGGAGCCGACCGCAGTCTCCTATGTCCAGGGACGGCCATATTTGCAGACTGTATGAGTCCTCCACAGATCTGCAAATCAAGATGGCAGCACCCTGTGGCTACATTAAAACATTACAAAACAAACCATAAATCCTAGTTAGTACAACATTTGCTGAAACATGTTTTGTTACTCTTTTTTTTGCTAATTATATAAAATTGCGGCACCTTCCCTTTAATACATGTGAGTCTTTATTAATTTATATACAGCTCTGGCAAAAATAAAGAGACCACCACATCAAAACCCTGTCACATTGGCAGCCCATTCGCCAGACATGAACCCCATTGAAAACCTCTGGAATGTAATCAAGAGGATGATGGATAGTCACAAGCCATCAAAGAAGAACTGCTTACATTTTTGCACCAGAAGCAGTGTGAAAGACTGGTGGAACGCATGCTAAGTCACATGAAAGCCGCTTTTAAAAATCGTGAGTATTCCACAAAATATTGATTTCAGAACAATTCCTGAGTTAAAACATAATTGTTTCTAAATGATTATGAACTTGTTTTCTTTGCATTATTTGAGGTCTGAAAGCACTTTTTTTGTTTGTTTTTTTTTTTTTTTTTTAATTTTGACAAAAAAAAAAAAAAAAAAAAAAAAAAACACAAAATTTATTGCTTAGAAATTCAGAGACATGCTGTCAGAAGCTAACAGACTAAAAGAACAATTTACATTTTACTCAAAAATACACCTATAAAGAGAAAAATCAGACAAACTGAACATTTGAAAGTGGTCTCCTAATTTTTGACATAGCTGTATATAGGCCATATGGGTATCAGTTGTCTACCGTTGCTCTGGTAGTAGACGCCAACAGATCTTTTAACCTCTTTCCAACCTGAGACACATCTATACGTCCCTGTGACTTAAGTCTAATTGACCTGGGACGTATGGATGTGTCTCAGCGATTTTGCGCTGTGCGCGCACGATCACCGCCGGCTGTTAGCTGATTCGGAAAGCTGACACCCATCACTAAGTACTAGGAGCGGTCCCTCACCACTCATGGCACTAAGCCCCCTAAATTCTGTGATCAAATGAGATCGCAGCATTTCGGGAGCAGAAAGAGGGAAGACAGCCCCTCTGCTTTTGGATCTGAGATCCCGTGACATCATCTCGCGGGCCCAATCGATGCCATGGTGACCAATGTTGTCATGACGACATCCATGTCACCAGAGCTAGGAAAGTTGCTGATCATGCACAGTGCATGATCAGCAACTTTATCAGTGCAGAGCTGACAGTTTGGATAGCATAGGGATGCTGCTGCATCCCCATGCTATACAAGCGATCAGCCTGCAAAAAATTAAAGTCTTATAGTGGGACAACGTAAACCAAGTTTAAAAAAGTTAGAAAAAGGTAAAAAAATAAAAATTTTAAAAATCCAAAAACTCTAATAAAAAAAAATCTGAATATATTTTACCCATGAATTAATATTTTTATTTAAAAAATAAAAACAAACAATAAAAGCACACATATTTGGTCCTTGTCTGGAAAGACCCAACCTATGAAGCTGTCCCCCTTTAGTGAACACCATAAAAAATAAAAAAAAAAAAAAAGGCAAAAACAATGCTTTATCATCATACCGCCGAACAAAAAGAGTAAAACATGATAAAAAAGACAAAATATAAATAAACATGGTACCACTGAAAATGTCATCTTGTCCAGCAAAAAAATTTGCCGCCATACAGCTCCATCAGCGGAAAAATAAATAAATTATAGTGCTCAGAATAAAGCGATGCATAATTATTTTTTTCTATAAAATAGTTTGTGTAAAAGCTCCAAAACATTAAAAAAAAAAATGTAACTGTGGTATTACCGTATATACGCCGAGATTTTCAGCCCATTTTTTGGGGCTGAAAATCCCCCTCTCAGCTTATACACGAGTCATATACCGAGGGGGTCGGTGGGGGAGGGGGATCGGGGGTGTCCGAGATCATACTCACCCCCTCCTCGCACTTCTCTGCAGCCCCCCTCCTTGCTCCATGTTCTCAGCACCCCTGCTCTTCCTGCTTCAGCGGTCACATGGTACCACTCATTAAACTCATGAATATGCACATATTTATGACTTTAATTAGAAGTACCATGTGACCACTGAAGCAGGAAGAGCAGCAGCACCGAGAACATGGAACAAGCAGGGGCTGCGCTGCAGAGACGAGCGCCAGGAAGGGGTGAGTATGAACAGGGGGGAGCCATATTCACCTGTCCCCGTTCCAGAGTCGGCAACGCTGACGAGCAGTGGGCAGCAGGAGGTGAGTATACAGGTTTTTTTGCTTTGTTTTTGTAACGGAGGCAGCGGCAGCAGAAACATGATGGGGCCGCACACTGTGCAGCATTATCTGGGGCCACCCACTGTGCAGCATTATCTGGGGCCACCCACTGTGCACCCTAGGCTTATATGCGAGTCAATACGTTTTCCCAGTTTTGTGTGACAAAATTAGGGGGGTCTGCTTATACACTAGTATATACGGTACCAATTTTACCTTATCAATTTTACCACAAGCGGAGCAAAAAAAAATTCCTGGTTTTTGTTCTGCCTCCCAAATATCGGAATAGAAAGTGATCAAAAAATGTCATGAATCTGAAAATGGTACCAATATAAACGTCAACTCGTCCTGCAAATAAGCCCTCGCATGACTTCGTCAGTCGGGATATGGAAATATTATAATATATATATATATATATATATATATATATATATATATATATATATATATATATATATATATATATATATTTTTTGGAAAAACTAGTCATTGCAATAAAAAAGCGTCTTTTAGTGTGTGACAGGAGACAAGCATAAAAACACAATATAAGTTGGGTATCGCTGTAATCACACCAACCCGGAGAATAAAGTCGTCTAATCACTTATGCCGCACAAGGAATGGCGCAAGAAAAAAAAAAAAAAAACAAAACTAATTCTCCATCTGTTTTGTTCATTCTACCTCCCAAAGATTGCAGTAAGTAGAGCTTAAACTAAATACGTGATTTAGAAGGAATCCCCGACGGAAGATTCTCTATAACAGGGGTCCTCAACCTGTAGCTCAGGAGCTACATGTGGCTCATGGTCCCATGAATTGTGGCTCGCAACTGTCTGCCAGCTTGGTGCATTAGGTCCAAGTCTAGAAAACAGGTATGAAGAGCATATATCGAAATTGTGAATTTTTGAGTATACCTGCATAGATGCATTTTACTGGTCTTAAGGATTTAGAAATGTTTTAGGTATGGTACGCTGAAGGATGATACTACCGTACCTGTTAAGCGCCTGTCACACTAAGATATCGCTAGCAATATCGCTATAACTAGTGACGTTATAGCGATATTGCTAGCAATATCGCTGTGTCTGATACTTGCCTACGACCGGCTCCCCGGCTGGTTATCGCTGATCGCGCCAGGGCTGTGGAGTCGGTAAGCCACAGTTGCGACTCCGACTCCTGGATTTTATCAGGCTCCGGCTCCTTCATAAATGGCCAATTCATAACAAATTTACTGCTGTAAAATATTAAACATCGTGCTTATTCAGTTTCTCACCATCATATAAGTAATCAGACCACTTAGAGCAAAAACTACATTTATTAGAATACAATTAGAATATAGCAAATAACTTTTATAAACTTTTCTAAACTGTAAGTAAATATGCAATAAACACTTTTATGCAGTTAAGAAGAAATCTATAAATTTGTCCTCAGAAAAAGTATTGCCTCTGTCAGATCCTCCTTCATGGATGCCCTCAAACCTGATCTAATTATTTTGAGAGCAGAGAACAACCTCTCTACACTAACTTGTTGGAGGCAAAGCAGTAACCACTCGGGCAACATCTCTGACAATGTCAGGATACAGAGGAATCGCTTGTTGCACTGTTATTTTTGATGAACGGTCAAATTTCTCAATTTCTTTTAGTGCACATGAAAAATTCTGCTGAAATGTACTGGCTGTGTTCCTTGATGGGGATGACTCTTCTTCTATGCGGGAACGCTTTGCACGGTCCTTGTGATCCAAATATTTTTCGAAATTAAATTCTTCATCAGTTGATGATGAGGGTGAAGATGTGGCAGGACGACCAAATTCTTCTTGTTCCTCCTGACTGTTCTGCAACCCTTTCATCCTTACTGCTATTTCAAACAGAGCTTCTTTTCCTTTACTTAGCTGTTGATCATCTAGAAGAATCCGATGCATTGGGTCTACATAAACAGCTGCCAAAAGAATGTTATTTTGTAATAGTAGCTCCTCTCTCCGTTTCATTGATGTAGCAATGCCACTTGCAATTAACCCTCCTCTTTGGGACAGGCGAAACATCAGGTTCTTCCACTCCTTTAAGAAAATACCTGGAGTTAAGTCCTCTGCTTGTAAATTTTTAGTCACTGTAAATGGGTGCTCTAGCAATATTTCCAGCTCAGTCACCTGATTCCACTGACTTTCATTTAGCGTCAGTTGAGGGTTAGCCATGTCTACAAGAAAGGTTTTCAGTTCAACAAAGCGCTGAATCATTAAGTACTGCCCCATCGTGTGGCTTGATCAATAATTGCCCTTTTTCCAGCACGTCTCTTCAAAATTGAGTCAACTTTAGGGGTTCTGGCAACAGTAGCCAATTTTCTCACCTTGCCAATCAGTGCAGCAGCATGTCCTTCTTGCAGACTGTCTCTTATAGCCAGCTGTAGCGTATGCACAACACAGCGCATGTGATGAATGAAAGAACATATTGACACAGTTTCAACAAGATCTTCTAAACTATCATGTTGCTGTTCATCTGAAGCAACTTCAGTTTGCTTCTCAGTTACAATACTGTGTTCCTCCATTTCAAACATTTCTGTGTCTGTGGACCCAGAATGTTCTTCTAGCTGCTGGTCACCATCATTACTCTCATTCATTAGCTTAATAGTACTTATCATATTTGAAGCATTGTCAGTTAAAAAAGAGCAAGTTCTTTCTGTTGTAAGTTCATAGTCTTGCAGAACCTTTCCCACCAAGACCTGGAGAAACTCACTGGTGTGATGAGCTTTACTGCCAATGTCTTGGTAACTATTTCATTTTTGTCAAACAAATCGGACATTGATGGCAAAATAGTTCACTCTGTGACGTGTGCAGGCATCCATTTTAAGAAACAGAAAGCGTCCCTTGAGAGTTTTTTTTTTTAAGTTCTTCCTTTTGTTTAAAAGCTTCTTCGATTACTAATTTTCTAATGCTCTCTCTCTCCAGAGAAACACCAAGCTTGCGGGCCATTTCCCCATTCAGACACATAAAAGCTGGTCGTGAAAATAATGAAATAGGCACACTATCCTTTACAACAAGCTCTATGATCTGTTTTTTAAGTGTATCTACTGTCATTGTCACAGTAACTTTGTCACTGACAAAATATCTTGCAACTGATGGCTGCAAAGTTCTCTGCTCCTTTGTTTGGCTGGAAGAGCTGGGCACTGGTTCATTGGTTTGGATGCAGTCTCTCTCATCCACTGCTTTCAGTACTTTTGGATGAAAGCGCTGTAAATGTCTCGTTAGATTAGAAACTCTGGTAGGAGCATTTTTATCTTTGCCTGAATATGCACTCATCTTGGCTTCACAGCATTTGTTTTCGTCTGGATCATTTGTCATACACTGACAGACAATGTTTTCTATCTTGAGTGATGGTGAAATGTTCAAATACAGCTGATTTAATGTGATGCTTCTTTGACAGTCTCAGGTTTTTAATTCTGCATTCACAATCCAAATGACAATTGTTTTTCCTAAAAACAATTGTACAAAATTATTGCCAGGTCGTACAACTGATATAGTGGTCAGTAATACTGTTATTATTCCTCATGTACTCACAGTTAACTGATGCAAAGTTTGTTGAAAGGATAATACTTCTTACAGTCTTCCTCTTCTGAGTAGCAGGCAGCTGTGAGATGCTTGGAAGACGCACACCTAGTATGATCTAGTCTAGAGGAGGAGCTTTACTACTAAGAATTTGCAACACATTTTCACTTTCAGTTTCATACATTGTAAGTAGGGGGGTTGGGGCAGCATGAGGTTAACCAAGTATAAGATTAGATAAGGGCAGTTTAGAACAGTGACACACAAGTAGTAAGAAATGTCTCTATCTCCAGCAGAACTGCTTATCACTGTTGTTCATAGTTTGATAGAACATATATATTTGAGTAACATTTATAAAATTCATATGAAAGTTCAATTATGAAATATTAATACATTTTTTTTTTTTTTTTTAAAGCTGGAGTCGGTACATTTCTACCGACTCCAACCAAAACTAACTCCGACTCCGCGACTCCGACTCCACAGCCCTGGATCGCGCGAGAACAGGCGACTGTTTCTCGTCGTCAGCTTCCTGCTGTGACGACGAGCGACGCGTGGAGCTGGGCGGGAGGACGCAGGATCGCCTGGTGTGACAGGTAAGTAGCGACCCCTGTCCCCAGCGATGTCGCTGGTGAGATCTGCCTATGTGGCAGCTCACTAGCGACCACTTAGCGATGTACCAGCGATCCTGACCGCGTCATATCGCTGGTCGGGATCGCTGGTACATCGCTAAGTGTGACAGTACCTTTAGAGGAGGTGCTCACAGCTGGATGTGACAGTGTGTTGGGAGGCCTTGATGGGAGAATACTGAATGAAGGTATTGTGGGAACCCCTGGATCTCAGTGTACTGCTTTGGAGTGATTTATGTCAAAAAGCTTTGGTTATCATTATACTTGTAATGGGGGCTTTGGTTGACACTACTTTGAAGGGGGTGGGAGCTGGATGTGGCTCGCGACCCTCTGTGCTGAATGTGGCTCGCGACCCTCTCTCTAAGCTGAATGTGGCTCTCAAGGTAAAGGCTGGGGACCACTGCCCTATAATGAGGCAGAGGGAGGTACTGTGGACGCCATAGGACCTGTGATCCGTTGATGTCCGTCATTTTAGGACTGCATAAAAGTGCAGTCGGTCAGTTTTGTGCACTTCTGAAAAGAAGGACACCGCGGAACAGAGGACAGACGGAGTCCAAAGTAACACTGCTGCCTCATTATAGTGATTGGATCCCTCAGGGGTTTCATCTGTCACGTCAGTCGGAGATTTAGATGGAAACCTCAAGTACACACATGGTCAAAATTGTTGGTACCCCTCATTTAATGACAGAAAAACCCACAATGGTGACAGAAATAACTTGAATCTGACAAAAGTAATAAATCAAAAATCTATGAAAATGAACAAATGAAAGTCAGACATTGCTTTTCAACCATGCTTCCACAGAGTTAAAAAAAACAAAAACAAAACTCATGAAACAGGCCTGGACATAAATGATAGTACCCCTGAAAATAATGGGGGACATGTTTAATCAAGGTGTGTCTACATTCTTGGAATCAGTGAGTGGGCCTGTACAGAGGGCTACAAATACTCACTGTACTGTTGGGTGACACGGTATGTATCACACTCAACATGGACCAGAGGAAGCGAAGGAAAGAGTTGTCTCAGGAGACACTGTTACCAAGGTTTTGTCCCTCAGACAATTTTGAGTGTTCCTGACAGATTTCTTTCATGCTGATTTCAGAAATGACTTCAGATTTTTCCTATCACGTAAGGTTTTTGAGAAATGAAACGAAACATTATAATATTCTGTTATAATTCTAAAAACTCACATATGAACTTTCTGAAACCGTATATTCTGAATTTTCCACTGAAATAACAAATTGCTGATCTACACATATGCAAGCATTTTTTATGCGAGTTCCGTGCGTGCAGGCGCAGTGAATCATTCGGCTGACCGTGTATGGAGCATACCACATCTCCTGGGCAGGGGAGGAATCAAAAGACAATACTGACATACTTAGAGCATGGCTGAATGGATCACGACCTTCAATGCCGTTCGCTGTCCCAATGATATGGAGAGAGCAGAGAGATCATGTAACAGATGACTACTTCTGCCTTACAAATGTAACAGGATATTCAACAAAGAACAAGAAATCAATAGAATATCCTAATTTTCCTTCAGCCATAAGACCAGTGCCACAAGATGAAAGTCTTAGTGTTCCAAAGCCGCCCAAAGTATGGACAATGGAGGACGACGAAGATCAACTAACAATGTCAGTGCAAAGTGAAACTGCTGCAGACCCAGACTTTCAACCTTCTACATCTATTCCACATCTGTTCAGTCAAGCTGGTCTGAGTGACTTGGTCAGAGATTTGAAATTATCAAAGAGGCAGGCAGAATTATTGTGATTAAGGCTACAAGAACAGAATCTCTTATTACCAGGAACCAGAGTTTGTTTTTTCGCAGTCGTCAAGAAGACCTTAATCAATTTTTCAACCATGTCGACAGTTTAACCTTTTGCAACAACGTCTTGGGGATGTTTGGTGCTCTTGGATGCGAACATGACCCGAAGGAATGGCGACTGTTCATTGACTCGTCAGTTTTAAGTCTGAAGGCTGTTTTACTACACAACGGAAATATCTATCCTTCTATACCTATTGGTCGTGCCGTACAAATGAAAGAAACTTATGAGAACCTGGAGTTACTGTTGACCCACATTAATTATAGAAATTATAATGGGAACATATGTGGTGATCTAAAAGTTGCTGCACTTCTTCTTGGACTGCAGCTTGGATATACCAAGTATTGTTGTTTTATTTGTGAGTGGGACAGTCATGCAGGAGAAATGCACTACTTCAGAAAGGACTGGCCACGCTGCGAAAACCTGGTTGCTGGACAGAAGAATGTTAAACATAATCCTCTCGTTGATCCAGCAGAGATATTTCTCCCTCCCTTGCATATTAAACTTGGGCTTATAAAGAATTTTGTCAAAGCAATGAACAAAGAATCGGAAGCCTTTTCTTACTTGCGACAGAAATTTCCAAGAATAAGTGATGCAAAGATTAAAGAAGGTATTTTTACTGCCCCACAGATCAGAGATATAATGAATGACAGTAGCTTTGATGGTCTTTTGCAAGGTGGTGAACAAGTGGCATGGAGAACCTTTAAAGATGTGACCTTCAACTTCCTTGTCAATAGCAGGGCACCGAACTTTGAACAACATGCTCACAGCATATCGCGATCCACCCGCGTCTGTTTGGTTAAACGCCACAGTCAAACTCTGACAGTGGGCATTTAAATGAACTTCTGGATGCTGGTCTGGAAATATGCGCAGTGACGACCCCCGTCACGAGATCGGGGGTCATCGCTTCGTTGCCAACACAACCAGAGGTCTCCTCGAGACCGCTATAGTTGTTGATAGCAAGTCTGTAATTCTGCGGCATAGAGGTGATCTGCGGCCATATTGACGGGAAAAAAAAAAAAAAAAAAGTTATGGCTCTGGAAAGGGGAGTGAAAAACAAAAACGGAAAAATCGAAAAAAAGCATCAGTCATATTCGTGTTCAGCATAGCAAAATCTATTAGATACAATAAAATTCTCTCAGGGGACAAGAACTTCCCTGAAATTTGTTGCGCAGTGAGATTAGAGAGAAAATTATAGACAAACATGTTAAAGGTAAAAGCTATAAGACCATCTCCAAGCAGTTTGATGTTCCAGTTGCACATAATATTCAGAAATTTAAGCTCCATGGGACTGTAGCCAATCTCCTTGGACATGGCCACAGGAGGAAAATTGATAATACGAATGGTAACAATAGAGCTCAGAAAAACTTCTAAAAAGATTAAAGGTGTATTTCAAGCTCAAGGAACATCATGTCAGATCGCATCATCCGTCGTTGTATGAGCCAAAGTGGACTTCATGGGAGACGACCAAGGAGGACACCATTGTTGAAAAAAAATCATAAGAAGCTAGACTGGATTTTGCCAAACTACATTGTTGTGAACTCGTTTTCTGGTTTACCTCTGGCTTCTGGTGAGGGTGGTGGAGCTGGCTGTGTTGACAGAGGAGTTGTGAGTTCTCCATCCGGGCTCACTCTAGTGGTGACAGAAGGTAATGAAGCTGATCTAAATGGCAGAGACCTGCCACCTGAGGAGGACTGAGTGGACATCAGGAGTCTGACTGGATTTAAGACAGCTGACTCCCTAATTTTGTGCTGGTGATTTTTTCCTGCCCTGAGGTTCTGGTTTCCAGTTATGTTCCTGCCTTCTCAAGTTAAGTATGCTCTGCTATTTTTTCACATGAGATTTGGTCTGGTTTACTCAGTTTTTGTGGTCAGCCAGCCCCTGCTGGGGCTGTGCTGAATTTCCATTCTTATGTCTGTTTATGTTAGTTTGCTTTGTCCCTGATCAGATTGGTCTCTTTTTGCTCTGTCTTCAGAATATACCAGAGTGCTGATATAGGGAATTCAAGTCTAGCGACTTCAGGGTTTTTGTTATCAGAAAGTGTTGGACATTTTTTGGCAGGGTTTTGTGCGTGATTGCAGACAGCATCTTTCCTTTCCTGTCCTTTCTAGATAGTGTGGGCACCATCGTTTGCTCAGCCTATTTTTCCATCTGTGTTTGTGTTTTCATCTTGTCTCACCGACAATACTTGTTTGGGGGCTGTCTATTGCTTTGGGGCAGTTTAGATTTCCCCTTTTCTTGCTTTAGGCTTATTTAGTTCTCCGGCTGTGATGAGGCGTCTAGGATCATCGTAGGTACGCTCCACAGCTACTGCTAGTTGTGTGGATAGGGTCAGGGGTCTGCAATCTGCTTAGTTACCAACCTCTCTGACTTTCTGTGGCTTAGCTTGTTTTTTCTCCTCGGTGACTCATTCATAACGCTACATGTTGACAAGCCATAAAGCTTCTGAGAGAATGTCCTATGGACAGATGAGACAAAAATGGAACTTTTTGACAAGGCACATCAGCTCTATGTTCACAGATGGAAAAATGAAGCATATCAAGAAAAGAACACTGTTCCCTACAGTGAAACATGGAGAAGGCTCTGTTACGTTCTGGGGCTGCTTTGCTGCATCTGGCACAGGGAGTCTAGAATCTGTGCAGGCTACAATGAAATCTCAATACTGTCAAGGGATTCTAGAGAGATGTGCTGCCCAGTGTCAGAAAGCTTGGTCTCAGTCACAGGTAATGGGTCTTGCAACAGGATAATGACCCAAAACACACAGCTACAAAAACCCAAGAATGGCTAACAGGAAAACATTGGACTGTTCTGAAGTGGCCTTCTATAAGCCCTGACCTAAATCCTATTGAGCATCTTTGGAAAGAGCTGAAACAGGCAAAATTCAAACTCGAGAGCACTGGAGCAGTTTGCTCTTGAGGAGTGGGATAAAATACCTGTGAAGAGGTGCAGAAGCCTCATTGACAGTTACAGGAATTGTTTGATTGCAGTGATTACCTCAAAAGGTTTTGCAACAAATATTAAGTTAAAGGTACCTTCATTTCTGTCCAGGCCTATTTCATGAGTTTTATTTTAAAAAAAAATTTGTGGAAGCATGGTTGAAAACCAATGTCTGACTTTCCTTTGTTCATTTTCATAGATTATTACTATTGTCAAATTCAAGTTATTTCTATCACCATTGTGGGTTTTTCTGTTACTAAACAAACAAGGGGTACCAACAATTTTGACCACGTGTGTAAGTGCTCAGCATAGAGCGCCAGATAAATGTGATCCCAAACGTAATGTAAAATGTTCCCAATAAAAGCTTCAAATCAATCCACAAAAAAAGCAAGCTCCAATCAGGTCTATCATCTGTTAATGGAAATATAGGGGGTTGCAACATTACTGGTAGTACAGAGGCTCTGGAAAAGCTAAATGGTTGCTTGCCCCTCAACTTGACAACATTCATTGCTGCTTGTTTCTGGAAAACACCCAGGAGTCAAAATCATCACTGCACCTGTAGATAAATTCCTAAAGGGATATAATTTCCAAAATGGGGGTCACTTGAGGGAGGATTCTGCTCTTCTAGCGTTTAGGGGCTCTCTATATGGTGTCCAAAAACTATTCTAGGAAAATCTGCGCTCCAGAAGACAAATAGCGCCCTGTCCCTCGTGAGTGTCTCAATATGGATACGCAGTACTGCACAGCCACATAAGGGGTATTGCCACGGTCAGCAGTAATTGTGGGACAAATTTTGGTGCCATTTTAACTCACTGTGAAAATGTAAAATCTGGGGCTAAAACAACATGTTGGTGGTAAAAATTTAGCTATTTTTTCTTCACTGCCCAATGGTATAAAATTCTGTGACACACCCGTAGCGTCACTGCACCCCTAAGATGAATTTGCTGAGAGGTGTAGTTTATAAAATGGAGTCTTTTTGTGGGGGGCGGTTCTGCTGTACTGGCACCTCAGGGTCTCTCCCAGTGTGTCATAGCACCCGCAAACCATAACAGTAAAGTCTGCACTATAGTATGGTGCTCCTTCCCTTCTGAACTTTGCACCGTGCCTGGAAAATATTTCCTGATTACATGTAGGGTATTGGCACACTCACAAAAGAATGGATCTCATTTTTTTGTATAAAAAAAAAAAAAAAAAAAAAAAAAAAAAAAAATCCTATTAGCCCTTAGAAAAATTAAAAACTTGGGGATAAAAACATTTTAGTGGTAAAAATAATTTATTCTATCTTCACTGCTCAATGGTATAAAATTTTGTTAGGCACATGTGGTGCCAATATGATCACTTCACCCCTAGATGAATTCATTGGGGAGTGTAATTTGTAAAATGAGTTCACATATGATGGGTTTCTGTTCTGGCACCCAGGGGCTCTGCCAATGTGATATGGCACCATCAAACCATTCCAGCAAAATCTGAACTCCAAAATTGCATCTCTTCCTTTGAGCTTTGCACTGTGCCTCAAAAGTAGCATTTCTTCACATATGGAGTGTCGGCGTACTCAGGAGAAATTGTACAACAAATTGTATGTATGGTGCAATTTCTCCTATTATCCTTGTGAAAATAAAAAAAATTGGGGCTAACATAACATTTTTGTGGGGGAAATGTGATTATTTTATTTTCACGACTCAACGTTATAAACTTCTGTGAAGCAACTGGGGATTCAAGGTGCTCACTACACATCTAAATACATTCCTTGTGGGGGACTGTTTAGACACATCTTGAGCTCTCCAAATGCGACGTGGTATCCGCTAATTGTTCCAGCAAATTTTGTATTCAAAAAGTCAAATGGCGGTCCTTCCCTACTGAGCTGTGCCTTGTGCCCATACTGTGGTTTTCCCCCATATATGGGGTATTGGCATGCTCAAAAAAAAAATTGCACAACAAATGTTATGGTCCATTTTTCCTGTTATCCTTGTGACAAAAAATGGGTCTAAAATAATTTTTTTGTGAAAAAAAGTTAAATGTTCATTTTTTTCCATATTCCAAAAATTCCTGTGAAGCACCGGAAGGGTTAATAAACTACTTGAATGTGGTTTTGCGCACCATAAGGGGTACAGTTTTAAGAATGGTGTCACTTTTGGGTAGTTTGTCATATAGACCCCTCAAAGTCACTTCAAATGTGAGGTGGTCCCTAAAAAATTGGGTTTGTAAATTTTGTTGGAAAAATGAGAAATCACTGGTCAACTTTTAACCCTTATAACTCTTCCTAACAAAAAATTTTTTTTAAAAATTGCACTGATGTAAAGTAGACATGTAGGAAATGTTATTTATTAACTATTTTGTGTGACATCTCTCTGATTAAAGGTATAAGAATTCAAAATTTGAAAATTGCTAAATTTTACAAATATTTGGGAAATTTCCATTTTTTTTCACAAATAAACACAAGTCATATCGAAGAAATTTTATATAATGAAGCTAAATATATCATGAAAAAAATCTCAGAATCAGTAGGATCCGTTGAAGCGTTCCAGAGTTATTACCTCATAAAGGGACAGTGGTCAGAATTGTAAAAATTGGCCCGGGCATTAACGTGCAAACGAACTTGGGGGATAAAGGGGTTAAAATTGCACCCAGTTAGGAAGTATACCACAGTCTACATTGCACTGTGACTCGAGTCATTTGTATTTTTCCTGTGCGCTAAAGTCTAAAAACTCCTTGCAACTAAATTACTAAAATTATCTGTGTTATGGGAGTGACAGTTCAAAGACAATGAGTGTGACAGCTTGACAGGCAGTGTTTTGCAGTAACTGATGTACTTTATGAGAATTTTGGCAGTGCAAGCTCCAAGCTTAAAGGGGCTCTAAGGCTGGTTTCACATTTGCGTTTTTTAGCGCTGGAAAAAAACGCTAACCTGCGCATGCGTTTTTTCCCCTATCTTTAACATGGGTGCGCATACTTGCGCGCTTGTAAGCGCATGTATGCGATTTTCATGCGCTGCGTTTTTTTGGGGTGTGCGATTGGATTTTCCAGACGCATCATGTTGCATTTTTTGGCCCTGCAAAAAAGCGCATGCGCACATATGCGCACGTTTTGCGCTAAAAAGGGCCATTATAGCCTATGGATGCGCATATGTGCGCACTGGCATGCTCATGTAAGCGTTTTTTTGCATATGCGTTTTTTTTTTTTAACCATGGAATTTAGGGGTTTGAGTTAGAGTTAGGGTTAGTTAAGGGGGTTTAGGGTTAGGGTTAGGGTCAGGGTCAGGGTTAGGGTTGGGTTTTGGGTCAGGGTTAGGGTTTAGTATGGTTTGGTTAAGGGTTAGGGTCAGGGTTAGGGTCAGGATTAGGGTTAAGTATGGTTTTGTTAAGGGTTAGGGTCAGGGTTAGGGTTAGGGTTAGGGTCAGGGTTAAGTATGGTTTTGTTAAGGATTAGGGTCAGGGTTAGGGTCAGGATTAGGGTTAAGTATGGTTTTGTTAAGGGTTAGGGTCAGGGTTAGGGTTAGGGTTAGGGTCAGGGTTAGGGTTAGGGTCAGGGTTAGGGTTAAGTATGGTTTTGTTAAGGATTAGGGTCAGGGTTAGGGTCAGGATTAGGGTTAAGTATGGTTTTGTTAAGGATTAGGGTCAGGGTTAGGGTTAGGGTTAGGGTCAAGTATGGTTTTGTTAAGGGTTAGGGTCAGGGTTAGGGTTAGGGTTAGGGTCAGGGTTAGGGTCAGGGTTAGGGTCAGGGTCAGTTAGGGTTTAGGGTTTGGGTTAGGGTTAAGTATGATTTGGTTAAGGGTTAGGGTCAGGGTTAGGGTTAGGGTCAGGGTTAGGGTTAGGGTCAGGGTCAGGGTTAGTAAAGTCATGGTTTGGGTAGTGTGAGGGGCCACCTAAAAATGTTGGAAAAAAACGCAAACGCGGTAAAAACGCGCTAAAAACGCATACAAACGCATAAAAACGCTGCGTTTTTTTCATGCATGCTCATAAAAATGCTTGAAAAAAACGCAGCAGTTGTATGCTTATGTATGCGTTTTTTCAATGCGTTTTTGGGCGGGAAAAACGCGCTGCAAAAAAAAGCAAGTGTGAAACTAGCCTAAGCCTAAAAATTATGTGGCTTTGTCTATATCTGCATTAAGAGCCTCAGTTGGAGAGTTTTTTTATATATTGTTGAAAGCAAAAATAGTGCAGGTTGCAAATTTAGGATAAAGTCCAAGAATAAGCAAGTCATACGCCAATAATCTTTTGAAGCTTTTATACCATTAAAAGTACACAAATGCCACAATCGTTAAATCAGACATGCTTCCAAGGCTTCCTCCTCACAAAGATCAGCAATACAGCCATTTTGTGACCCACGTGACTGCTCTACAGGTGCTTCAAATCGCAGTACAGTTAGTTCTCGGGTTACGACGGTCTCGAGTTACGTCGCTTAGTGGTTACAACGCTTTATTACGACGCCTTATTCCGACTTACCCGGGTTTGCGTCGTAATGCGAACTACGTGCAGCAGCGGAAGAATACAGTACGGTACTGTACTTTACTGTACCTATGTGTTTATTGATAATTATGTAGGGTATGGTGTTAGGATAGGCTAAGTGTTTACAGTACAATACTGTTATTATGGTACAGTACTGTATGAACGTATGGTCTGACTTACGTCGAAATTCGGTTTACGACGCCGCGTAAGAACCATTAAGTCACCCACCTATTCCATGGTTAGAGAATAACATGTGATTTTGGGAATAACCCTTTAATTCTCAGATGGGCGGAGGCTAACTCTCAGCACCCCCACAAATCAGCTGTTTGAAGGGGTGACATTGATGTGATGAGCGCCACATCCCATTTTTTCTTTACCAGGCACATTGCCATATATTTTTTTGTGGGTGTCCCTGGTTCTGCAGCTCCTTTACATCCATTTGAATGGTACCATTGCGGCCTATTTAATGAGTTAGGTAGTGGTGTCAGAAGTCATCCCCCTCCTATCTGATATTGACTACCCATCTAATGTGTTCATTCATCCTCAGTTGAGATACTTTTGAAAACAAATCCGTCATAAAGGCATGCCTTCCGTTATAAGTGGAAGCCATGACACTAGTGTGAACACGGTCTATCATCTATGGTCGCTTCACATTTTAATACATTCTACTGGTCCCTGCCATTCAAAGCAGAAGAATAGCTGACGATAATGTTAGAACTGCTGACAAGAATTTTACATCACATAGGTTTTTTTTGAACCTCCAGAAACATCTTTATATAAATGACTTAATGATGTTGCATTAATTGCATATCCAGTAGCTTTATATTTTGCATCTCCATTGTGCAAGTTACATTACCACCACTCCATATTAACAGAAAAACCTCAAAAATAACTGGCAACCACTTTTCAAATACAATTATAGAGGACTAAATAGTAAATACATCTGATATTTTCACATTGAAATCTCTTGCTACCGTAAATACTTGAATAAAAAATTTATTGTGATGCTTCAATAACTATTGAAGCAACAACTCTAAAACTAGGATACCTACATAAAAAAGCCTTTATATCAGTGTATTCATGATACAATGTTGCCACCGATTGCTACTGAAAATGTGGATATATGTTTATGGGTGCAACTATAGCTGGTATTGGGTTTAGCTGTCTAATTCTGTCTAATCCATAGACAGTGCAAACAAACAGACTAGAAAGTGTCAAAATGTGCCAGGTTTTCTTACCGCCCTTTCACCCCTTTTAAGTGAGGTCATGACCCTTTAACAAAAAGATGCAGAAAGTGACTAAAACACATAAATATCAAGAAAGAGGTTTTTTCTAGCAGATTACAACCCTATACATACACATTTAGCTTGATACATCCCCCCCCCCCCCGTATCTTTTTCTGGAGATAACACAATTGTGGCTTTCTGCCATCTGGCACTACTATATGGGCTCAAATATATATGGTTGTATTATCCATATCATTAACGAGTTATTCTTAAAAATAACAAGTTATCCTACAGCCAAAGGATCGGGAATAACTTTGATTGCTAGAGGTCTGGCCATTGGGACTACTAGTGATCCTGAAAACGTGGCTCTGAAATCGAAAAAAAAAAAACCAGGACTGTGCTGCCGCATTTTGAATGAAACTGAAGAGTGCAAGCTCGACCTCCACTCAATTCACTCGTTGGTAGGACTGAAGTAGAAGGCTGAGTACAGTGCGCCTTTATTTATGGCAGTCCTTTAGACAATGAATGGAGTGGAGGTCGAGCATGCGCACCTCTGCTTCATTCAAAATGGGAGGACAGAGTCCCTTTATTGGGTTTCCAGGACCCCATTCTCGGTATTGCTGGGGACAGCCCAGTGATCACCAAGCTATCCCAATGGGTAGCATATAACTTGCTATTTTGGGGATAACCCTTTAATCATTGTTACTTTTGGTATGGTTTCAGATTCCTGTTATTGGGTGGTAGGAGGCCCATCTCATTTTGTTTTGAGGCCCTATGAATTCTCGTTACACCCCTTTAGGCTATACACAGTATATATCACCTCTTCCCCTAAAAGAAAACACTTTTGCTTTGAGAATTCCTCAAGCATCATACTTAGAATTGCAGGTACAGCATCTGCTACATTCTGCTCTGTGTTCTTATAATTCTCAGACACAGTCTATATTGTTGTTACCAATCACTTTCTCCAGCCGAGTTATTTTAAATTTTTTCAAAGGTAAAGGGGAAATTAGATAAAAAAAATATGATTTCACGTTTTCAGCTATTGCACAGCTGGATGTGATCAGGCATGTTGCCCATCTGCAAGTTGTCATTGTATATCATCAGAAATATTATTAAAGTGCAACAATGTAAAGGCGAGGAGAAGGCAGCAGGGGACACAATTTTGCTATTGTTGCATAGGAGTGTTTAATAAATAAATAAAATGTGCAATTGTTTGTTCACAAAGAGAACAATGGCCATATGGTAAAAGGAATCACAGTGATGCTGCACTTGTCATTACTACCTCTATAAGGTGCAGGAGAATGTTCGGGGGTATGGAGTGGTACCCTGCTTACCTGTGGATGTGGTCCCCATAGCAACAGGGGGATGCTCTGCCTGCTGAGCTCTGCTAGTCTCCCCTTTCTGGTCCAGAGAGCCCCAGGCGCTGCTTCCTGCAGAATCTGCCTCCTCCTGTAGAAACATCTGAGCAGCCACATCACCTTCCAGCCATCTGCTGACATTTCCAGGATTAGCAGCCATGGTGGGCTGTATCTGTTGCAGTTATCTCTATGGGAAGCTGCTGGGAACAGGGGGAGAGGGAGGGAGGGGAAGGGTCAGTGCTGCAGTGTCTCCTGGAAGATGCCACAAACACTGGAGCGTTACGCAGGTGCAAATGGCTTGTGTAGTTTCCACTAGTTCCACCTCAACATCACTGCCTGTACTGACCAATCACAGGCTGGCGATTAGCATAGACCATCTCACCGCCCATACACCCTTTCATTGCTGGAGCATGGTGTCTGCATGCACTTTGCTAATGATTTCTCCATAGTTCAAGCGTTAAAGGGTTAACAGCCGGGGGTTTGCAGCATGTATACATGTAAAAAAAAAAAAAAATTCACAATCTGGGAAATGGTCTGTGTCGGTTGCCTTCCTAGTCGTGATGACACAGGTATGTGCCTGGCATGCCGACATTGTAATGACACACGATCCGATATCATTATTTCGATACGTATGATCACTTCTTAAACCAAAAGATGAGTCGTGAATGATTTATCACACACGGGATCGATTTTCAATGCGCCACACTAATTTTAATTTACGACAAGATTGGCACAAAAGCAGCGCCACAATTGTGGGTCGCTGAAGAGTCAACCATGTGCAAATGACTCAAAGGGTTTTTGGGTAGGCTGTAATTGGTAGCTCCAGTGTAACAGCTATCATTACAATGGATTCCATCCTATTGATTATATAAGGCTTTGGCTACACCGTGACTTTTTGTAGCACTACTTAATGATATTAACTATTAAGTGGCAGCTGCAGTCCAAAGCAATACATTGAGTTGTATGCAATTTGCTGGACAGCAACTCAATGTATTGCTTTGGACTGCAGCTGTATCTATATACTTAAACTATATAATTAAAAATCAAACAGTAGCGCTAAAAAAAAGTTACATTGTAGCCCAGGCCTTTAAAAGTTTATTCAGAATATTTTCTTTTTTTTTTTTTTTTTTTTTTTTTTAACACTATGTGCCTAAAAACTAACAGGCAGGTAATTGCTACCTACCTGCCTTTTGTACACGGCGCTGGCTCAGAGCAGTCACTGACTGCTCCTGCCGGCAATTCAGCTGCTCCATGTCAACAGAGCAGCTCTTTTTCTGACAGGGGGGGGGGGGCTGCTGGTGACTTACTAATTGACAGCTGGACCTCCGCAGTTAGGCAGCGGGGATCCAGCTGTCAATCAGTATGATGTCGGCAGTCATGCCCTGTCAACAGAGCAGGGCGGAAGAGAAGTTGCTGCTCTGTTGATATGACATCAGCATAAGCCTGTAGGAATGATCTGTGACCGTTCTGTGTTGGCAGATATCAACGTCGGGCACAACTGACAGGTAGTTAATGACCTACTTGGCTGTTAGTTCTTTGGCACATTATAAAATAAAGACTCCATCCAAAAGGACCCCACTGATTCTGAAAATGAAGGAGCTGCCACTCCACTTTAACACTATATATTCTAAGTTTTTTTTCTATAGTCAGCCAAACTACATGGGGCTCCACTGGAGTCCCCCACACACCCGATGGCATTGGTAAAGCTATGCAGGCTGTAGTGCAGCGGGGTTGGTGCAGTGTGACAGATCAGGCAGTATCCCGGGAAAGTTCAAATCAAAGTCTCTTAATAGTCAGCGTACTCACAAAACAGAAAATAAATAGGATCCTCCAGATCGCAGCCAAGAAACAAGATAGTTTGTAATCGGGACCGGTTACCGTGGGTGACTGCACTGCCATGTACGCTGAGGGGTGCCAGGCCTTTTGGCTCTGCTTCACACAGGCTGAAGCTATGGCAGGTTTGCAAAACAAGACTGACACACCCAATCCTTAGCTGCTGGGGTTTTTACAAGGATCCTGTGGCTGTAGGCCACATGGAACACACGTCCAGGAAGGAAATGGGCCGCCCCACTACCATCCTGTAGTCCATTTAAAAAATAAAAGCCCAGAGCAGGTTTTCTAAAATCTGCCTTGGAAAATAGCTTGCCCAAGACCAACACTTAGGGCTCATACTCACATGAGAGAAACTCGGACGAGTCTCGCACGTTAATACCCGGCACCGCCGCCGGCACTCAGATCGGAGCATTCAGCTGCATGTATTTCTTTGCAGCTGAACACTCCAATTCGAGTGCCGGCGTCAGTGCCGGGTATTGACGTGCAAGACTCATCCAAGTTTCTTGCATGTGGGTATGGGCCCTTACTTTTTATTTTGCATTGCAATCACAGCTATGCCTGTGACTCCAATGCATTCCCGTGTCCTCAATACGATGCTGTGCGCATCCTGGGGGACACAACGACCCTCGCATAAAACACCGGTCACTGCCTCACATACCACCCCCCCCCCCCCCCTTTGTTCAAACTTGTGGGGTTGAACATTTGTCACCATACAGGGGGCCCGTGACAGGGCATCTACATTTTCCTGTGACTTCCCAGCCTGATGTTCCATGGTAAAATTGAAATTTTGCAAAGACAGGAACCATAGGGTGATCTGAGCATTCCTCTCCTTGGCATTTCTCATCTAGTCCAAGGGTGAATGATCTGTCAAGCAAAATGGCCGCTGACCGAGCAAATAATAGTGTAGGGACTCCAAGGCCCATTTAATGACCAGGCACTCTTCCACTACTCTATTTTTCTTGGCCGGGGTGAGTTTCCTACTTAGGTAGGTGAACAGATGCTCCTCTCCGTTCACCTCCTGCGACAGGACCACTTCTAGGCTCACGTTAAAGGAGTCAGTTAGGGGTGTTCTCCCCGAAAAATTATAAACCTCCGGTAATACCCAATGATTCCAAGTAACGCAGTCACCTGTTTGGTGGTAACAGGTCGGGGCCAGTTCTGAATGGTCTCGATTTTAATTATTTGGGGTTTGATAACGCCATAGCAGATCACCTAACCCAAGTACCAGGCTTCCTCGAGCCCTATCGCACATTTCTTGGGATTCGCCCTCAAGCCTACGGCTCTGAGCGAATCTACCACCGCTTGTAACCGGGACAAGTGGATATGCCAGTCAAAACTAAAGATGATGATGATGTCATCCAAGTACACTGATGCATACTTCCGATGGGGTTCCAGCAATAAGTCCATCAACCTGTGACGTCCGTCTGCGAGTCTGGGCTGCAGTAAGACAGCACCCCAAGCAACCCCGATACTCTTGTATCAGATTCTTAGATTCCACTTCAGAAAAGACATCCTCATAGTCCCTGAAAGCATAAGGTATGAAGGGGGTTTTAACTTTAACCTGGTTCACTGCTAGCGAAATGCAGTTATCCTGACACTGTGGACTCCAGGGCACAATATCACCAAGGTGCCAGTCAATGACAGGATTGTGCTTGCGTAACCATGGCATACCCAAAACAACTGTGGCTGATAAATCATCAATCACAAAAAATGACATATGTTCAGTATGTAATGTCCCCACTGACATTGCAATTCCTGGAGTAACAAATTCCACTCCACCCTGGACAATAGATGTGCCATTGATAGCAGTGGTTTTAATAGGGGCATTAAGCCTCAGTAGTGGTACACAGATTCCTGGCAACCAAAGAATAGATAAAATTTCCCTCAGAGCCACTATCCACATAAGCCTTCAAAACACAAAGATTTCTTACAAAAAGAGAGAGACGGGTAACAAAACTTTAGCCGCATTTGCGGGCAATACCTGAGCCCCCGGGCAGGTTTGACCAGAGCTGCCCAGGAGCCGATGTCCCAGGACTGTGGATCTCTGACGTCCAGTGTTTTTCCTGAAGTCTCCAGACTGCAGCATGCTTGTGTAGGAGGATGGGAGTGCTCCTCCAGGCTGTGCACTCAAGCAGGTAACAGGTGTTTTAGGTCAAAGAATCAACTGAGGCAGGAGAAGGGAGAAGAAAAAAAAAAGTTCAGGGAGACTGCCTTTATATATATATATTGGATATATATAAAAATGGTTTTTTGGGCCAGATATAATGTCCAGCGAGTCTGAGCTGCAGTAAGACAGCACCCCAAGCAACCCCGATACCCTTTACCCCTATACAGGGATCTGGATTTACAGCAGAGCCCAGGAGGTAGCTGTCTGAATAAGAGCAGCGGACGAGAGCAAGACGGTCGCCAGAAAAGGGTTAAAAGACGGGACCGAATGCGTAGTAAGGAATCCAAGTCTAAAGCAGGCGGGCAGCAGAGGTACAAAAACGGCAGACAGTAGCAGAGTCAAATTCAGGCCAAGGTCAGAGTCATACACCAGGAGGGCGGCAAAGGTACAAAATCATCAGGCAGGAGCAGAGCCAGAAATCCAGGCAAAGGTCAGAATCAAAGATAGCAAACAACAAACTAGCACACTGGGGAAACCAAGACTATCTGGCGGCCTGCAAGACTAGCTCCAAGGTATTTGAGGGATCAGATCATCCCTCACAGGTTCATGGTCTGATGACGTCATTAGGACCACCCCCAGGACCAGGCCAGATGGTGATGCAACAACTGCTTCATGACCGACAGAGGAGCGCAGCCTGCGGCCGCCAGATGCCTGTGGAGGAGCCTCCTCCCTGTTAGCAGTACCCACGGGCGGACCACGGCGCCTCCCAGTGGCCGAGGCAGGAACAGCCGTCCCCGAGTTTGACCGTGACATGATAGTCCGGCACCTCCCAGAGGCCGAGACCGGAATAGCAGAGCTCGGGTCTGACAGCGACATGCCAGTCTGGTGCCTCCTAGTGGCCGAAGCAGGAACAGCAGTCCCTGTATCCGATGGCGACGTGACAACCTTTGGGACGTGACTGGGTCACCATGTAATCCAAAGTGCAAGACTACATAGTGGTAGAGACCCTCCGGTGATATGAAGGTGGTCATTTCCTTTGCCGACTCTGTAAGAGGCACCTGCCAATAACCCTTGGTTAGATTGAGTGTGGTGAAGTACTGGGCCTGACCCAGGAGCTCGATCAGCTCGTCCGCCCGGGGCATTGGAGAAAGGTCGAAGTTCGACCTCGCATTCAATTTACGGAAGTCATTACAGAACTGTAATGATCTGTCCGGCTTTGGGATTAGCACAATGGGGCTAGCCCAGTCACTCCGGGATGCCTCAATTACTCCCAGCTGGAGCATTTGTCTTAACTCACTCGTGATGGCTTGTCTCCGGGCCTCGGGCACCCGATATGGTTTCATTCGTACCTTTACATGAGGCTCGGTGACAATGTCATGCTGGATGATGGAGGTACGACCAGATAATTGCAAGAATACATCTGCATTCTCTAGGACTAATTTCTGCACCTCTCGATGCTGCTGTTTCGAGAGAGTGCCTCCTATTTTTACCTCACTCTTGGCCACGTCCATGGCCGGTGAGAGCGGTTTGGCTGTCGTCACAACCAGAGTCGCCTCCACGACAAAAGATTCCAAGTCCTTCCACGCTTTCAACAGGTTGACGTGATACAACGGTTCAAGTAAACTCTATAATTTACTTCTCCCACCTTCCCCCATATCTCATATGGCCCTTGCCACTTGTCCATGAGCTTACCCTCTGTGGTGGGCACTAGTACCAACACCCGTTCCCCTTGTTTAAAGGTCCTGACCGTAGCGCTTTTATTGTACACGTGGCTCTGCGCGGCCTGGGCATCCATCAGATGCTCCTTTACTATGGGCTGTACTGCCGCAATCCGGTCCTTCAGGCTTGCCACATGCTCGATGACACTTATGTGGAGTGGGCTCCTGTTCCACATTAGATGGGACATGTTACTGCCCTAATCCCTCCCGTCCTTGGCAACCACCTTTTTTAGCATGGATTTCAGGGTCGTGTTGAATCTCTCCACCAACCCGTCGGGTTTGTGGGTTGTATACCGACATACGTAGCTGTTTAATCCAAAGCAGCTTACATAGCTCCCTGATCACCTTGGACATAAAAGAAGTCCCCTGATCTATGAGGATCTATCTTTGGAAGCCCAAGGTGACAAAACAGGGCAAATAGCTCTCTGGCTGATATCTCTCTGCCACATCTCGGCCAAGCTATCGTCTCTGGGAACCGTGTGGCTTAGTCCACTATAACCAAAATATGTTGATGGCCATGGGCGGATTTCACTATGGGGCCTATGAGATCCATTGCTATCTGCTCAAATGGTACCTCTATGATGGGCAGAGGAACCAATGGACTCTGGTAGTTCATGGTGGGTGAGGATAGTTGGCACTCCGGACATGTGTCACAGTATCTCTGAACCTTCGCGTAGACACCCGGCAAAAACAAAACGATGCAGAAGGCGCTCCTGCGTCTTCTTGGCCCCCAAGTGCCCTCCTAGCATGTGGATGTGAGCCATGTCAAGCACCACCCGAAGGTAGGATTGAGACACCACCAGCTGTTCCACCACCTCATACCGGACTTTATCTACCAAGCATAATAACTCCTGACGGACAGCCATGCGGGGAAAAACTGTCTCAGCACCTGGTTGTGAGATACTCCATTAAATTCAATCACCCTTTCTCGTGCCCGGGTGAGATCCTGGAGCTGAGCTGTCCAGAACTTACCAGGGGACACTTTCAGTTCGGGGATAAGTGGGGTCTCTCCGGCCAATACCTCTAGGGGAAGGCTATCGGGGTTACATTCTGTCCCTAAATTGGAGACCCCTACGGAAGGTATCCCTGACTCGAGATCTTCGGGTTCTGTGCCCAGAATAGCATTTACCTTGGGAGGGTTAACCTGGTCTCCCACAGGGACCAGAACAGGGCCAAGTCTCTTCCCAACACGGTCCCATACAGAAGAGTCTTTACCACTCCCACCACATGTCTTATTTCTCTACATGGGGTGGAAAACTTAACCTGTGAGGTCGGGTACTCTTGGAGTTCCCCCATGTATTCATACCACCCCCACTTTCCATCCATTGGGGTTGTCCCTGGCAACAAGGGATCAATGAATCAGAGTCACCAAGCTCCCCAAGTCCAGGAGAGTGTCCATCTAGTACCCGTTGATGAGTACCTTGCACAGTTGGGGTTCGGTACCGGCAGTGTCTATAGTTGAGGTGCAGACAGGCTGAAATGCATAGACTCTTGGTGAGTATACCCGCAGTCCACGGGTTTAGTTGTTAGGGGGCAGTTGGCAGCCACATGCCTGGGGCCCTTGCACCGCCAACACATAATAGCTGCAGCACGAGTGGACCTTGGGACCGATTTATGGGACACGGGTCTGTTGTCACTCTCCCTTTGGGATACCCCCTCAGTAAGGGATCGGTCTGGATTGGCCCCAGTGGAGGGTCATGCATTTTTCCCAGACTATTGGGCTGGCAGGGCCTTACGTGACAACCGAAGTGGAGCAGTATCCTGGATAAAGTCCTGAGTGGCTGTATACCACTCAACCAGTGCAACCACCTGGTCCAGAGTGCCTTGGTCACCTTGCCTCACCCAACGCTGCATGGCTGTTGGCAGAGCCCTCACCAGCCAGTCGACCACCACCCTCTCTACCATCTGGAAAGAAGTTAAGGTCTCTGGTTGGAGCCATTTTTTTTTTACCCGCTGCAGTAAGTCATATGCCTGAGACGTGGTGGGACGCGACTCCACAAAAGACCACTGCAATACCCATTGTGTACGTATATGTGTTAACCCCCAGTCGGGCAAGGATCTCACCTCTCAGCTTCTCATAGTTCAGTGCATCGTCCCGACTGAGGTCCAGGTAGGCCTTCTGGGTATCTCCCATCAGGAAGGGGGCCACCACTTCAGCCCACTGGATTATTGGCAAGCTCTCCTGCTCTGCAGTGTGCTTGAAGACGGTGAGGAAAGTCTCCATGTCGTCCTCCGGACTCATCTTCCTCAGCGCTGCCCGGACTTTGTACCGGACCTCTGAACAGAACGTGGTCACTGGTGTGGATGCCTCTTGCAGAGTCGTGATCTGCTGCATCAACAGGTTAGCTGTAGGTTGCTGATTATGTAGCACCTACTGCCATTGCTGATGCTCCAGCTGCTACCGCTGCAACTGCAATGCCTCTTGCTGCTGCCGTTGCTGATGCTCCTGCAACTGCAGCTCCACTGAAACTGTAGCTGCTGCTCTTGCTGCCGTTGCTGAGTGAGGACCAACTTCAACAGCTCCTCCATTTTGTCAGCAAGCTTGATCTGAAGTGTTGCAGTCTTACTGACATGCAGCACGCTTTGCGGTATATTCACACTGCCCACATTCTATAACCATATGTAGTGCAGCAGGGTTCATGCAGTGTGACAGATCAGGCAGTGATCCAGGAACGTTCAAAACAAAGTCTCTTTTAATAGTCAGTGTACTCACAAAACAAAGTAAATAGGATCCTCCGGATCGCAGCTGAGAAACAAGATAGTCTGTAACCGGGACCGGTTATACTGTGGGTGACTGCACCGCCGTGTGACAGGCCTTTTGGCTCCGCTTCACACAGGTTGAAGCTATGGCAGAGCCTTCTGCTCTGCAGGTTTGCAAAACAAGACTGACACACCTAATCCTTTTCTGCAGGGGTTTTTACAAGGAACTTGTGGCCGTAGACCAAATGGAAAACACAGCAGGAAGGAAATGGACCGCGCCACTACCATCCTGTCATCCGTTCAAAAATAAAAGCCCAGAGGTTTCATTAAATCTGCCTTGGACAAATAGCTTGCACAAGCCCAACACTTTTATTTTGCATTGCTATCACAGCTATGCCTCTGACTGCAATGCACTCCCACGGCTTCAATACGCTGCTGTGCACATCCTGGGGGACACAGTGAGCCTCCCATATAACACCGGTCACTGCCTCACAGGGCATAAAGCAATGAAGGGGAAGCAGTGTTACCAACTCTATGGCCCCTTTATTATCAGGACTGGTGTGGTTTCCAAAGGTCAGACCCACACCAAACAAAGGGATGTCATTTTTTGCGACATGCCTTCACTTTTATAAGATGGGAATACCCCTTTAAATGAAAACTTCATGCAAAATATAGCTGAGAAGGCTTAGCAGACAATATGAGACTGAATTTCAGCACGGATTCTACAAAAGAGTTTTATTATTTAGATTCAACACTTTTTACCATTATTTGGCGTAAAACATTAATGTAAATGGACATCAGCAATGAGGTAGAGTAAGGAAAAAAAAAGTAATGTGCAATTTACAACTTTTTGCTATATTTCGATGATAATTCTCCACCACTCTTATGTCCAGTTTAAGGCCTGAAAGGGGTGTATTTATTGTTATTCGGTGTTGTACCATGCACCATTTGCCTTAGGCCATGCACCAAGCATAAAATAGCATAAACTTTTTTTTCCAGGAGCATTACCTGTTATCAGATAACATTCACAATATTGCTGATAAAATAGTGGTACATTGTGGCCAAAATTGACACCCCTGCAATTCTGTCAGATAATACTCCGTTTCTTCCTGAAAATGATTGCAAACACAAATTCTTTGGTATTATCTTCATTTAATTTGTCTTATATGAAAAAACACAAAAAGAATTGTCCTAAAGCCAAATTGGATATAATTCCACACCAAACATAAAAAAGAGGGTGGACAAAGGTATTGGCACTGTTCGAAAAATCATGTGATGCTTCTCTAATTTGTGTAATTAACAGCACCTGTAACTTACCTGTGGCACCTAACAGGTGTTGGCAATAACTAAATCACACTTGCAGCCAGTTGACATGGATTAAAGTTGACTCAACCTCTGTCCTGTGGCCTTGTGTACCACATTGAGCATGGAGAAAAGAAAGAAGACCAAAGAACTGTCTGAGGACTTGAGAAACCAAATTGTGAGGAAGCATGAGCAATCTCAAGGATACAAGTCCATCTCCAAAGACCTGAATGTTCCTGTGTCTACCGTGAGCAGTGTCATCAAGAAGTTTAAAGCCCATGGCACTGTGAATGAAAAGGGACTGTATGGTAGGAGACCCAGGAAGACCCCACTTCTTACCCAGAGACAAAAAAGCCAGGCTGGAGTTTGTCAAAACTTACCTGAAAAAAACTAAAACATTTTGGAAGAATGTTCTCTGGTCAGATGAGACAAAAGTAGAGCTTTTTGGGCAAAGGCATCAGCATAGAGTTTACAGGAGAAAAAAAGAGGCAAAGAAAAGAATACGGTCCCTACAGTCAAACATGGCGGAGGTTCCCTGATGTTTTGGGGTTGCTTTGCTGCCTCTGGCACTGGACTGCTTGACCGTGTGCATGGCATTATGAAGTCTGAAGACTACCAACAAATTTTGCAGCATAATGTAGGGCCCAGTGAGAAAGCTGGGTCTCCCTCAGAGGTCATGGGTCTTCCAGCAGGACAATGACCCAAAACACACTTCAAAAAGCACTAGAAAATGGTTTGAGAGAAAGCACTGGAGACTTCTAAGGTGGCCAGCAATGAGTCAAGGGGTTGTGACTCATAGGGTAATAAGACATAGCAGCCGGAAGGCACGCCCCTGAGGATCTTCTCAGCCATGTCCCATAGTAAAGGCCATAAAAATTAGCACTAAATAAAAGGGACAATAGAGGTTTAGAATGCAAAACACTCAAGGAAACAGTGGGAATAAAATAAGAGCAAAATACTCTGCAATGAAAAATATGACAGTAGTCAGCAAGTGCTGGTAAAAAGATGATAACAAATACAGGGTATTTAGTCGATACATTTTTTTGCAAAAAAATGTATACCAAGCCACTCCACCTCTTCACGGTAACCCTTAATGGAGCAGTCCCTATCTAATGTATTTAAAACCTGAACATATGAACAGTGTCTAAATGAATAGGATTCAGACAGGCGCTTCCTAGTATGGGCACGTGGTGTAAGACGGCTCTTTATGTGCATGTCACACAAGATGGGGGTGGGGTCTCCCAAACCATGCATAAGCAAGGAAAAAATGGATTAAAAACAAATGTGACATCCTAAATGTTTAAAATATTAGACATAAACCACCCTACACTTCTAATATTGACATTATCCCACATTTACTGTAGATTATGCCAAAAGTTGATAAGTATAGTTTAGTGAGCAGAGAACAATTATTTTGACTGGAAATTCTGACCCAACTTTTGCTAGAAAGTGTTTAAAGGAATGTTAGGGACACTTGTGACCACTTTTTCTAATAAGAGTTATTTAGAAAAAAAAAAAAAAAAAAGTCTGAGGGTACACACTTTTTTTCTTAAATAAAAAGGGCATCCCCAGACTATTGATAGGCACTCAGCCATCTATATATATATATATAAAGCTGAGTGTATGTGTGTGTATCGATCATGATGTCATAATGGTTGCAATGGCGAAGATGATGTCATAATAGGGTAACATGGCGACGATAATCAGAATGGTTGCCATGGCGAAGATGTCATAATGGGTATATGGGCACAGAACTATGGGATGGAGGATGTGTGATGGGTATATGGGCACTGGACTATGGGATGGAGGATATGTATGATGGGTATATGGGCACTGGACTATGGGATGGAGGATATGTATGATGGGTATATGGGCACTGGACTATGGGATGGAGAATATGTATGATGGGTATATGGGCACTGGACTATGGGATTGAGGATATGTATGATGGGTATATGGGCACTGGACTATGAGATGGAGGATAATCATTATAATTTGTTATAACTAACCACAGTTACTATGCCCAGGCAACGCCGGGCTCATCAGCTAGTTTATAAAGAGTAGAGGAGGCAAGACAAAATAATGACTGATGCCGACATGGGCGGACACACCATATGTGCAGCCGGTGCGGCTGCACAGGGGCCCAGAGGCTCCAGGGGGCCCCTGCAGTGCAGCTAATACTGATGGCAATCTGGCCTGTTTATCCAGCTCTGAGAGGGGCCCCTGGCCAGATTGCCCTCATGTGCTGCGGGCAGGGAGAAATCCCTGCAGCTCCGCTGCCTACAAGAGAAAAAGGCAGCGGAGCTGCAGCGTTCCGTCCAGCTTCCTGCCCGCACTTCCTGTCTCGGTCACATGTTGTGAGTTCATTCTCCCCTTCACCTTTGATGTCTGATGAACTCCCTCTGCTGGTGAAGAGAGGTAGTGAAATTGATTGGGATGGGAAGAACCTGTCATCTGAACAGACGGAGTGTGATTGGACATCTGGAATTTCTGAGTGGATATAAGGCAGCCGACACCCTGCAGGGCTGCTGGTGATCCTTTCTGCTCTGAGCTCTTGCATCCAGCTTAGTTCCTGTCTACTAAAAGCTAAGTTTTTTTCCCTGCTATTATTCCATGAGATTTTGTCTGGTTTCCTTAGTGTTTGTATTCAGCCAGTCCTGGTTGGGACTGGCTGAATTCCATTTTTGTCTCTGATAAGTTGCTCTCTTTGCTCTGTTTTCAGAATATACCTGAGTGCTGATATAGTGATTTTGAAGTCTAGCGACTTCAGGGCCTTTTTCCCTATCAGACGTTGGGACATTTTTGGTAGGGTTTTTTGCGGATTGCAACCAGCATCTTTTCTGTCCTGTCCTATCTAGTTAGTTGGGCCCCATCATTTGCTCAGCCTGTCTTTCTGTCTGTGTTTTCGTCTGTTTTTCACTGACAGTACATGTTGGGGGCTGTCTATTGCTTTGGGGTCTGCTCTGGGGCAGTTTAGATTTCCCCTTTCCTTCTTTAGGCTTATGTAGTTCTCCGGCTGTGACGAGGGGTCTAGGGCACCGTAGGAACCCCCCACGGCTACTGTTAGTTGTGGTGTATAGGATCAGGGGTCTGCAATCTGATAGCTACCAACCGCTCCGGTTTTCTGGACTTAGCTTGTATTTTTGTTTCCTCTTCCTCCGGTGACTCATTCATAACAGAATCAATTTCACTACCTCTCTTCACCAGCAGAGGGAGTTCATCAGACATCAAAGGTGAAGGGGAGAATGAACTCAACAGTCACCGCAGTCAGCGGCACGGCTGGATGACGCCATCCAGCACCACGGCTGTTCCAGAGAGAGGAAGCTGCAGGCAAAGGTGATCCTTAGGGAGAGTGTGCGGTGAGGTGTGTGTGTGTAGCTGCAGGCGAAGGTTATGTTGCAGCGGGAGAGCGTGCAGTGAGGCGAGTGAGTGTATGTAGGAGAGGGGAATGATGGGGGTGATTGCGGAGAAGGCAATAACTGGCTGGTGGGGAGGAGGAAATGATGGTGTTGGAATGGGCAATGATGGGGTGGTGGGGAAAAGGCAATGACTTTGATGGTGGAAAGGATGATGATGGTTGTGGTGGAAAGGGCAATAATGGGGTGGTGGGGGGGAGGTTGAAATGATGGAGGTCGTGGAATGGGCAATGATGGGGGTGGTAGGGGAAAAGGCAATGATGGTGGAAAGGGCAATTATGGGGGTGATGGGGAGGAGGAAATGATGAAGGTGGTGGAATGGGCAATGATGGGGTGGTGGGGGAGAAAGCAATTATAGATGTGCTTGAAAGGGCAATGATGTGGGTGCTGGGGGAGAAGGCAATGATGGGGTGGGGGAGAGGATAATAATGGGATGCAGGGAGGAGGAAAATGAGGGGTGTAGTGGATTGGGAAGGGAGGAAGGGGGATTTATAATGGATTTAGGAACAGGGGGAGGTGGAGGAAAACCTTATCACTTATTATGTTTAAAGGGAACCTGTCACCTGTTTTGGCCGCTATAAGATGTGGCCACTGCCTTTCAGGACTTCTCTATAGCATTCTATAATGCTGTAGATAAGTCCCCGAACCGATCTGCAAGTGAAGAAAAAATAAGTTTTATTATACTCACCCGGGGGTGGTGTGGTCCAGTCCGATGAGTGTCGCAGGTAAGGGTCCGGCGCATCCGATCTTCTTGCGAAGCCGCCCTCCTGCTTGGATCGTGGCTCCCCGGCATCGCACTCCGGCGCAGGCTTACTTATCTGCCCTGTTGAGGGCAGAGTAAAGCACGGCAGTGCACAGGCGCTGGGCCTCTCTGACCTTTCCCAACGCCTGCTCACTGCAAACAGGCGCTGGGGCTCTCTGACCTTTCCCAGCGACTGCTCACTGCAGTACTTTGCTCTGCACTCAACAGGGCAGATAAGAACGCCTGCGCAGGAGCGCGATTCCTGGGAGCCATGAAGCAAGCAGGAGGGCGGCATCGCAAGAAGATGAGGTGCCGGACCCAGACCTGTGACACCCATAGGTCTGGACCACCCCCAGGTGAAGATAATAAAACTTATTTTTCTTATCTTTCAGGTTGGATTGGAGGCTTATCTACAGCATTATAGAATGCTGTAGATAAGCTCTGAAAGGAGGTGGCTGCATCTTATAGCAGCCAAAACAGCTGACAGGTTCCCTTTAACACAGTCCCTTAGTATATAGTGTACTCACTTATGATGTATAGCACAGTCTCTTAGTATATAGTGTACTAGCTTATTATGTGTAGCACCATCCCTCAGTATATAGTGTAGTCACTTTTTATACATAGCACAGTCCGTTAGTATATAGATTACTCACTTATCATGTATAACACCATCCTTAGTTACATAGTTTCCTCTTTTGTTATGTATAACACCATCCTTAGGCCTGTTTCACACTTGCTTTTTTTTGCAGCGTTTTTCCCGCAAAAAAACGCATTGAAAAACGCATACAAAAGCATACAACTGCTGCGTTTTTTTCAAGCATTTTTATGAGCATGCATGAAAAAAACGCAGCGTTTTTATGCGTTTGTATGCGTTTTTACCGCGTTTGCGTTTTTTTCCAACATTAGGTGGCCCCTCACACTAACCCAAACCATGACTTTTACTAACCCTAACCCTGACCCTAACCCTTAACCAAACCATACTTAACCCTAACCCTGACCCTTAACCAAACCATACTTAACCCTAACCCAAACCCTAACTAACCTTAACCCTAACCCTGACCCTAACCCTGACCCTTAACCAAACCATACTTAACCCTAACCCTAACCCTTAACCAAACCCTAACTAACCTTAACCCTAACCCTAACCCTGACCTTAACCCTAACCCTTAACCAAACCATACTTAACCCTAACCCTGACCCTAACCCTTAACCAAACCATACTTAACCCTAACCCTGACCCTAGCTCAAAAAAATAAAAGGGAGCACTATTCCAATTGCAACAGGCTGTTTGTGTTCCCTTTATTTCTTTGAGCAAAAATATATATATATATATATATATATATATATATATATATATATATATATATATACACACATACACACACACATATACATACATATACATACACACACACACACACACACATATATATGTATCGATATCTATCTATATAGCTTTGTCGCCATAAAAGGAGGGGGGCCCAGACACATTTCTTGCACAGGGGCCCCAAGCTGTCAGTGTCCGCCCCTGGATGTCGGGCTGCTCCATTAGGAGGAATGATCCATGGATTCTTTGTATGTAATATTATGCTTTATTACTATCAGGTCAATGCATTTTGGGGGTGGCACTGACCACTTTATCTTATTTAGTTCCACAGCACTTTACAAACTTCATCACTGTCCCCAATAGGGCTCACAATCTAAATCCCCTATCAGAATGTTTTTGCAGTGTGGGAGGAAACCAGAGAATCTGGAGGAAACATACAACCTCCTTGAAGATATTGTGTCCATGATAGGATTTGAACCAGGGATGCCAGCGCTGCAAAACAATTGGGACTTAATGCCCATGGACGGAATAGCACGTCATCATTGATCAGCGATGGGGGGATTGCATTGTTCTGAGGGCCTCCTCCCTGCAGACCCCCAGATCCTATATGGCCACAGGGTCCTTCAGGGAGGTAGCTTCTAAGTGCCTGCTGCCTGTCAGATCGCTAAAAAATTGGAATAAAAAGCGATAAAAAAAAAAAAAAGTCATGTGCCCGAAAATGGTACCAATAAAAACGTCAACTCGTCCCGCAAAAAATAAGACTCCACATGACTCTGTGGGCAAAAATATGGAAAAATTAAAGCTCTCAAAATTGGTGATGCAAAAACTATTTTTTGCAATGAAAAGCGTCTTTTAGCGTGTGACAGCTGCCAAATATAAAAACCGGCTATAAATAGTAAATCAACCCCCCCACTTTATCACCCCCTTAGTTAGAGAAAAATAATAAAATAAAAAAAATGTATGGGGCTACAGTTAGGATTAGGGTTAGGTGTTATGATTGGGTCTCCGAGGAGGAGAGCAAGCCCAAGCTAAGCCACAGAAAACCAGAGAGGTTGGTAACTAAGCGGATTGCAGACCCCTGATCCTATCCACACAACTAGCAGTAGCCGTGGAGCGTACCTACGATGATCCTAGTGTCATGTCGGACGCTATTCACACCACAGCGTCCGGCAGGCAGAGGTAGTTCCACCTCCGTCCACTATAGCCTCAGTGGCGCCGGCTTGAGTTTCTCAGGCTATCGGGGGTTAATCTAGCTGAAGATCAGGTTGGATGGTTAGTCACGCCCAAAGTCTTTAAATAGTCATGCTGGCCTATGGGCGTCGCCGATTATAGCTTGTGTTTCATACCAAGTGGTTCCGGTCTGGAGTGGAGGTGTGAGAGAGGGAGAGAGAGGGAGAGAGAGGGAGAGAGAGGGAGAGAGAGGGAGAGAGAGGGAGAGAGAGGGAGAGAGAGGGAGAGAGAGGGAGAGAGAGGGAGAGAGAGGGAGAGAGAGGGAGAGAGAGGGAGAGAGAGGGAGAGAGAGGGAGAGAGAGGGAGAGAGAGGGAGAGAGAGGGAGAGAGAGGGAGAGAGAGGGAGAGAGAGGGAGAGAGAGGGAGAGAGAGGGAGAGAGAGGGAGAGAGAGGGAGAGAGAGGGAGAGAGAGGGAGAGAGAGGGAGAGAGAGGGAGAGAGAGGGAGAGAGAGGGAGAGAGAGGGAGAGAGAGGGAGAGAGAGGGAGAGAGAGGGAGAGAGAGGGAGAGAGGGGGAGAGAGAGGGGGAGAGGGGGAGAGGGGGAGAGGGGGAGAGGGGGAGAGGGGGAGAGGGGGAGAGGGGGAGAGGGGGAGAGGGGGAGAGGGGGAGAGGGGGAGAGGGGGAGAGGGGGAGAGGGGGAGAGGGGGAGAGGGGGAGAGGGGGAGAGGGGGAGAGGGGGAGAGGGGGAGAGGGGGAGAGGGGGAGAGGGGGAGAGGGGGAGAGGGGGGGAGGGGGGGAGGGGGGGAGGGGGAGGGAGAGGGAGAGGGAGAGGGAGAGGGAGAGGGAGAGGGAGAGGGAGAGGGAGAGGGAGAGGGAGAGGGAGAGGGAGAGGGAGAGGGAGAGGGAGAGGGAGAGGGAGAGGGAGAGAGAGAGGGAGAGGGAGAGGGAGAGAGAGAGATCTGGTGTCGTATGATCCATTGTTACCTTCTCGCCTTCCCATATTTGTGTTTTGTTGTGCCCTGTTCACATTACTGTATAGTCCTGTGTGTATGCGGCGCGGTGCAGTTTAAGTTCTCCCTGTCTGTCTTTATTGTTTGGGGCTTTGGTGGTTTGTCTCCTCACTGGGTGGAGGGTTAAGCTTAGGGCTGAGCAGGAGATAAGGAAAGGGTGGAGGCTCAGGCATTTGCACCTTCAGCAAAAACCCTGGGTTGAGGGTCAGACAGGGTTGCCCATAGTTAAAGGGACATCACAGGGGCCCCGGGTATTTCTGCCTTAGTTGACCTAAGCCCCGTGTGACACCTAGATGCCTCGGCACAGCCGGAGAGCTAACTAAGCCTAAAGCAAGAAAGGGGAAATCTAAACTGCCCCAGAGCAGACCCCAAACATATATTGTCGGTGAGACAAGATGAAAACAAATGCAGGCAGGAAAATAGACTCAGCAAATGATGGGGCCCACACTGACTAGACAGGACAGGAAAGTAAAGACGCTGTCTGCAATCACGCAAAAAACCCTGCAAAAAGTCCAACATGTCTGATGCAAAAACACTGAAGTCGCACGACTTCGCCCACTATATCAGCACTCTGGTATATTCTGAAAGCAGAGCAAAAAGAGGCCAATCTAATAAGGGACAAAAACAAACTGGCACAAGCAGTAACATAAGGATGGAAATTCAGCACAGCCCCAGCCGGAGCTGGCTGACCACACAACAGAAATAGACAAAACCAGATCAAGTGCAAACAGAATAGCAAATGAACACTTAGCTGAACATACAGGCACTGAGCAGGAAACATCAGACCTCAGGAGGCAAGAAGAAAATCACCAGCAGGGATAGAGGGAGTCAGCTGACTTAAATCCCAATCTGAAACCCCAGATCTCCAATCGTCGTCCTCATTATCAGGTGGCAAGCCTCTGTTAATCAGATCAGCTCTATTACCTCCAGTAACCACCAGAGGGAGCCCAGAATTAAGAAATCGCAACCCCTCTGTCAATCTGACCAGCTCCACTACCTTCAGTAATAACCAGAGGGAGGCCAGAAAGCGAATTCACAACAGTGAGGGGTGTGTTAGGGTTATGGTTAGGGGTGTGTTGGGGTTAGGGTTGTAGTTAGAATTGAGGGGTTTCCACTATCTGGGCACATCAGGGGCTCTCCAAATGTGACATGGTGTCTGATCTCAATTACAGCCAATTCTGAAATGGTGCTCCTTCCCTTCCAAGCTCTGCCATGCGCCCAAACAGTGGTTTACCCCCACATATGGGGTATCGGCATACTCAGGACAAATTGCACAACAACTTTTGGGGTCCAATTTCTCCTGTTGCCCTTGGGAAAATAAAAAATTAGGGCGAAAATATCATTTTTGAGGAAAAAAAGATTTTTTTCTCATTTTTATGACTACGTTATAAATTTCTGTGAAGCACTTGGGGGTTCAAAGTGCTCACCACTAGAGTTGAGCGACTTTTGTTTTTTTAGGGTCGCGTTTCGTTTCGTGAAACCCGACTTTTCCAAAAGTCGGGTCGAGCAAGATCGTCCGATTATAGGGAAAAGTCGGGGTCGTCCCGAAACACGAAAACCAATGTAAGTCAATGGGGAATAAAAGTCGGCAGTGAGAGGAGGACAGGAAACACACCTACAGTGCCCATTTGAATGCCAAAAGCATCAATTCTTCTTACTTAAGCTTGTCAACCTTAATTAACTTCATAATACAAGTTACGCACTGAAAAATGGGGGTTATTTGGCTAAAGTTGTGGGGGGGGGGGGGGAAGGCTGGCTGCAGGTTTTCATGTGCCCTGGGCGAAAGAGCGCCCCTTTAACACATACCACAACTCATCATGCTCCGATACGGCAGAGAAATAGCGGTATAGTACAATGAAAAATACCTCACTTTTTACATCTCATGAAGAGGCCCATCTATTTCTCCATACAGAATCATTGGTCCCATATAATGTTTGAAACAGTATATGATGAGCTCCACATAATGCTACAGTATATGTTGGTCCCCATGGATGAAGCTCCACTGTCTTATGGGCCCAAATAATGCTCCAAACATAATGGGCCCCATTTCTAATGCTCTAGTGTATAATGGGCCCTGTAAATGCTGCTCCAGTGTCTGATGTCCACCTTTGGAATGTTCCAGTGTATGGTGGGCCCCATCTATCATTCTCCAGAGTATAGTGCTCCCCAAAAATTGCTGTCCCAACATTGAAAACAATCAAATAAGTCTCCTCACTAGAGAATCCCTGTACTTGTCTGGACTCCTTGTCGTCCCCATCTTCCATCTCACTGCACAGTATTTCAACTTTGCAAGTGCTGTGATCCTGAGCAAGCAGGGGGGGCCCACTCGTTGGCGATGGCACTGGCACAGGGCCCCTGATAGTACGGTGGTGTGTCTGATGGTGGGTGGGCCGAACCTGCACTTTCATCTGCAGCTTCCTCTTTGTCACCATGTAAGATGGAACTGTATATGGGAAGGGTAACCTGAGTTTCATCAGGGTCAGATTCAGGTCGTGTAGCGTGCGAGGGGAATGTAGTGGTCTGGGTCAATGTACCAGCAGATTCATCGAGCAGTGGCTGGGCATCAGTGCACTTGTGTCGCCCCCAGGAGTACGGTCGCCACAGTGGCATTACCTTCTTCCTAGGGAGTGTGATGTCATGCTTGGGAGCAACAAAGGATCTCTCTAGCAGGTTAACTGATTGGGCGGCGTTATTCCCACGAGTCATGACCCTCCAAACAGCGTTCATGAAGGCAAAGTGTTTGTTTTACGTGGGCAGTATGGTTGCAAAGCTGAACCTTAAAGGAATGTCCAGAAGGGCACCACCAGGAGTGGAGCCTACGGTTAAATTCGACTCCACCTGGGAAACCTCAACCATGCCAGCTACAGAACAGATGCACACATTGCAAGCTTAATTCCGTTAACGAACGAGACTCCGTCATGCCCCGCGGTCCGAGTCCGGCTTACTAGAGGGACACGTGAGGCTCTGGCACATGAGATTGGCCAATAACTGGTGTGTCATGCCCTTACATGTCCGTGGCTGCATGTGCGCTACACTGAAAGGCCAGCGTTTGTCGCTTACAGGTGCAGATAACCCGCTGAACAACGTTAGTGATGGGGATCACTGAATACAATTATTACCCGCGAACAATGATTTCCCAGTAAGTGCAGGTCAACCGCAGTTCCGGAATTAGGCCTAACCGTCATTCCTGAAAAAATGAAAAACTTACGTGTGCAAACCACAGGTGCTGTAGCTTGCTTAACAGCTCGACAGCCATTCTCACGCCCAGTATGGATTACACGTGATTGCACAAAGGTGAGAAAGGGTACCGTATCCCCAGATAACATGTATGGATAGCGTACACATTCAAAATATATGTCTCAGGAGGCAGGCTCAGACGGTGTCAGGCCCAGTATGGATTGCACGTGATTGCACAAAGGTTAGAAAGGGTACCGTTTCCCCAGATAACATGTATGGATAGCGTACACATTCAAAATATATGTCTATACATCAGGAGGCAGGCTCAGACGGTGTCAGGCACAGTATGGATTTGACGGCCCAGATTACACAGCGGAGGAGCAGGGAGAGGTAAAGATTGCAAATGCTGGGGCCCTGCCCAAGCAAGGGGGGCCCACTCGTGGGCGTCGGTACTGGCACTGGGCCCCTCATAGTACAGCGGTGTGTCTGACGGCGGGTGTGCACCACCACCGTCAGAGACACTTGATTGCACTATGAGGGACCCTGTGCCAGTGCCCGCGCCCAAGAGTCGGCCTACCCACCTGTCCAGGGCAACGGCACTTGCACGGTGTCGTGCGCTAGGTGGTGACCCCGGCCATGGGGGGGGAGGCAGCACAGTTAGGGAGTTTTAGAAAGTGGCATATGTTGATGTTGGACATTCAGCTGATGCAAAAGGCGAAATAGGTGAAGTCCCAGGAAGAGGTGGACCAAAGCAAGCCATTTTTCTGTCACCCTATGTGTCATCAGGGGAAGGTGGGACAAAATCCTTGGAAACCCATGCGTGGTTCATTTTAATGAAGGTTAGATCATCCACATTTTGGGTTGACAGACGGGTCCTTTTTTCTGTCAGGATTGATCCAGCTGCACTGAAGACTCTTTCCGATAGCACACTTGCAGCTGGGCAAGCGAGCTCCTGTAAGGCATATTGTGCCAATTCAGGCCAGGTGTCCAGTTTAGCGGCCCAATAGTCAAAGGGGAATGACCTGTGTGGGAGAACATCGATATGGGAGGAAAAGTAGTTTGTAACCATAGTTGACAACTGCTGTCTCCTGTCACTTTCCATCGATGCAGTATTACCAGTTGTGTGAGCGGTATTTGAAAAATCAGTCCACAACATTGTCATGAAACCCCTGTCTCCAACGCCACTTCTGCTGTGTGCACCACAAACACCTCTGCCAAGCTGCCCCCGGCCCGTACGGCTCGTGTGAGAACCATCACCGCTGCTATGTGCTGGGAATGCCTCAAGCAACCGATTTACCAGAGTTGCTTGTTTATTAGCCAATATTAGGTCAAGGTTCTCCTGTGGCATGATGTTTTGTAATTTGCCTTTATAGCGTGGATCCAGGATGCTGGCCAACCAGTAGTAGTCATCGTTCATCATTTTGGGAATGCGGGGGTCCCTTTTTAGGATCCGCAAGGCATAATCTGACATGTGGGCCAATGTTCCCGGTGTCAATGATGCACTGCGACTGCTGGGTGGAGGAGCACTTTCTGGCAAATCCACATCCCTCCAGTCACGCACAAACCCTGTACCAGACCTTGCCACGCCAACATTTTCACTTGCCCCACGAGATGCATCCTCCTCCCCTAAGTAATCATCCCCATCATCATCCTCCTCCTCCTCTTCTTCCTCCACCTCATCCAGGAGAGGTCCCTGAGCACACAATGGCTGAATGTCATCAAGGATTCCCTCCTCCTCTTCAACATTGGCTGCAGACGCCTGCTCCTTAAGGTGCGTCAAAGTTTGCATGAGCAGACGCATAAGTGGGATGCTCATGCTTAGGATGGCGTCGTCTGCGCTTACCAGCCGTGTGCATTCCTCAAAACACTGAAGGACTTTACAGAGGTCTTTCAGCTTCGACCACTGCACACCTGTCAACTCCATGTCTGCTCTCAAAGTTCCTGGCCGTGTATCCTCCCACAAATGCATTATGGCCTGCCTCTGCTCGCACAGCCGATCCACCATGTGCAGGGTGGAGTTCCACCTTGTTGCAATGTTGATAATGAGGCGGTGGTTGGGAAGGTGGAGCAATCGCTGCAGCTTCTGCATACGAACGGAGTGTACAGGCGACCGGCGGATGTGCGCGCACAGTCTTCGCACCTTCTGGAGCAGGGCTGTTAACTCCGGATAATTTGAGGAAGCACTGCACCACCAGGTTCAAGGTGTGAGCCAAGCAAGGTATGTGGCTGAGTTTTGAAAGGGCTATGGCTGCCACAAAATTACGGCCGTTATCACTAACTACCTTGCCTGCCTCAAGATGTACACTGCCCAGCCATGACTCAGTTTGTCGCTTCAAGTACTCGGCCAGCACCTCGGCGGTGTGTCTGTCGCCCAAACACATCATCTGCAACACAGCCTGCTGACGCTTTCCACTAGCTGCTCGATAGGGGGACACATCGTGTGCAGCAGTGGCAGCTGCAGATGGAGTGCTCGTACGACTGCGCTCTGTGGACGAGCTTTCGCTTCTGGAGGAGGAGGAGGGTCGAACGCCTACAGCCAACTGTTTCCTATACCGTGGGCTAGGCAGCACTGTCCCACCACCGCTGTCCCCTGTGGACCCTGCATCCACCACATTAACCCAGTGCGCAGTGATGGACACGCAACGGCCCTGGCCATGCCGACTGGACCATGCATCAGTTGTGAGGTGCACCTTTCCGCTCACTGACTGCTTGAGTGCATGGACAATGCGGTCTTTCACATGATGGTGGAGGGCTGGGATGGCTTTGCAAGAGAAGAAGTGGCGACTGGGTAGGTCATAGCGTGGTACTGCATAGGCCATGAGTTCGCGGAAAGCTGCGCTTTCCACCAACCGATAGGGCATCATCTCAAACGAGATTAGTTTGGCAATGTGGGCGTTCAAACCCAGTGTACGCGGATGAGAGACTGAGTACTTTCTTGACCTACTCATAGTGTCTGGGAGGGTGAGCTGGACTTGAGAGCTGCATATGGTGGAAGTAGCGGTGGACAGGGCGGACTGAGAGAGGGTTGATGATGGTGATGGAGTTGGTGTTCTTTCTGATGGCCTAGAATCAGTCTTTCGTTGATATAACAGTGGGATTCCCTGACTGCTGTGGCCTTGCAACGACACCTCAACATTTGCTGCTGTGCTAACCGGTGGGCTTACAGTGGGGGAAACAATGTAGCGTTGCTGACTACCTTCGTTGTGATCAGTTGCACATGTGGCACTTGAGGTTTGGTGTTGTGTCCACGCTTGCAAGTGCATGCTGGTTAAATGTCTAAGCATGCAACTGGTATTCAAATTTTTCAGATTTTCCCCTCGGCTAAAGGTCTTTGCGCACTTCTTACAGATAACCTTGGCCTGATCATGAGGATTTTGTTCAAAAAACTGCCACACTGCACTCTTCCTACTTTGGCAGACATTTTACGGCCTAGCACGCTGTGATCTTTCGACCCTCTGGACAAGCTGTCCAGCAACTCCTTGGAGTGCTCCGGGCCTGCCAGATAACAGCTGTTGCGATGTCGATGTCTGCTGTGGATGCTCATCTGAGCTATTGGAAGCAGCACCCTCTTCCCCCAATGGATGCCAATCTGGGTCAACAACTGGGTCATCCATCACCTCCTCTTCTATGTCATGTGCACCTTCCTCTGTGTCACCGTGTATGGTGGTATAGTGTGCGGGAAGGGGCACCTGAGTCTCATCAGGGTCAGAATCTGGCTCTGTACACTGCGAGGACAATGTAGTGCTCTGAGTGAATGTACCAGAAGAATCATCCATCAGCGGCTGTGCATCAGTGCACTCCATGTCAGATTCATCTTGGCCTGGGTAATTCACCATTTCACTTGATAATCCAGGCATGGTATGTGAAAACAGCTCCATGGAGCAATCAGTAATATGGCCTGCGTCATCCTTCAATCTTGGTTGGGGTGAAGGACACAAGGAAAGGTGTGGTTCATGAACATGAGCCTCCAATGACGACTCAGTGCTTTTACTTTTTACAACTGAAGAAGAGGAGGCGATAGAGCTGGAGGCTGAGTCAGCAATGTAAGACAAAACTTTTTCCTGATGCTCTGGCTTTAAAAGCGGTTTGCCAACTCCTAGAAAACTAAGAGTTCGAGGCCTTATGTAGCCAGACGATGACGCAGGCTCAACACCTCCTGCATTCGGTCCTATTTTGCTCTTGCCACTACCATCAGATCCACCACCAACACCATCATTACCAGCTGCCAACCCCCGCCCAATTCCACGGCCTCTTCCACCAGCCTTCCTCATTTTTGGTAGAAATGTAGACAAAATCCAACAAACTATATAGTAATGTAAAACAAGGTACAAGGTGTCTATAGGACAGGGGAGATTTTGAATTTCTGCAGACACTTGTGGACACTGGACACTTTTGGATTGTGTGAGGCCCACTGATATCTGAATGCTATGTGACAGGCTCGATGGCACAGCTGTGACCAAAGTGACTAGAGGATAAGGGAGATTTTGAATCTCTGCACACACTTTTGGACACTGGACACTTTTGGATTGTGTGAGGCCCACTGATATCTGAGCGCTGTGTCACAGGCTCGATGGCACAGCTGTGACAAAAGAGACTAGAGGATAAGGGAGATTGGATTGCTTTTAAAAAAGCAGTTTGCAGAGCAGTGGGTAAACAGCAATGCCAGCCTGTCAGGAAGCCTTAAAAGGCAGCCCAACAACCAACACCACTGATACACCACAATATAGCCTCCCCTTGCACTGCACACACAGTGACTGGTGTGTTGTGCAGGCCAAATTGCTAGCAGCAGAAGCAGTTTTTTTTTCTTCTTAGCAGGACAAAAAAAAAAAAAAATTGGGATTGCTTTTAAAAAAGCAGTTTGCGGAGCAGTGGGTAAACAGCAATGCAGGAATGTCAGGAAGCCTTAGAAGGCAGCCCAACAACCAACACCACTATATAGCCTCCCCTTGCACTGCACACACAGTGACTGGTGTGTTGTGCAGGCCAAATCGCTAGCAGCAGAAGCAGTTTTTTGTCTTCTTCCCTGCCTAACGCTCTCCCTACAGAATCAGCAGCAACCTCTCCCTATACCGAGATCGGCAGAAGTAAGATGGCGGTCGGCGTGCACGCCCTTTTATACCCCCTGTGACGCCCACCAAAGCAAGCCAATCACTTGCATGCCCTTCTGAAAGATGGTGGTGACCCCTGCCTATGTCATCACGTTGCCCACAGTGTCCGTGGATCCTGATTGGCTGAAAAAGAGCGCAAAACAAACTTTTGAAACACGACTTTGGCGCGTAAGTCGCCGACCTCATCCTAGGGTCGGGTTTCGTTTCATGAAACCCGACTTTGCCAAAAGTCGGCGACTTTTGAAATTTTTCGACCCGTTTCGCTCAACTCTACTCACCACACATCTAGATAACTTTCTTGGTGGGGTCTAGTTCCCAAAATGGGGTCACTTGTGGGGGGTTTCCACTGTTTAGGCACATCAGGGGCTCTCCAAATGTGAAATGACACCCGCAGACCATTCCATCAAAGTCTGCATTTCAAAATGTCATTACTTCCCTTCCGAGCCCCGACATGTGCCCATACAGTAGTTATCTCCCACATATGGGGTATCAGCGTACTCAGGACAAATTAGATAATTTAGGTTAGGTTTGTGGTTAGGGTTATGGTTGAGAATAGAATTAGGGGTGTGTTGGGGTTAGAGTTAGAATTGGGGGGTTTCCACTGTTTTGGCACATCAGGGGCTCTCCAAGCCTGACATGGTGTCTGATCTCAATTCCAGACAATTCTGAAACGGCGCTCCTTCCCTTCCGAGCTCTGCCATGCACCCAAACAGTGGTTCCCCCCCACATGTCAGGTATCAGTGTACTCAGGACAAACTGCACAATAACTTTTGGGGTCCAATTTCTCCTGTTACGCTTGGTAAAATAAAAAAATTGACCTGAAGTAATTTTTTTGTGAAAAAAAGTTATATGTTCATTTTTTTTTTTTAAACATTCAAAAAATTCCTGTGAAGCACCTGAAGGGTTAATAAACTTCTTGAATGTGGTTTTGAGCACCTTGATGGGTGCAGTTTTTAGAATGGTGTCACTTTTGGGTATTTTCTATCATATAGACCCCTCAAAGTGACTTCAAATGTGAAGTGGTCCCAATAAAAAAAAAAAAAAAAAAAAAAAAATAGTATTAAGTTACGTACCGTAACGGTATTTTTCGGAAGCCCATGACAGCACCACGAGAGAGCGGATCTGCCCTTCGGGAACAGGAAACCTACAGATACAAAAAGGGCGGCACCTCTCCCACGCATCAGTTGGATTACAGAGCTTCAGAGGCTACCATGGTTAGTACAACGCATATACACAATATATACAACCTATCTATCCTATTTACAATTCTTTAAACCATCTCCCACATAAGGTGAACTCGCAAAAACAATCCTCTAAAGGGGTGCACCCTTCTACGTGAACAAGGGAGGGAACTAAGGGTGCTGTCATGGGCTTCCGAAAAATACCGTCACCGGTACGTAACTTAATACTTTATTCGGACTCCCATGACAGCACCACGAGAGAATTACAGAGATGTAAACTAAATTAGGGAGGGACTACAGCCTGCAGCACCCTTAGTCCGAAGGTGAGATCTGAGGAGGCACCCATGTCTAACCGATAATGGTTAAAAAAGGTAGAAGGAGATGACCAGGTGGCCGCCTTACATATCTGGTCAATTGATACTCCCGATCTCTCTGCCCAGGATGATGCCATGGCACGGGTGGATTGCGCCCTCAGGTTCTGTGGAGCCGGTCCGCCACCTGCTGTGTAGGCAAGAGATAGCCTCCCTAATCCACCTTGCTAACGTGCACTCTATACCCTTTCCTGGGACCTTGGAAGGATAAAAATAATGCGTTCTCCTTCCTCCAAGGATCTGTGGCTGCTAAATATTTAAGTAGGCATCTCTTAACATCTAGAGTCTGAAGTCTTTGTTCTTTAGGATTGGTTGGAATAGGGAGGAAGGAAGGCAGAACTCTCTCTTGTGTCCTATGAAAATGAGATGCTACCTTGGGAAGGTATGCCGGGTCTGGCCTTAGGATTACTCTATCCTGTAAGAATTCTGTGTATGGAGGTAATCTGGAAAGTGCCTGTATGTCGCCTATTCTACGTGCAGATGTTATTGCTACCAAAAAGGCTGTCTTAAGTGATATCATCTTTAGTGAAGCAGAATCCAGAGGTTCAAACCGTTTCTCTGTCATGGCTGTCAGGACTAAATTTAAGTCCCAAGGCACACACCTATCTTTGAGTATGGGTCTTGATCTGGTAACTGCCTTAATGAATCTCGCTACCCAATGGTTACCGGCAATGTCGCATGCAAATAGGGCCCCTAAAGCTGAAGCTTGCACTTTCAATGTGCTAGTGGAAAGGCCCAACTCGAGACCCCTCTGGAGGAATTCTAGGATCTGTTTTACAGGTATTCCATCCCTGATATTAAACTCACAGGTGGACAGGAATCGCCTCCAGGTTCTAGCATATATACTTGTGGTGGTTTGTTTCCTACTTTTTAGGAGTGTATTGATTACATTTTCTGAGAACCCTCTATCCCTCAATAGTGTCCTCTCAAAACACCATGCCGTCAAACGGAGTCCCGCTACTTGTGGGTGGTTGACTGGCCCCTGGTAGAGGAGATCTGGAAGGTTCGGCAGTACCCAAGGATCGCCTACTGACATGGTCCTCAACCATGCAAACCAGGTCCTTCTGGGCCAGAAGGGGGCAATCAATATGACTTTTGCCCCATCTTCCCTGATCTTCCTCACTACCAGAGGTAGAAGGTTCAAAGGCGGAAGCCAGCGAAAAGTCCCATTTTATTAGGAGGGCGTCCACTGCCAGTGGATTTTCCCTGGGATTTAGGGAACAGAAATTTTTTTCCTTCCTGTTTTCCTTGGTGGCAAAGAGGTCCACCTCCGGTCGACCCCATTTGCGGACAATCTGATTGTAGATGTCTGAGTTTAAGGCCCATTCTCCCTGCCTTAGGGCCCTGTTGCTTAGAAAGTCTGCCTTCACGTTGTCTTTTCCGCTGATGTGGAGCGCGGTTCAAGATAGAAAATTTTTCTCTGCTATCTGAAGGAGACGTTCCGTTATCCGCATCAGGGCGTTGGAGCGGGTTCCACCTTGGTGGTTGACATAGGCTACCGCTACCTGGTTGTCCGAAAGTATCCTCACATGATGGCCCTGTAGATACATAATGAGTTTTTTTAATGGCCAATTCAATCGCCAGCAGCTCCCTCTGGTTAGATGAGACCTCAGCATCGGAGTTCCACTGTCCCTGTACCACTATGTCCCCCATATGGGCCCCCCAACCCCAAGGACTAGCGTCTGTGGTTATTAGTACCACCCAGGGCACCCCCGAGGCTAAATTTCTGACATCGAGCCACCACCTAAGAGATGTAATAGTTGAGGGGCTTAGCAATACCTGACCCTGCAAGAAGCCCTCTAAGGTTCTGCTATTAACCAGGACGTCATTCTGAAGGGCCCTAGTATGGAATTGTGCCCACTTGACCGCTGGGATACATGAGGTTAGGGAGCCTAACAGGGACATGGCCTGCCTGAGGGTCATGGAGGGTCTATCGATTGCCCGAAGAACCTGCTGCTGTATCTGCTGTAATTTATCTACGGGTAACAGACACTGCTGGGTTTCTGAATTTAACAGCAAGCCTAGAAACTTCTGCACCTTTAAGGGCTAAAATCTGGACTTTTCGTAATTTATAATCCATCCGAGGTTCTCTAATCTTGACTTAGCTTTTTTAATCTGAGAGACAATGGTCCACTGAATTTCCCACAATCAAAAAATCATCCAAGTATGGGATAACTAAGATGTCAACTTCCCGTAAATGAGCCATAACCTCGGCCACTATTTTTGTAAATACCCAGGGCGCTGCTGAGAGACCAAAGGGAAGGGCTCTATATGGATAATGACGGATTATACCGTCTATTGATACCGCCAGGAACTGCTGGAAATCTGCGTGGATGGGCACATGATAGTATGCGTCTTTTAAGTCCACTACCGCCATAAAACACCCTTCAAACAGGATCTTTATTGTAGAACTAATGGATTCCATTTTAAAGGTGCGTTTAACCAAAAATTAATTGAGGAAACGTAAATTAATAATCGTTCTGAATGTTTTATCCGGCTTTTGGATTAGGAATAAGGGAGAGTAGAATCCTCTTCCTCTCTCAGAACGTTTTTTTAGACACAGGTTCAAGACCTCTGCTTCTAAAGCCGCTTGCTCGAAGGGTGAAGACCTTAAGGGTGTTGGTTTAAAGGTATCCCGTGGGACTTGAGTGAACTCCAACCTGAGTCCGGTGGATATCACATTCCGCACCCAGTCACTATTGGTGACCTGTAGCCATGCTGGGAGGAAGGATGACAGTCTACCCCCCCACGGGAATTGCTAGTCATTGGTTTTGTCTTTTACGCTCTCTCAACGAGCGTCTGAACATGAAGCCCGTACCTCTTCTCCTTCTATCCTCCCATCTGGGACGGTCTCTTTTAGGTGAAGGGTCACGTATTCTCCCTTGACCGAATCTCCTCCTATTAAACGGACGGTAAGATGCGGACCAAAGGTTTGGGAATTTCTTTTTATCATCCCCGGCCTTCTCCAGTAATTCGTCCAGGACTGCTCCGAATAAATATTCCCCCTCACACGGGATAGTACAGAGTTTCGCCCTGGACTGAATATCTCCCGGCCAGCACTTCAGCCACAGGGCTCTCCGAGCCGCATTAGAGAGTCCTGCTGCCCTGGCGGCCATTCTGACTGCATCAGCCGAGGCATCCGCTAGGAAGGCTGCGCCATCCTGGATTATTGGAAGGGCCCCCAGGATTGCCTGTCTAGATGTTCCCTGTTTTAACTGCGACTCTAACTGGTCCAACCAGACCATCATGGACCTGGCCGTGCAAGTCGATGCTACTGCTGGTCTTAAGGAACCGGCTGCCATCTCCCAGGTATTTTTAAGGAAGGTATCTGCCTTCCTGTCTAGAGGATCTTTAAGGGACCCCATGTCCTCAAAGGGTAGCGAGGATTTTTTCGATGCTTTCGCAATAGCTGCATCTAATTTGGGGGCCTTGTCCCAAGTATTCATTGCTGTGTCGTCAAAGGGATATCTCCGCTTGAGGGCTGGTGGTAGCGACCCTCTTATCTGGCTTTTTCCACTCCCTGCGGATGAGATCCTGGATCTTTTCGTTTAGTGGGAAGACCCTACGCTTCCTCTGCTCCAGCCCCCCGAACATCACATCCTGTATGGATAATTGAGGCTTCGGCTCCTCCACCTCCATTGTTCCTCTGACCGCTTTTACCAATTTGTCTACTCGGTCGAGCGGCAGGCAAAACCGACCATAGTCCTCTTCTTCTGAGGAGGACGAGGGAGATGAAATATGGGAGCCCTTACTTCTCCTCCACTCTGTCGAGGAATCCGACTCCACCGGGTCCTCACCCCTTACACTCTCTGGTTGGGACAGGGATCTTAGGGTTTCCTTCATCTCTGCCCTTACTATATCCCTTAAACACGCCGCTACTGCGGGCGATTCCTCCGCCACTGTCTGCTGGATACAGGGGGGACATAACTTTTTGGGGCATGAATCTGGTAACGGGCATGCACAGAGTGCACATTCCCTGTGTCTGGTTTTACGCGTAGCTTTCTTCCCCTAGAATAAAACACAGGAGGCCCCGTCACTGAGTGAACATTCACGAAGATCACTTACCAGTGCCACAATCAAGTACCGGAGAATGAGGGGGATTTTTCTCAGTCGATGCTCCTGTCCACCTAGCGGAGCTCTTATGACTGGACTGATCACTTCGTCCCGGACGCTCCTTACTGTCACGGGCCTCTTTCTTCTTCTGTTAGACCTGCCTAAGGTCATCCAGGGGCGGCAGTGAAGATTGTCGCTGTTGCCGCCGTTGCTGCTGCTCGCTCTCCATTACTGGCTTGCAATAATGTGGCCAAGGCAAGGCACCCATCTAGGGTCCTGCCTATATACCCCTCCTCCGGACAGCAGATATCCTCCTGCCACACCCCCCCCTAATAGGGCCCCCCTCCCCAGCTGGCGCCGCTTTCGGCAGGGGAACCGGCGCTTACCGGCGTCCTCCCGATGGGCGCCGCCATCTTGGGTCTCTGCGCCTGCGCAGTGGCGCCGCCGACCTGGAAGCGCCCCGAGGCTCCGCCCCCTGACGTCACCGCGACTCCGACGTGACCGGAAGTCACGCGGGACGCCCGGGCACTGCACTATGGAGCGCTCCCCGGCCCCAACGCTCTGCAGCCGCAAAGGCCCCCCCCCCGACCACCGCGATCGCGCCGCTGGAGTTGGGAGTCCCAGGGGGTATACTCACCGGCGCGGTCTGCTTATGGAGACGGACCTCCTCCGGACGCCGCTCCCTGATGTCTATGCCACCGCCGTGCCACCCATCCTGGGCCACCGTGGCGTCTTCCAGGAGCTCCGCACCAGGCCGAGGTAGGAGACCCCCTCGCTACCTGTACCGGCCGGCCTGGGATCCGGTCATCTGCAGGATCCCGTCCCCTCAGGAACAGGAAACCAACTGATGCGTGGGAGAGGTGCCGCCCTTTTTGTATCTGTAGGTTTCCTGTTCCCGAAGGGCGGATCCCCTCTCTCGTGGTGCTGTCATGGGAGTCCGAATAAAAAAAGCGTTGTAAAAATGAGAAATCACTGGTCAACTTTTAACCCTTATAACTTCTAACAAAAAAAATTTTTGGTTCCAAAATTGTGCTGATGTAAAGTAAACATGTGGGAAATGTTACTTATTAACTATTTTGTATGACATATCTCTGATGTAAGGGCATGAAAATTCAAACTTGGAAAATTGCGAAATTTTCGCCAAATTTCCGTTTTTTTTTCACAAATAAACACACGTTATATCAAAGAAATTTTACCACTAACATGAAGTACAATATGTCACGAGAAAACAATGTCAGAATCACCGGGATCCATGGAAGCGTTTCAGAGTTACCTCATAAAGGGACAGTGGTCAGAATTGTAAAAATTGGCGCGGTCATGAACGTGCAAACCGCCCTCGGGGGTAAAGGGGTTAAAAATCGCACAGAAATCGCATGGCACGCGTCCGTTTTTTTCGGTCTGGAAATCGGACCGTTTTTTTTCTCGCATATGGGTATGAGCCCTTTCTGTGAGGCTGCCTGCACTTTTACCTAGTGTTTGGGCGTATACACCCATGAGGTCTATAGCCACCAGTGACCTCGATGTGGTACCTGTCCACCATAGGGCCCCATTGTAAAACAGATATATAATTTTCTTTTAGGTGTTCCTCTAGAGCAGGGTTCCCCAACTCCAGTCCTCAAGGCCCCACTAACAGATCATGTTTTCAGGATTTCCCTTGTATTGTACAGGTGAAGCAATTATCACCTCTGGGCAATACTAAGGAAATCCTGAAAACATGACCTGTTGGTGGGCCTTGAGGACTGGAGTTGGGGACTCTGCTCTAGAAAAAAGCCATCTGCTGCGCTCTCCAGACGGAGACACATTGATAGCATCTGGCTAATACGGGAATGGAAAGGTATACGCTCTGAGCTTTTCCTGGTGTATACAGCGTATGCCCGGGTTCTCATACGCACCGTATTTCCCATCCTGACTGGGGGTCTCCCAACCCCAACTTATAACGCCATACGATCCAAGGAGACCCGCGGTCAGTCCGGTCTATATGGGAACCCTATACTACGCGACCTAGTAGCATAGTAAAGTACAACAGACTTGGCTTTCTTGAGAAACGCCACAGAAAATTGCATATAATATTTTATGGGTTTTTCTCCACAGTTTACCTCATAAAGGATGGATAGCACATGTTAATGATCTAATAGCTTTTCTACGCACTATGTGACGTGAGACGCTACTCAGCTGCAGCCACCCACTGCTCACTATTACCTGCTACAGGTCCGTGACCGTCTGACAGGATTTTGCGCCGTTAGCCGCTTTTTATAACATGAGCCGCTCTCTGATTGGTCAGTGAGCGAAACTGCTGAGAAATGGCTGCGTTCTATTGGCTGTTGTGAGGAGTGCGCTGCGTTGCCTTGACAAAAGTGTCCCCCAGGTAACGAATACAACCTGGTTTCAGAGTGTTTACTAGGCCTCTCGGTGAGGAGTAGACTATGGAGGCGGGAGACTACGAAGAGCGGCCCGGACCTGGATCTGCACCGGACACGGCAGTGTAGGGGGAGGTGCACGGCTCACTCACATACTGACAGGTAGGAGACGTGTGGCTTGTGGAACTACAGCTCCCAGCATTCCCTCACACGTTTACAGTGGTGTCACAGGTTTTCTGCTGTCTGTAATGTGCTAGATAGGAGTTAGGCTATGTGCACACGCTGCGGATTCTCCCGTGGGTCCGCAGCATTTTTGGCCCTGCGGATCCGCAGCAGATTCTGCTGCGTTGTACAGTAGCATTAAAGTCAATGGGATTTGAAAACCGCTGTGCACATGCTGCGGAAAAATCCGCGCAGATTAGCTGCGGGTTTATTTCCCCAGCATGTCAATTCTTTGGGTGGATCTGCAGCGTTTCTGCACCCATTGACTTGCACTGATCCGCAGCAAAACCGCAGGTCTCAAAAAGATCTGCGGCTTTGCTGTGGATAAAACGCTGCAGATCTGGAGGGGGGAAGAGTGTGGGCGGTGACTGTGTGCATGTATGGTGTGTGGGCGGTGACTGTGTGCGTGTATGGTGTGCGGGCGGTGACTGGGCGTGTATGTGTGTGCGGGCTATGTGTGAGTGCGGGGGTCTGCGGGGATCATCGGGCTGTCCGGGGGTCTGGCGGGGCCTGTGCGATGGTCATCAGGCTGTCGGAGGTCTGTGCGAGGCTGTCGGAGGTCCGTGCGGGGTTGTGGGGGGGCTGCGGGGCATCGGTCTGTCCGGCGGGGGGGGGGGGTGCGGGGCTGTGTATGTATGTATGCATGTATGTGTGTGCATGTGTATGCAGGCATCGTCCGATGGAACTACAAGTCCCATCCGGCGATGCCTGCTACCCTGACAGTGATTGACACATTAGCCAATGATGGGACAGTAGTGGTCCCATCATCCGGCTAATGTGTTGAATGTAAAAAAAAAACAAAACAACATATAACATACAGAACATACAACATACAGAACATACATATAACATACAGAACATACAACATGCAGAACATACATATAACATACAGAACATACAACATGCAGAACATACATATAACATACAGAACATACAACATACAGAACATATAACATACAGAACATACATATAACATACAGAAAATACATATAAGATACAGATCATACAACATACAGAACATACATATATAATATACAGAACATACAACATACAGAACATACAACATAAGATACAGAACATACATATAACATACATATAAGATACAGAACATACAACATACAGAACATACATATATAATATACAGAACACACAACACACAGAACATACATATAACATACAGAACATACATATAAGATACAGAACATACAACATACAGAACATACATATATAATGTACAGAACATACAACATACAGAACATACAACATATAAGATACAGAACATACATATAACATACATATAAGATACAGCATACAACATACAGAACATATATAATATACAGAACATACAACATACAGAACATATAACATACAGAACATACATATAACATACAGAACATATAACATACAGAACATACATATAACATACAGAACATTCAACATATAACATACAGAACATACAACATACAGAACATATAACATATAAGATACAGAACATACAACATACAGAACATACATATAACATACAGAACATATAACATACAACATATAAGATACAGAACATACATATAACATACAGAACATCTGACATACAGAACATAGAACATATAACATACAGAACATACAACACATAACATAGAGTACGTACTCACCGCACACACCTAGGTCCCCGAAGCCATCGATTTCCTGTAATAAATATAAAATATTCTATCGATCCTTCTTTCTATCCTTATATCCTTCCTTCTATCTATCCCATATCTATCATCTATCTATCTATCTATCTATCTATTTATCTATCTATCTATCTATCCCATATCTATCTGTCCCATATCTACTGTATCTATCTATCTATCCCATATCTATCTATCTATCTACCTATCTATCCCATATCTATCTATCTATCTATCCCATATCTATCTATCTATGTATCCCATATCTATCTATCTATATATCTATCTATCTATCCCATATCTATCTATCTATCTATTATCTATCCCATATCTATCTATCTATCTATCTATCTATCTATCCCATATCTATCTATCCCATATCTATCTATCCCATATCTCTCTATCTCTCTCCTATCTATCTATCTATCTATCCCATATCTATCATCTATCTATATATTATCTATCTATCTATCCCATATCTATCTATCCCATATCTATCTATCTCATATCTATCTATCCCATATCTATCTATCTATCTATCTATCTATCTATCTATCTATCTATGTGTGTAATGGAGTGTGGGTTGGGCCAATGTAAATGAGGAGGTTGGACAGAAATGACATCACAGATCTTTTTTTTTGTTAAATAACATATCTTTATTTAGCTTACAAAACCGCAGGAAAAACCGCATCAAATCCGTGGCAAAAATGCATCATGCGTTTTCCGCCAAGAGCTCCGGTACATGTGCACATAGCTTTATGTGTGAAAAGTGTGTCTTCAGGTGTTATAAGGACAACACCTCCCAGAAAGTGAGGGCATGCTGGGAGTTGTAGTTTCCCCACAGTTTCTGTGGTTACGGGTGTTGCTAGGCAATTATTTCATGTGGTTGTATGTATGAAGGGTGTAATGTCATCTGTATGTCTGAGGGTGCATCAAATGCGCAGGAATGTCGGGCCCCACCACCGGATGGCGCCGTCCTGTGGAACTCCCCTTTAAGGAGGGCTGCCTGCAGAAATTCCACTCCAGATTCACAGGAAGGAATATCCGCACTAAAATGTCCGTATGCCGCGGTGATGACGATTCAATTAAAATGAAAATCTGCTTTTTACGTTACCAGCAAAAGCTGTGGTTTCACAAATCTCAGGTACTCGCAACGTGGGATTTTTTTGTTTTTCTTTTCTTTCCTGACTGAATTTGGGAACTGCAGCGCTTTTAAAACCTGCGGCATTTTTTTTTTTCACCCAAGCAATGAGAAAGTACCAAATAAAAAAACCAAACACTTTTGTTACATTTTTTATAGCTAATTTTATTATAGGCAAATAATCCGTCGCATACGTTTATTATAGACCAAGCATGCCCGTATTAGATTGGGTGATGCCTGCACAGGGCGAGCTGGTGGGATATTATTTTCTTTGATTGGACAGGACCTAGTGTGGAGCATACTCCATCGCATCAAAGGAGTGAGCGAAAATGCTCCAAACGCTGAACTTAGGACCAGAAAAGTGGTTTTACAAAAGAAATGAAGAGGAAGTCTTTCAAATGTTTTAAATCGATTTTTTGAGGAGTTTTTCTGATTCGATCTGCTATTTAAAAACTTGCTCATCTTGCTCATGTATCCTTAAGGGGTTTTTCACACGTCAGTGTTTGATCAGTATTTTGCATCAGTGTTTGTAACTAGTGATGAGCGAGTATACTCCTTGCTCGGGAGATCTCCGAGTATTTTGATGTGCTCGGAGATTTAGTTTCTGTCACCGTAGATGCATGATTTGTGGCTGCTAGACAGCCTGAATACATGTGGGGAATGCCTGTTTGTTAGGGAATCCTCACATGTATTCAGGCTGTCCAGCAGCCACACATCATGCAGCTACGGTGACAGAAACTAAATCTCCGAGCACGCCAAAATACTCGGAGATCACCTGAGCAAGGAGTATACTCGCTCATCACTATTTGTAACATGTGCCCATGGCATTTATATGCCAATGCCAAGAGTGGAACATATAGAGAAAAACTATGATTGATTGACACCTGTTCTGTGTTTTGGCATAGAAATACTGATCAAAAATACGGATGTGTGAATAAAGCCTAAGGGTATGAGCACACATCATCTATTTAAGCGCTATACTCCATAAGGCCTCATTCACACGGTCAGTATTTGGGCAGTATTTTACCTCAGTGTTAGTAAGTCAGAACCAGGAGAGGGTGATAAATCCAGAAGTGGTGATGTGTTTCTATTAGACTTTTCCTCTGACTTTCCCACTCCTGGTTTGGGCTCATAAATACTGAGGTAAAATACTGACCCAATACTGATAGTGTGAACGTGGCCTCAATGTTAGATACAGACAGCGCACTGCTGCCATCCAGACCCATAGATTTGTATTGTCCCTTGTCATCTGTGCTGCCGGAGAAAAACGGACATGTGAGTAGTCGCATAGATCATAATAGGTGAGTGTACTGCCTGTGAAAAAAAACCCGGAGAGAACACGAATGTGCAACACAGACATCTGAATGGGGACGCTTGAAAAATTGCTAAATAAAAACAATGAACATATGCATTTCTATGTAAAAAAAAAACCCTGACTTCTTACGCATATGTTCAGCTTTTTGATCTACATTTAGTCGCTTCAGGTTTCCACAGACGCAAAGTAGTGAAAAGAAGTGACCGGTCCATTCCTCACTAATTTATTCAATACAAGTTTTAAAAAAAAAAGGGAACGCACTGGGATGACATTCGAGTGCAGACCTATGTTTCACCCGCACGCATAGACTAGTATGAGTGTGAATGAGCTGACTGTGGCATCCACTTTTGGTCGTTTAGTGACCTTCCTGACCAGGGCTGCTCTGTTTCCGTCCACTTTGTGCTTATTTTCGGTGCAGTCATGTAGCCACCTTGTGGCCATCTGCCTGTACTGCGGCTCTGCTGTCTGTAGGGATCTTGTCATATAAAAAGTAACTTTACCTGATTCCCAGAATGCCGAAATCAGACCTGACACTCGCTGTCCTAATACACTTCACTGACCCTATACACAATTACAGGTGCATTACTAGCAGCAGGGGTCCACCATGAAGTGCAGCAGTGGCCAGTAATGCAGATGATTCGGTGCATTATATTCTGCGATGTGTACCCTGTGCATATATGACAACCGCACAGTACTTGTAATGTGCCCCATGTAGTACGGGGCAGCGATCACATTGTATGCAGTGTAATTGCCTGTCATATTACAGCATGCCTACACTATAAATCCTGTGTGCTGCGCTGACAGCGGGGGAGCTGCTTTTCCATCACAGGACTTGGCATTTAAAGGATCCCATAGCTCACATCACTCACATCATGTACTAGTCTGTTGCGATATATGGACCAGACTAGAAGATACGGAAATTACTGAACCGGTAGTTCATCGCTCGCCTGAGACATAAAGTAGTGATTACAGGAACAGGACTTTCACTTACTAACTCTATTGCACTCCACTAGCCCCTGTGATGCAGTGACCCCTGTGACAGCTAGGGGGCGCTATATGGGCTTCCCAGGACATGCATGCAGGCGTTTCCCTTATTGTGATGGGGAAATGATGAGCGGCAGGATTGCAAATGGCCGATATGTATCACAGGGTGGGTGGCCCTGTGATGGAAGCTGGAACGTGTATTGATAAGCAGATCTACTGGAGAAGGTTTGTTACTGTGTATTAAAGAAGCTTCCAGGTGACTTGGTGAGATGGGTGGGACCATTCACCTACAAACCCACCCAGGCGCGTGTGTCTGAACGCCCAAAGTAAAGCCTGTGTGTGTGTGGCTGTATGTGTGGAATAGGACCTGTAGTGAGGTCATGACTATGTGATCCATACCTCACCTGTGGGTGTGGTTACGGACCATATAATGTGAGCAGGGTGGGTCACAGGGGGAGAGTGTGTGTACCTGAATGGTTCAGACTGCAAGGTCCTCTAAGGTCCGTGTTGGGAGATCTTGGGAGGAGGATCAGATCCCTGGAGCACATGGCGAGACTTTGGATCTGGTGGGGCCGGTGTGTTGGGAGACCGTGGGAGTAGGGTCGGATCCCTGAATAGCACCCGGTGTGGCCTGTGTGTTGGACGGTCCCAGGAGGGGACGGACGTCCTGAATAGCACCCGGCGAGGCCCTGAATCTGGTGAGGTCGGTGTGTTGGGAGACCCTGGGAGTAGGGTCGGACCCCTAAATAGCACCCGGTGAGGCCTGTGGGTTGGACGGTTCCAAGCAGGGCTGTGGAGTCGGTAAGCCACAGTTGCGACTCCGACTCCTGGATTTTATCAGGCTCCGACTCCGGCTCCGGCTCCGACTCCGGCTCCGACTCCTTCATAAATGGCCAATTCATAACAACAAATTTACTGTTGTAAAATATTAAACATCGTGCTTATTCAGTTTCTCACCATCATATAAGTAATCAGACCACTTAGAGCAAAAACTACATTTATTAGAATACAATTAGAATATAGCAAATAACTTTTATAAACTTTTCTAAACTGTAAGTAAATATGCAATAAACACTTTTATGCAGTTAATAAGAAGAAATCTATAAATTTGTCCTCAGAAAAAGCATTGCCTCTGTCAGATCCTCCTTCATGGATGCCCTCAAATCTGATCTAATTATTTTGAGAGCAGAGAACAACCTCTCTACACTAACTTGTGTTGGAGGCAAAGCAGTAACCACTCGGGCAACATCTCTGACAATGTCAGGATACAGAGGAATCGCTTGTTGCACTGTTCTTTTTGATGAACGGTCAAATTTCTCAATTTCTTTTAGTGCACATGAAAAATTCTGCTGAAATGTACTGGCTGTGTTCCTTGATGGAGATGACTCTTCTATGCGGGAACGCTTTGCACGGTCCTTGTGATCCAAATATTTTTCGAAATTAAATTCTTCATCAGTTGATGATGAGGGTGAAGATGTGGCAGGACGACCAAATTCTTCTTGTTCCTCCTGACTGTTCTGCAACCCTTTCATCCTTACTGCTATTTCAAACAGAGCTTCTTTTCCTTTACTTAGCTGTTGATCATCTAGAAGAATCCGATGCATTGGGTCTACATAAACAGCTGCCAAAAGAATGTTATTTTGTAATAGTAGCTCCTCTCTCCGTTTCATTGATGTAGCAATGCCACTTGCAATTAATCCTCCTCTTTGGGACAGGCGAAACATCAGGTTCTTCCACTCCTTTAAGAAAATACCTGGAGTTAAGTCCTCTGCTTGTAATTTTTTAGTCACTGTAAATGGGTGCTCTAGCAATTTTTCCAGCTCAGTCACCTGATTCCACTGACTTTCATTTAGCGTCAGTTGAGGGTTAGCCATGTCTACAAGAAAGGTTTTCAGTTCAACCAAGCGCTGAATCATTAAGTAAGTACTGCCCCATCGTGTGGCTTGATCAATAATTGCCCCTTTTCCAGCACGTCTCTTCAAAATTGAGTCAACTTTAGGGGTTCTGGCAACAGTAGCCAATTTTCTCACCTTGTCAATCAGTGCAGCAGCATGTCCTTCTTGCAGACTGTCTCTTATAGCCAGCTGTAGCGTATGCACAACACAGCGCATGTGATGAATGAAAGAACATATTGACACAGTTTCAACAAGATCATCTAAACTATCATGTTGCTGTTCATCTGAAGCAACTTCAGTTTGCTCCTCAGTTACAATACTGTGTTCCTCTATTTCAAACATTTCTGTGTCTGTGGACCAAAATATTCTTCTAGCTGCTGGTCACCATCATTACTCTCATTCATTAGCTTAATAGTACTTATCATATTTGAAGCATTGTCAGTTACGACAGAAAGAACTTGCTCTTTTTTAAGTTCATAGTCTTGCAGAACCTTTTCCACCAAGACCTGGAGAAACTCACTGGTGTGATGAGCTTTGGTGTCTTTTACTGCCAATGTCTTGGTAACTATTTCATTTTTGTCACAAACAAATCGGACATTGATGGCAAAATAGTTCACTCTGTGACGTGTGCAGGCTTCCATTTTAAGAAACAGAAAGCGTCCCTTGAGAGTTTTTTTAAGTTCTTCCTTTTGTTTAAAAGCTTCTTCGATTACTAATTTTCTAATACTCTCTCTCTCCAGAGAAACACCAAGCTTGCGGGCCATTTCCCCATTCAGACACATAAAAGCTGGTCGTGAAAATAATGAAATAGGCACACTATCCTTTACAACAAGCTCTATGATCTGTTTTTTAAATGTATCTACTGTCATTGTCACAGTAACTTTGTCACTGACAAAATATCTTGCAACTGATGGCTGCAAAGTTCTCTGCTCCTTTGTTTGGCTGGAAGAGCTGGGCACTGGTTCATTGGTTTGGATGCAGTCTTTCTCATCCACTGCTTTCAGTACTTCTGGATGAAAGCGCTGTAAATGTCTCTTTAGATTAGAAGCTCTGGTAGGAGCATTTTTATCTTTGCCTGAATATGCACTCATCTTGGCTTCACAGCATTTGTTTTCGTCTGGATCATTTGTCATACACTGACAGACATAATGTTTTCTATCTTGAGTGATGGTGAAATGTTCAGATACAGCTGATTTAATGTGATGCTTCTTTGACATTCTCAGGTTTTTAATTCTGCATTCACAATCCAAATGACAATTGTTTTTCCTAAAAACAATTGTACAAAATTATTGCCAGGTCGTACAACTGATATAGTGGTCAGTAATACTGTTATTATTCCTCATGTACTCACAGTTAACTGATGCAAAGTTTGTTGAAAGGATAATACTTCTTACAGTCTTCCTCTTCTGAGTAGCAGGCAGCTGTGAGATGCTTGGAAGACGCACACCTAGTATGATCTAGTCTAGAGGAGGAGCTTTACTACTAAGAATTTTCAACACATTTTCACTTTCAGTTTCATACATTGTAAGTAGGGGGGTTGGGGCAGCATGAGGTTAACCAAGTATAAGATTAGATAAGGGCAGTGGAGAACAGTGACACACAAGAAGTAAGAAATGTCTCTATCTCCAGCAGAACTGCTTATCACTGTTGTTCATAGTTTGATAGAACATATATATTTGAGTAACATTTATAAAATTCATATGAAAGTTCAATTATGAAATATTAACACATTTTTTATAAAGCTGGAGTCGGAGTCGGTACATTTCTACCGACTACGACTCCAACCAAAACTAACTCCGACTCCACGACTCCGACTCCACAGCCCTGGTTCCAAGTGTGGGACGGATGTCCTGAACAGCACATGGACAGGCCACGTGTGTTTGCAGAATCAGAGACGGCACTGCATTGGGGTGAGCTACCGTCCGTCTGTGGATCTGGACTGTCAGGTGGCCTAGTGAGCTAGGCGTTGTCCAGGACAGTGATCCTAGTTCGGCAGTTTCCCTGGGAAAGAGAGAACCGACAAAGAGTCTGCATCTGGAGCCGGAGCTCCTGCGAGGTAACCCCGGACATGGGGACATAACTGTTGGAGCCTGTGATATTCTATGGACATCAATGAACTGTACGGCGTGCGGTCGCCCACGGTAACTGGACAAAGAGGTCCAGCGTGTTTAGTGACAGCGTATTAAAACCGTGTACTATGTAATATTATGGACTATGTGTAAGCCTGTGAAGTATAACATGACTTACGGTGCAGTTTATGATGGCACAATAAACTGCATTGGACTGTTTTAAGCGAAAGTGTTCCGGTGTGCCTCAATATCGCAGCCAAGTGAGTGTCCCCCAACACTAACAAAAAGCGCTACCTTACACCCCCCACATCCTATCCAAATCTTCAGGCTGGTGACAAGTGCTTGTCACAAAATTAGAATATCATCAAAAAAGTTAATTTATTTCAGTTCTTCAATACAAAAAGTGATTCTCATATATTATATAGAGTCATTACAGAGTGATCTATTTCACGTGTTTATTTCTGTTAATGTTGATGATTATGGCTTACAGCCAATGAAAACCCAAAAGTCATTATCTCAGTAAATTAGAATACTTTATAACACCAGCTTGAAAAATTATTTTAAAATCCGAAATGTTGGTCTACTGAAATGTATGCTCAGTAAATGCACTCAATACTTGGTCGTGGCCCCTTTTGCATCAGTTACTGCATCAATACAACATGGCATGGAGGCGATCTGCCTGTGGCACTGCTGAGGGGTTATGGAAGCCCAGGTTGCTTTGATAGCAGCCTTCAGCTCGTCTGCATTGTTGGGTCTGGTGTCTCTCCTCTTCCTCTTCACAAAACCGCATAAATTCTCTATGGGGTTAAGGTCAGGTGAGTTTGCTGGCCAATCAAGCACAGTGATACAGTTGTTTTTATACCAGGTGTTGGTACTTTTGGCAGAGTGGACAGGTGCCAAGTCCTGCTGGAGAATGAAATTTCCATCTCCAAAAAGCTTGTCGGCATAGGGAAGCATAAAGTGCTCTAAAATTTCCTGGTAGACAGCTGCGCTGACTTTGGTCTTGATAAAATACAGTGGACCTACACCAGCAGATGACATGGCTCCCCAAACCATCACTGATTGTGGAAACCTCACACTAGACCTCAAGCAGCTTGGATTGTGGCCTCTCCATTCTTCCTCCAGACTCTGGGACCTTAATTTCCAAATGAAATGCAAAATTTACTTTCATCTGAAAACAATACCTTGGACCACTGAGCAACAGTCCAGTTCTTTTTCTCCTTGGCCTAGGTAAGACGCTTCTGGCGTTGTCTATTGGTCATGAGTGGCTTGACACAAGGAATGCGACTCTTGTAGCCCATGTCCTGGATACGGCTGTGTGTGGTGGCTCTTGATGCAATGACTCCAGCAGCAGTCCACTGCTTGTGAATCTCCCACAAAATTTTTAAATGCCCTTTTCTTAACAATCCTTTCAAGGCTGCGGTTATCCCGGTTGCTTGTGCACTTTTTCCTACCACACTTTTTCCTTCCACTCAACTTTCCACTAATGTGCTTGGGATACAGCACTCAGTGAACAACCAGCTTCTTTAGCAATGACCTTTTGTGGCTTACCCTCCTTGTGGAGTGTGTCAATGACTGGTTTCTGGACATCTGTCAAGTCAGCAGTCTTCCCTATGATTGTGGAGCCTACTTAAACAGACTAAGGAACCTTTTATAATGCTTAGGAAGCCTTTGCAGGTGTTTTTTGTTAAATATTCTAATTCACAGAGATAATGACTTTTGGGTTTTCATTGGCTGTAAGCCATAATCATCAACATTAACAGAAATAAACATGTGAAATAGATCACTCTGTTTGTAATGACTATATAATATGAGTTTCACTTTTTGTATAGAACTGAAATAAATTAACTTTTTAATGATATTCTAATTTTGTGAGAAGTACCTATAGCATAATAAAAGTGTAAATCTACATAAGGGCCTCTTTCATTAAAAAATTAATTTTTCAGCAGTTTTTTTATTTTGTTTTTTTTTGGGGGGGGTTTTGGTACGTGAATTTTTGGGTGTTTTCAAATCCTATAATGAAAAGTATGAGAACGATTAACAAGAAAAACACAATGGCCCCATTCATGAAGACTGGTATTTTGTACTCCTGTGTTAATGAAGGAGGCGCTGGGTTAAGATGCACCAAATTCGTTAAGAACTGTGCACCTCTTTAATTAATTTAGAACCTCTTTCTACTGTCATGTTCCGCTAAATGTGTACAATGGGCGAGGGCTGGCTACGTTTTTGTCTTAATGTATTCCAATTTTAGGTCTCATTCAGACGTCTGTGCAAATCAGTTCGAGATCGGACCACAAAGCACGGACTGGCTGCAGGTCTCCCGACTGGAGCATGACAGCTTTGTGTATTTGGCCAGGGTCACACTAGCGTATGGCATCTGATGCGAGAGCATTGGGTGTGATATGCTAATGACCCTCGGCTCCTGCTCTGCTGCGAATGGGAGCCAAGTGTCATGCATCTGTGCTCCGAGCCTCCCTCACAGCTGTGGAGGAGGCAGAGAAACTAATTTCTCCATCTTCTCCATTGCTGGCTTCGGCTTATATCGCACAGTACTCGGATAATATCCGAGTGATGTGCACTGTGTCACTCTTAGGCTAGTTTCACACTAGCGTTTTGGGCCGCAGCGCATGGCCGCCGCTAAGCCCCGCCCCCTGCCTGCCCCCCTCCGGTCATTTCCGCCTAGTATCGCACATGGCTGCATGCGATCTGCACACCCTATCTTTAGCATAGGGTGCGCTGACCGTGCGCCAGTAGAATTTTGCGTGAGCTGCGCCCTTTTGACCGTGTTCCGAGCGCACCAAAATGCAACATGGTGCTTTCGGCTCACCGTCAAAAGGGCGCAGCATACACAAAATTCTACTAGCGCACTGTCTACGCACCCTATGCTAAAGATAGGGTGTGCAGATCGCATGCAGCCGTGTGCGATACTAGGCAAAGATGACCGGAGGGGGCGGGGCTTAGCGGCGACCGTGCGCTGCGGCCCAAAACGCTAGTGTGAAGCTAGCCTTACCCATAGACATACAGTGGGGAAAAATGCTATGAGTAAGGGTCAAATATGATCCGAAACGCGTAAGCCTACACATGCTTTTATTACATGGTATTGTAATTTTTATTGATGGACTAAATAAAGGCTTTTTTTAATTTTTCTATATCGTGTGCTGGAACTACAAAAGTTTTTTTCAGTGGGGAAAAAAAGTATTTCTCGTTCGCCTTATTGGGGGACACAGAGACCTTGGGTGTATGCTGCTGCCACTAGGAGGCTGACACTATGCACAAAAAAAGTTAGCTCCTCCTCCGCAGTGTACACCCCACCGACCGGCAGAGAATTCCTCAGTTTAGCTTAGTGTCAGTAGGAGGTGGACACGGGTCTTTTATTAGACCCATATCTACCTCGTCGTGCGTCGTTCCTTTTCAGGTTCTACGGAGGGATACAGAGTGAAAAGTCACATCTGTACTCCCACATGGAGTCTGCAAGTACGGCGTGTACTGCCACCCCGTATCCTTGCAGTTCTCCGCGGCAGGACCAGCCAGATGGACGCCGACACCAAGACGTGCCAGCGACTCCAGGGGTCCTTGTCGCCAGTCTCCCTCCCACTCGCCTACCAGAGCCTGTCGGTTGGATGAGACGCAAAGACTTCTTCAGACAGGTAATGGATCGTGGATGGGTGAGTATTAGGCCCCGGCTTCATATTTATTTTCCTGGCTGCCCATTCCCGACGGTCACCTCTTCAATGGCACAGGGGACCCCGGTTGTAGGCGCTGCGGTCGCTCGCAGTCGCCACAAGGCTATAGGCAGCTCAATGTTGCCGGGCATCCCCCCCCCTTTCTGGGGACAGAGAGCACAGGGTTTTTTTCCCTATTGGGAGCGACTGGCGTCTGCGGCGTCCCTCTTTTTCGGACCTCCGCGCCGACCCCCTGCTGACAGGCGGCCGCCGCAACTAATTTAGGCCCCGGCTTCAGTTCGGGCCTACCGCTGCGTCGCGGCCACGCCCCCCGCCCCTTTCTTCTAAGCGGGCTTCTCTCCCGCTCTTCCCAGGCCCTCCCACCGCCTGTCCTTCACCTGCCCAGCCTGTCATTGGCTAGAGGGCGGTGAATCATTAACCCTGCGTGGTGCTCCGCCCTTCCTCCTCTCCTAAGGCGCGCTTTTTCTCAGGACGGCGCCATTTTCCCAGCCTGTTAGCCGGGCACCAACTCCTCACTGGACATCATCTTCTCCAGCTGGTTTTTTGTCAGGAGGGCTGTCGGCCGGATTTCGCTCTGACCTGCATCCACTGACAGGTCGCAGAGCATCGCTCTGGGGACACCGGACCGTGAGTAGCTCTGCACTGCAGACTGACCCTTCTCCGCCCTCTGTCCCCCAACCTTCCGGCATTACCTCAGCTTTTCACTATGTCTAAGTCTGATCGTACCCGCTCTACCGCCCCCCCCTGCACTTTAGTCAAGTACTTTGCATGTTCTTCGTGCAATCGCAAACTTCCCTCAGGCCAGTCCACTCCCCTCTGCCTGGATTGTAGCAATCCAATTCAGCCTGACGCCGTCCAGGAGCCATCTTCGGCCCCAGGTGAGAGTGAGCCCCCCATGCCTGGCTGGGCCTCCTCGCTATCTCAATCAGTGGCAGACCTCACCAGGGTGTCTCAGTCCCTGGTGGCCGTTCTTGATAAGTTGCCCCTGGACTCTTCAGCAGGGCCAAGCAGGTCCCAAATTGTTCCATCTGAATCAGCCAGCGGTAGTCGCAAAAGACCCAGGCAAGATTCCCAGCCGGAATCCTCTCCTAGTCCCATCTCACCGCATAGCCCTTCTCACCAGCCTCCCTCTCGGGCCTCCTCTCCCGAGTCAGGGGAAGCGCTTTCGGACAGGTCATCTGAGGGGATTTTAGAGCTGGATTCAGACCAGGATGCAAGCATGAAGGTCACAGTGCAGGACCTCATTGCTGCGATCCATCATACCTTCGATATTGCTGACTCCCCTGCGAAATCCTCAGATCAGGAGGTTTCGTTCAGACGGGCAGAAACTCCCTCCAGGGTTTTTCCTTTCCATTCCCAGTTTGGGAAAATTTTTACCAAGGAAAGAGAGGATCCGACCAGACGCTTTCAAAGAGGAAAACGTCTCGGCATACTCTACCCATTTGCTAAAGAGCTCACGGACAACTGGTCGGCCTCTCCCTCGGTCGATCCGCCCGTGTCCAGGCTATCCAATAACACGGTTCTCCCGCTTTCAGGCGTGGCGTCCCTAAAGGATTCTAATGACAGGATTGTAGAATGCCTGGCGAAGTCTGCCTTTGAAGCGGCTTCAGCGGCGGTGTGTCCAATCTTTGCTTCATCCTGGACAGCAAAGACCATAACCACGTGGGCAGACGACCTTCGGCAGGGCATCTTAGATAAGGCGCAACCGGAGTATTTGGCCAATCTCGCCAATCAGATCTCCCATGCTGGGGACTATCTTCTCTCCGCTTCCTTGGATGCTGCATCCTGTGCAGTTCAGGCGTCAAGCAACGTTATTGCAATTCGACGTACAATTTGGCTAAAGGCATGGCAAGCGGACTTGTCTTCAAAAAAGTCCCTCACTAACCTGCCCTTTCAGGGGGTGCGCCTCTTTGGGTCCCAATTGGACCAGATTATTAAGGACCCCACCGGAGGCACGAGTTCACTCCTCCCTCAGTCCAAGCCTCGCAGACCCCCACTAAGGCGTCAGTTTCGACCCTTTCGGACTTTCCGCCGTTTCAATACGGCGGACAACTCCTCCAGCCAACAGAGACCGCAGGCTCGCCAGGAGAGAAAGAAAGTTTCCTTCAGACCCACTCCTTCCTGGCGACCCCACTCCTCCCAGGGCAGACCGTTCAGATCTAGATCTGGACGGTCTACTTCAGCATGACTATCATCAGGCACGCGAGGGGCCTTTCCAATTGGGAGGTCGACTTCTTTCCTTCAGGGACGTTTGGCTGGCCGCCGTGGAGGACGCCTGGGTCAGGGAGGTCGTATCCTCAGGATACAAGATAGAGTTCGTCTCTCTCCCACGGGATCGTTTCTTCGAATCCCGGCCTCCAAAGGATCCAGCCTTGATCCCGGGGTTCTCTACAGCTATCGCTGCTCTCCTCAGTTCCGGGGTGATTGTGCCCGTTCCCGAATCGGAGCGCTTCACGGGGTTCTACTCGAACCTGTTTGTAGTGCCGAAAAAAGGACGGCGCAGTTCGACCCATCTTGGATCTCAAGCTGCTCAACAAGAGGGTCCGCCTTCGCCACTTCCGCATGGAGTCGCTTCGCTCGGTCATCGCCTCCATGGAAGAGCAGGAGTTCATGTGCTCAATAGACATCCAAGATGCCTATTTACATGTTCCAATTTTCTCCGGACATCAAAAGTTCCTGCGCTTTGCGATTCGACAGCACCACTACCAGTTTGTCGCACTGCCCTTCGGTCTTGCCACCGCTCCCAGAGTCTTCACGAAGATCATGGCTGCGTTGATGGCTTTGTTGAGAGTCAGAGGCCTCGTTCTTTTCCCGTACCTAGACGATATTCTGATCAAGGCTCCCTCATTCCAACAGGCTCACCAAAGTTTGTCAATCGTCCTGGACACTCTTTCCAATTTCGGGTGGATCGTCAACAGGAAAAAGTCCTGTCTGGTTCCTACCCAACGCCTGGTCTTTCTAGGTCTTCTGTTCGACACTCGTCGGTCAAGGGTCTTTCTCCCACAAGAAAAGATTCTCTCTCTGCAGCAGGAAGTACGATCGCTGCAGACCTCGCGATTCCCATCCCTCCGTACAGCCATGAGGGTCCTGGGAAAGATGGTCGCGGCGATAGAGGCAGTTCCCTTTGCCCAATTTCACGCCAGGCCTCTCCAGCAGGCCATTCTGTCGAAGTGGAACAGGTCGCCTCGGTCCCTGGATCGCCCTGTCCATCTTTCTTACCGGATCAAGCGGTCTCTCAACTGGTGGTTGTCGTCACCTCTCATTCTATCGGGTCGATCCTTCCTTCCCATTCACTGGCAGATAGTAACCACAGATGCCAGTCTCCTCGGTTGGGGTGCTGTGTTCCGCAACCACACTGTTCAGGGTCGATGGTCGGATCGGGAATCAGCGCTACCAATCAACGTTCTGGAGATTCGAGCGATCCATCTTGCTCTGGTCCACTGGGAAAGGCTCCTCAAGGGACTGCCGGTACGGATTCAGACAGACAACGCCACAGCGGTGGCATATGTCAACCGCCAAGGGGGAACACGGAGTGTTTCAGCCCTGGCGGAGGTGTCCAAGATTCTTCGTTGGGCGGAGATTTCCGTTCCGACAATTTCTGCGGTTCACATTCCCGGCGTAGACAACTGGGCCGCCGATTTTCTCAGCCGCGAGGGTCTCGCGGCGGGAGAATGGTCCCTACATCCGGAAGTGTTTCATCTGCTCTGCCTTCGGTGGGGAACCCCGGATGTAGACCTCATGGCGTCTCGCCTCAACAGGAAAGTCCCACAATTCGTGTCCAGGTCTCGGGACCCTCTGGCAGTGGGCGCCGACGCCCTGGCCGTTCCTTGGTCCCAGTTCGAACTTCCCTACCTGTTCCTTCCTCTGCCTCTTCTTCCCAAGCTGTTGAAGAAGATCAAGGCAGAAGGACTTCCGGTCATTCTCATCGCCCCGAATTGGCCCAGAAGGTCTTGGTTCGCGGACATTGTCAACCTTCTCGCGGACGCCCCCTGGAAGCTTCCAGACAGAACAGATCTGCTGTCTCAGGGTCCGATTTGCCACCCCAATTCTCGGCCGCTCAATTTAACGGCGTGGCTGTTGAGACCGAGGTTCTGAAACGAGCAGGATTTTCCGACCACGTAATTCAGACCATGATCCGAGCCAGGAAGCCATCATCTTCCAAGATTTACTACCGTACTTGGAAGGCCTATTTCACTTGGTGTGAGACCAATGACGTCGCGCCCATGTCCTTTTCGCTCCCTTCAGTCCTAGCGTTTCTTCAGGCAGGATTGGATGCGGGGCTTGCCCTCAGTTCCCTGAAGGGTCAAGTTTCGGCGCTGTCCATTCTGTTTCAGAAAACGTTGGCTTCCCGTCCTCAGGTTAAGACCTTTCTTCAGGGCGTGGCTCACACGGTCCCGCCGTACCGGGCGCCCGTGGATCCATGGGATCTTAATCTGGTTCTTGAGGTTCTGCAAGGTCCGCCCTTTGAACCCCTCAGGGATATTTCCCTTTCTCTCCTTTCTTGGAAGGTAGCCTTTCTGGTGGCCATCACCTCCGTCCGGCGCGTGTCGGAATTGGCAGCTCTTTCATGCCGCTCTCCCTTTCTGGTTCTCCACCAGGATAAGGTAGTTCTGCGGCCTCCGCCCTCGTTTCTTCCGAAGGTGGTGTCCTCGTTTCACCTCAACGAGGATATCGTGCTACCGTCCCTTTGTCCGAATCCAACTCATCCCCGAGAGCGGTCCTTGAACAAGCTGGACCTGGTTAGGGCGGTAGGAGTCTATCTGTCTAGGACGACTTCCCTGCGAAAGACAGAGTCTCTTTTCATTATCCCTGATGGAGCGCGGAAAGGTCACCCGGCGTCAAAAGCCACCATTGCTCGCTGGATCAGATCGGCTATCCTGGAAGCCTACCGTGTTAAGCGTCGCGGAGCCCCTCCGAGTATCAGGGCCCACTCTACTCGAGCAGTGGGTGCCTCCTGGGCGGTGCGCCACAGAGCTTCCGCACTGCAGCTTTGCAAAGCTGCAACATGGTCATCGGTTCACACGTTTGTGAAATTCTACAGAGTCCACACCTACGCTTCGGCGGACGCCAGCCTAGGTAGACGGATTCTGCAGGCAGCGGTGGTGAGTCCGCTGGCCTGATGGAAGTTTGTTTCCCACCCCAGGGACTGCTTTGGGACGTCCCAAGGTCTCTGTGTCCCCCAATAAGGCGAACGAGAAAACAGGATTTTTGGGTTGCTTACCGTAAAATCTGTTTCTCGGAGCCTTCATTGGGGGACACAGCACCCTCCCATGTTTTACAGCTCCTGTTCTTACTTTGGTTGAATGGTTACAGTTGAGTTGTTTATGTTGTCAACCTATTCTGTTACTTCTCCTACTGCTTTCTCACTAACTGAGGAATTCTCTGCCGGTCGGTGGGGTGTACACTGCGGAGGAGGAGCTAACTTTTTTTGTGCATAGTGTCAGCCTCCTAGTGGCAGCAGCATACACCCAAGGTCTCTGTGTCCCCCAATGAAGGCTCCGAGAAACAGATTTTACGGTAAGCAACCCAAAAATCCTGTTTTGATCAGCCAACACTTTGGAGGGATTTGAAAGTCCGTGTTGCCCAGCGACAGGCCCAAAACATCACTGCGTTAGAGGAGATCTGCATGGAGAAATGGACCAACATACCACCAACAGTGTGTGCCAGTCTTGTGAAGGCTTTACAGAAAACGATTGACCTCTGTCATTGCCAACAAAGGATAAATAACAAAATATTGAGAAGAACTTTTGTTAATGACCAAATACTTATTTTCCACCATAATTTGCTAAATAAATCTTGCCAAATCAGACAAGGTGATTTTCTGGATTTGTTTTCTCATTTTGCCTCTCATAGCTGTGGTCTACCTATGATGTCAATTACAGGCCTCTCTCATCTTTATAAGGGAGAGAACTTGCACAAGTGGTGGCTGACTAAATACTTTATTCTTCGTGTTTCTACTAGGCAGTGACGTAGCATCAGTATCATTCCAGTAACTATATGCGGTATATATTTTTATTTCAGCACAGAGATTTGGGATGCTCCTGAAACACTAATGATTTGAAAAATGGTTTCCATTGATGCTCTGAATTCAGAAGAAATAATTAAAGAATTGGTAAGTATTTACCCCGTGACGCTAATGTCATCACTATGTACAGTGCAGATTACACGGAGCTTAAAGGCTCATTCACATGTCTGATTTCCACGTACGAGTGCTAGCCGTGTTTTTCACGGATAACACTTGTACCTGAGATAGTCTATTCTCGTATGTGGAGAAATTGGACGTGTGAATAAGCCCTATGGCTGAGTTTCCACAATGAGTATTTGCTGCTGGCATTTTTTATGCTACTTTGATTTCTGCTCCAATTAGCTAATATAGGCTACTTTTTTTTTACTTTTCGCCTTATCACTTTTTTTTGTTATGGTTTGTGTCTCTTTTAGGTAAGTAGTGTTTTTTTTGTTTTTATCTGCAGATTTTCTGCATCTCAGTGACGTCTATTGGGAAAATCCGCTAATAAAATGAATATTTACCTTGAGATAAATTGCCATGGTGCGTATTAAAAAAACAAAAGCGCACTTTTAAAGTGTAAAGTTAAAGAACAGCATAGTGGGCATGAGATTTACAAGTGATTATCGCTAAATTAGAATATCATCAAAAAGTTAATTTATTTCAGTTCCTCAATAAAAAAAAGTGAAACTCATCTATTAGATGGAGTCATTACAAACAGAGTGATCTATTTCAAGTGTTTATTTCTGTTTATGTTGATGATTAAGGCTTGCAGCCAATGAAAACACAAAAGTCATTATCTCAGTAAATTAGAATACTTTATAACACCAGCTTGAAAAATGATTTTAAAATCTGAAATGTTGGCCTACTGAAATGTATGTTCAGTAAATGCATTCGGTTACTTGGTCGGGGCTCCTTTTGCATCAATTACTCCATCAATGCGGCATGGCATGGAGGCGATCAGCCTGTGGCACTGCTGAGGTGTCATGGAAGCCCAGGTTGCTTTGATAGCAGCCTTCAGCTCGTCTACATTGTGGGGTCTGGTGTCTCTCATCTTCCTCTTCACAATACCCCATAGATTCTCTATGGGGTTAAGGTCAGGCGAGTTTGCTGGCCAATCAAGCACAGTGATACTGTTGTTTTTAAACCAGGTATTGGTACTTTTGGCAGTGTAGACAGGCGCCAAGTCCTGCCGGAGAATGAAATTTCCATCTCCAAAAAGCTTGTCGGCAGAGGGAAGCATGAAGTGCTCTAAAATTTCCTGATAGACGGCTGTACTGACTTTGGTCTTGATAAAACACAGTGAACCTACACCAGCAGATGACATGGCTCCCCAAACCATCACTGATTGTGGAAACTTCATACTAGACCTCAAGCAGCTTGGATTGTGGCCTCTCCACTCTTCCTCCAGACTCTGGGACCTTGATTTCCAAATTAAAACAATACCGTGAACCAATGAGCAACAGTCCAGTTGCGGCCTCAATAGTAAAAGATAGAATGTTATAAATGATAAAAAAATAAAAAATCAGGGTATATTTACCTTCCGACGTCCCGCGCTGCCATCCCGGGCCACAGCGTTCCCAGCGATGCCTTGCGAGACCTGTGATGACGTAGTCTCGCGTTGCTATAGCGATCTCGCGAGACCGCTAGAGTCACGCGAGACTACGTCATCACAGGGCCTTGCCGCAAGGCATTACTGGGAACGCTTAGGCTGGGAATGCAGCGCGGGACGCCGGAAGGTAAATATACCCCGATTTTTTATTTTTTATTCTTTTTTTTACAGTCTCCTCTCCTCCACACCGTGGGTACCAACCGCACATGAGACGCTTAACATCCCGCATGGTGGGCATAGCCACATGCGGGAAGTAAGCGATTCTCATGCATTCCTATGGGTGCAGAATCGCGGCAATTCTTTGTGATTCCGCACAAAAGAATGAGCATGCTGTGATTTTTTCCGCGATGCGATTCCACCGCGGAAAAAAGCGCAGCATTAGCACAGCATGTGCGGAATGTCATAGGAATGCATGGGGAGCGTTCTGTACACGATTTTTAAACGTTTTCGCAGAGTTTTTGCGCCGAAAATTGCGGCAAAACCGCTTAAAAATCGCTACGTGGGCACACAGCCTAACAGCGGAGGTTGGCACCCTAAACATGATCGAAATTGGCGCCCCTGCTCCACGGCGGCTGTACCCTATAGCTCCTAGATAACCCTGAATAGGTGCCACATGCAGTCACTCAGTTAATCAGGAAAAGAGTGTATAGGGGTTGCCAAATAGGTAGTTGGGTAGGCAACAATAGAAAATGTGCAAAAATAGTGCAAATGACAAGACAATAAAGTGACATGTGCAAAACAAATGAGTACCTAACTATCTGTTCCCTGTAACTGTATACTTTCCTACCAGCGTAGGTTGGCGCCCCCGCTCCACGACGGCTTACCCTCAAGGAGCCCTGAGCACCTTTTTCTACCACACATTTTCCTTCCATTCAACTTTTCCATTAATATGCTTGGATACAGCACTCTGTGAACAGCCAGCTTCTTTAGGGTATGTGCACACGTTCAGTATTAGGCAGCACTTTGAACGCAGCACATGTCCGCTGCGGCTAAAGCGCTGACAGCTTTTGAACTCAGGTTATTCCGCACTAGATGTTTGCCCAATGCTATCGCATCGGGAGGGTAGTAACATCACAATGGGGGCAGCTTTGTGGTGCTGGGGGTGGCGGCCCACCCACTTTCGTGCAGTCACAACCGTCAGGAAAAACGGCGTTTTGCAGCCTGTGCTGGAGATGGTGAGCGGCGCCACCAGAGGGTGGCCGCACCCAATCTCCACCACAGGCATCAAGCCACGGTCTTTCCTGCAGGCTGTGACTGCACGGAGGTGGGTGGGCAGGCAGCGGCGGGATCCGGCGCATGTAGTCAGGCGGTGGGTTCTGGCGGGGGTCCGGCGGCGGCATCCCTCTGATTACACCCTCTCATTACACCCCCTCATTACACCCTCTCATTATACCCCCTTCATTACACCCCTCTCGTTATATCCCCTCATTACACCCCTTTCACAGCCTTATGATTGCAGTGGCGGCCTGGATCCGAGCGGCAGCTGGGAACCAATCAGCGGCCAGGTTCCCAGTGGCGGTCGGGATCGCAGCAGCATTCGGGATAACAGCGGTGGCCTGGATCCGAGTGGCAGCTGGGATCCCAGCGGCAGTCGGGATCGCAGCGGCGTTCGGGATCGCTGCTGCGTCCTGGATCCTAGCGGCATCACTTGAGTGTTCCAAAATAGCGGTCGGCGTACTTCCGGTGCGACGCAGTGGATTGTGGGACATCCAGACGGAAGTGGATGACAGACAATTTAAGGCAATTATATATATAGATGTGTTCATTGAACCATGCAGAATCACCGCATCCAATACATTGTACGGGTGACATTTATCTTGAAGAGATGCTCATAGACATGCTGCTGTCTGGAAAGACGCGCTGCATGTACGTCTTTGCAGGGAAGCCACGGGTGCCAGTGCACAAAGAGTGGAGATCTATGCTGTAATATCTGGCTACTGCGGGTTGGACGCTGCGGATGTACTCAGCGCCCAACCCGTAGCATTTACTGATCATGGGAACATACCCTTAGCAATGACCTTTTGTGGCTTACCTTCCTTGTGGCGTGTGTAAGTGACTGCCTTCTGGACATCTGTCAAGTCAGCAGTCTTCCCCATGATTGTGGAGTTTACTGAAACAGAGACCAAGGGACCTTTTTAAACACTTAGGAAGCTATTGCAGGTGTTTTTTGTTAATTATTCTAATTTACTGAGATAATTATTTTGGGGTTCTAAATGGCTGTAAGCCATAATCATCACCATTACCAGAAATAAACTTGTGAAATAGATCAATCTGTTTGTAATGACTCTATATAATATGAGTTTCACTTTTTGTATAGAATAACTGAAATAAATTAACTTTTTTATGAAACTCTAATTTAGTGAGAAGCTCTTGTACATGAATCTCATTCAATTTTCTAGAACTATGAGACGCTGTGTATGAAAATAACGCATGAAATTATAGAGCAGAAAAAATGCACCAAATACTCCTCATGGGAACTAAGCCTTATGTGTATTCGCTATTTTTTTGGTGGGGAGAGTGGTTTGCTTTTTTTTTAGGTTTGTCATTGTGAGTAGAGTTTTAGTTTTCTAGATGTTTTCAGCTGATTCAACAATTGTGACTTTTTTAAAAGTTGCATAACTTTTGCGCAAATGATTCCTACTTCCAACCCCCGGAGTCGTTTTATGTACGTCTGAAATTTTGGCGTACATTCTCTAGCATAACAGCGCGATTTTCTATGCTAAAAAAAAGGTAAAAAATGTATGTATGTAAACTAAGTGAAAAAACACAAGTAGCCTATATTAGCAGATCGGTGCAGAAAACCTGCAGCATCAAAATCAAAATACTCATCAAGCTTAAAATAGAGTTTAAAATAGGTGCAAATTAAAAATGGACGAAAAATGCCAAAAGCTAGTCAAAAAAGGTGCAAATGCACTAATGGATCAGACCCTATTTCTTTTCCCTCTAAAAACAGATTTGATATTGCTGTAATTTTATCAACCCATAAAATGTTAGTATTATGTCAACTAAACGGCACAATGCTGTAAAATCAACCCCCCCCCCCCCCAAAAAAAAGGCAGAATTGCTGTTTTTGTTTCCTTTCTCCCATGATAAAAGTTATGTAATGCGTTATATGTATCCCAAGGTAATGCAAGAAGAAAAATGCTGTGAGCCCTGAAAAAAAATGCCTTCATATTTCTATGTAAACAGAAATGTAAAAAACGTACAACTATTGGCAGGCGCAGATTAAAAAAAATTAAAATAATTGCTTTGTCACCAAGGCCCCAAATAGGCCAGCTGCTTAAGGGTTAAAATACAATGTTTTTGTCCTTTCCAGTTTAGGTAATTGGTGAGTGTTGAAAATGGCAATTACAGAGGATACAGCTTTCAAGAAACTATTTCCTAATTGTCACTTTTCCGACTCTTGAATGAAAGGTCACGTCGCTCGATATAGACTCTGTCGTCTTCCGAGTAATTGGAGCTTTAAGCTAAGAAAGAAACAATATACAAATAGGTCTGGATCTGCCCCTCACAAACATAGGGACTCATTGCTACTGCAATACTGTGTGCAAGAAATAATGGGACGGGGCAGTAAAAAATGGAATGTGCCCTATATGGGATATGTGTAGTAAAGCCGACAGACATATCGCCTGCTGAAACCAGCCAAAATCTGATCTCATTTAGACCCATTTAAGACGACAGCCACATATTAGGGTCCGTGTTACGTCTGCAACACCTTTACCCTATACAGATCTACTGAACCTGCAGGGACCGGGTGGGTACATAATCTGGGCGACTTAACGTTTTTCTGCCCTTCACCATGTCAGATGGATATCCAATTCTGGGCTAGATCCTGACTGATGAGCACCCATTCTTGTCTAATCAGTGCTTGGACAATATCACAATTTCTGTGTTTTTGTTTGTCCTCCTGCTTTTTGATGCTTGACCACAGGTTCTCAATGTGATTGAAATCTGGGAAGTTTCCTAGCCATGGACCCAAAATGTCAATGTTTTGCCGCTAAATTATCACTTTTACCTTGTGGCATGGTCTCTGTCATGCTGGGAAAATACATTGTCCATTACCATATTGCTGCTGGATTGTTGGAAGAAGTTGCTCCTCTTTTCTTCTCCGGACAATCATTTTTCCAGGTGTCCCCACAAGTCTAAAGGTGGCTTCACCAGAGAAGATAACTGCAGAGGACTGGGGTAAAGTAATTTTCTCTGACAGAGCCACCTTCAGTCTGTTTAGTACATCTATAAGAATGATCAGAAAAGGTGAGCACTACCATGAGTCCTGTGTCATGCCAACAGTAAAGCATGCTGAGACCCCTCATGTGTAGGGGCATTTCATCCATGGAGTGGACTCAGTCACAAGCAAAAAGTGTTACGTTTAGAGGCTCAGTGAAAGGGTGAGCATTACCATGAGTCCTGTGTCATGTCAACAGTAAAGCATCCTGAGACGCCCTCATGTGTGGGGGCTTTTCATCCATGGAGTGGGCTCAGTGACAAGGGAAAAGTGATAATTTAGAGGCTTGGTGAAAGGGTGAGCTAGTACTACCATGAGTCCTGTGTCATGCCTACAGTTAACCCCAAGCACTGATTAGACAAGAATGGGCGGCCATCAGTCAGGATTTGGCCCAGCAGCGGATATCCAGCTGCCAGGTCGAAGGGTAGAAGTCATGAAAAATAAGGGTCAACACTGTAAATGCCTGTGCATAAACTTCATGTATTTGTTAATAAAAGTTTGAAAACTTATAATTGTTCTTCACTAATCATAGAAACATCTAAAAACGTCTAAGAAGCAAATGTTGTGAAAACCCAAATTTCAAAACTTTTGGCGACGGACTGTACATAGCTGTCAGAGTAGCCCTTCTGACATAGATGTCGTCTCGGGATCCTCGGCGTACAACGGCCACTGCAGAGCAAGGACCCCCTCTCTGCTAACAAGCGTGGTCACTACATTATTATTAAGTGCCTGAGTGACTCCAAACATGACTTTCTTTTTCAACAAAATCCATTTGAAATCCAGAAACCATTATAAATGTAACCAAGCGCATTCTCTGTCTTTCAAAGAGCTAATAACCAAGTAACTAAACCAGGAAGGTCGGTTGGTGACCGGTGAACCACTCAGTATATTTAGTCACATACAATGTACAAGCCTAATACTCTAGTAAACATACCTGTTACTAATCACCGTCTTTTAATTTCTAGTGTATGTGCAATGGGGTAAATTATGACAGGATCAGACAAGATGGACAAGGAATGAAAACTCTTGAAATGTTTTTTTCTGGCTACCCCAAAATGCTGGGGCTCTCTTACTTTCCAAATCTCACCAACTTGACCATAGTCGGACAGAGCATAGAAGGTATCTACGGCCTGGAGTCTTGTCCGCTACTTGAAGAACTGTGGATTGCGGAGTGTCAGTTAACAGTAAGTCTGGCCGCATCTTTTGGCGTTTTCATCATTCCCTTGAGTCCTGCTATAGTCTAATTCCCTGTTTTTCTTGTGCTCATAAGCGATGGGACTATTTTGATTAAAGGGGTATCCACAGTATAGGGGTATGACTACTGAGACACCCACCCATCTATAGAGACTTGTGCCCTCTGTTTCATTGGAGCAGCAGTTACATGTGTGCGCTGCCGAGACGATTATTACTTGCCGTGCGCTGTAATCGACTATTTCTGTCACTCCCATAGCGGTAGAGCACATACACGACTGCCGCTTCTTTTAGACAAGGACAAGTTGCTCAATTTCGCTGAGGTCTCAGCTGTCAGACCCCTGCCAATCTAGTAGTCAACACCAGCTTGTAGATAGGTGCTAACTTTCTCTTAGAAACCATCTTTGACCTAGTCATACAGGTATGCTTGAAAAGAATTCGTATTTGATCTTTTTCCACTGAAACTAGGATAACTGGGGCTATCCTTCTAGCTAGGATAGTCATCTGTCATTACTCCACAAAAATAAGCTAAGTTGTCAATGTAATTGTATTAGGTATCATGCACTTCTTAATTTTTATTTTATAGAGAATCAAAGGACTTCAAGATTGTCGGCATTTGACAAAACTGTTCCTTTATCATAACGATATTACTACTATCGAGGGTTTGGAAAACCTAAAGAAATTGGAAGTTGTTTGGCTAAATGATAATGTCATTGAAGTAATAGAGGTGAGTGCATGAGGCTGGGTCTTAGACACATGACAAGGCCTGATCCTCACGTAGTAATAGCTAAATGCACTACCTTTTCATGGTGTCTCATTTATGCCGTATTGGTTTAGTTTGTCAGCAATGATTATTGGGGTGGGTTCCAATGTAGCAACGTTGAAGACCTCAGTTACCAGACAGAGCCTCAAATGATAGAGGACTTTGGCAATACTACGAAAAAATGTAAAGGGGATGTGTGAATCTAAAATATTATTGACCTATCCCTATGATAGGTCATCAATGTCAGATCAATGGGGTCCAGCACCCCTAATGATTGGCTGGTATTTGCTCCGGAGTAGGCCGGATACAAACACTGAATGGAGCTGAACACCACAGCTTCATCCAATGTGTAATGGCTGCTGCCAGTTCCTGCTGGTCAGCTCCTATTCCTTTGAATAAACTTGGTCTAGAGCAGACCAGGGCAAAGTGCAGAGACAGGCCAGGGGCTGGAAAAAAAAGGCGCACAGGCCGCACCGTGTCCGCCCGCTCGCTGTCTCCATCTGCGCAGACTTCATTGGTGGAGGGGCATCAAGCCACTTCCTCCACCAATCAGCATGCGAAACAGCTGACGCGATGACGTCATTTAAAGGGAATCTGTCACCCCTTTTTTGAGATATCATATAATGATATCATTCAATTGTGTGTCACATAAAGATTCTCTTAGTACTTTTACTTCTCCCTGACCCCGCACCTTTCATGCATAAATACTTTTTTTACATCGGTTCAGATGTATGTAAACTGCCACTGTCCGGTCCGATGGGCGGGGCTTATTCAACTGCTCCCCCTCTCCCGGTCTTGCTCTACACAAGAAGAAATGCGTAGAGCAAGACAGGGAGGGGGGGAGCAGGTGAATAAGCCACGCCCATCGGACCAGACAGCGGCAGTTTACATACATCTGAACCGATATAAAAAAGGTATTTATGCATGAAAGGTGCGGGGTCAGGGGGAAGCAAAAGTACTAAGAGAATCCTTATGTGACACACAATTGAATGATATCATTATATGATATCTCAAAAAAGGGGTGACAGATTCCCTTTAATCGTCTCAGTTGTGTACTGCGGAGAGTCAGCGTGTCGGGGAACGGGACCAAGGTGAATATGGGGTGTTCTTTTATCATGTATATGGGATGTTTTGGTGGACATTGGATATGGGGAGGCTTTGCCAGTGTCATGCTTTTCATGTGCAGGCTATGGGGGTGTCATGCTGCACATGGGGAGGCTATGGGTGCCTCATCCAGGACATGGGGAGGCTGTGGAGGGCCTCATTCCAGGACATGGGGAGGCTATGAGGGCCTCATCCAGGACATGGGTAGGCTATGAGGACCTTATCCGGGACATGGGGAGGCTATGGGGGCCTTACCCGGGACATGGGGGGCTATGTGGGGCTCATGCTGTATATGGGGAGGCTGTGCAAGGCTCATGCAGTGTATAAGGAGGCTCTGTGGGGCTCATGCTTGGGCTGCCTTTTAAAAGGGGTTTTTCCATCAAAGTGATGGCTTAGTGCTAGTGGGTCCAACCTCTGGGATGCTGTGCGAGGCTCATCCAGGACATGGGGAGGCTCATGCAGTATATATGGGGAGGCTGCGTTGGGCTCATGGAGTATATATGGGGAGGCTGTGTGGGGCTCATGCAGTATATATAGGGAGGCTGTGTGGGGCTCATGCAGCATATATAGAGAGGCTGTGTGGTGTTCATGCAGTGTATATAGGGAGGCTGTGTGGGGCTCATGCAGTATATGGGGAGGCTGTGTAGGGCGCATGCCGTATATGGGGGAGGCTGTGTGGATCTCATGCTGTATATGGGGAGGCTATGTGGGGCTCATACTGTATATGGGGAGGCTGTGCAAGGCTCATGCTGTGTATAAGGAGGCTCTGTGGGGCTCATGCTTGGGCTGCCTTTTAAAAGGGGTTTTTCCATCAAAGTGATGGCTTATTGCTAGTGGGTCCAACCTCTGGGATGCTGTGTGAGGCTCATGCAGTATATATAGGGAGGCTGTGTGAGGCTCATGCAATATATGGAAAGACTGTGTGGGTCTCATGCTGTATATGGAGAGTCTCTGTGGGGCTTATGCTGCATATATAGGGAGGCTGTGTGGGGCTCATGCTGTATATGGGGGAGGCTGTATGGGTCTTATGCCGCATATGGGGAGAGGCTGTTTGGGGCTCATGCTGCATATGGGGGAGGCTGTGTGGGGCTCATGCTACATATGGGGAAGGCTGTTTGGGGCTCATGCTACATATGGGGAAGGCTGTGTGGGGCTCATGCTACATATGGGGAAGGCTGTGTGGGGCTCATGCTACATATGGGGAAGGCTGTGTGGGGCTCATGCTGTATATGGGGAGGCTGTGTGGGGCTCATGCTGTATATGGGGAGGCTGTGTGGGGCTCATGCTGTATATGGGGAGGCTGTGTGGGGCTCATGCTATATATAGGGAAGGCTGTGTGAGGCTCATGCTGCATATGGGGAGGCTGTTTGGGGCTTATGCTGCATATGGAGAAGGCTGTTTGGGGTTCATGCTGCATATGGGGGAAGCTGTGCGGGGCTCATGCCTCATGGATGAGGCTGTGTGGGACTCATGTCGCATATGGGTGAGGCTGTGTGGGACTCATGCAGTATATATAGGGAGGCTGTGTGGGGCTCATGTAGTATATGGGGAATGCTGTGTGGGGCTAATGCTGTATATGGGGAGGCTGTGTTGGTCTCACACTATATATGGGGAGTTTCGTGTGGGGCTCATGCTGTATATGGGAAGGCTCTGTGGGGCTCATGCTGTATATAGGGAGGCTGTGCGGGGCTCATGCTGTAAATAGGAAAGCTGTGCGGGGCTCATGCTGTATATGGGGAGGCTCTGTGGGGCTCATGCTGTATATAGGGAGGCTGTGCGGGGCTCATGCTGTAAATAGGAAAGCTGTGTGCGGCTCATGCTGTATATGGGGAGGCTCTGTGGGGCTCATGCAGTATATGGGGAGGCTGTGCGGGGCTCATGCTGTAAATAGGAAAGCTGTGTGGGACTCATGCTGTATATGGGGAGGCTCTGTGGGGCTCATGCAGTATATGGGGAGGCTGTGTGGGGCACATGCTGTAAATAGGAAAGCTGTGCGGGGTTCATGCTCTATATAGGGAGGCTGTGCGGAGCTCATACTGTATATAGTGAGGCTGTGTGGGGCTCATGCTGTATATGTGGAGGCTGTGTGGGGCTCATGCTGTATATGGGGAGGCTGTGTGGGGCTCATGCTATATATAGGGAAGGCTGTGTGAGGCTCATGCTGCATATGGGGAGGCTGTTTGGGGCTTATGCTGCATATGGAAAAGGCTGTGTGGGGCTCATGCTGCATATGGGGAAAGCTGTGTGGGGATCATGCTGTATATGGGGAGGCTCTGTGGGGCTCATGCAGTATATGGGGAGGCTGTGTGGGGCACATGCTGTAAATAGGAAAGCTTTGCGGGGTTCATGCTATATATAGGGAGGCTGTGTGGGTTCATGCTGTATATAGGGAGGCTGTGTGGGGCTCATGCTTTATATAGGGAGGCTGCCTGGGGGGCATGCTGTATATAGGGATGCTCTGTGAGGCTCATGCTGTACATAGGAAGGCTGTGCGGGGCTCATGCTGTATATAGGGAGGTTGTGCGGGGCTCATGCTGTATATAGGGAGGCTCTGTGGGGCTCATGCTGTATATAGGGAGGCTGCCTGGGGGGCATGCTGTATATAGGGAGGCTGTGTGAGGCTCATGCTGTATATAGGGAGGCTGCCTGGGGGGCATGCTGTATATAGGGATGCTCTGTGAGGCTCATACTGTATATAGAGGGATGTCCACAGACTTAATTCTGCTCAATATTAAGTGATACAATTAATATTAATATAATTATCAATATTATAATTGTAATGATATTAATATTGAACAGAATTAATTTCACCCCTCCACAACAGTCACGGTCTCTCATGTGGCCCCTCAGGAAAATGAATTGCCCACTCCTTGTCTAGAGGCATTTCCATGCTCGGGTTGCCTTTACAAGGAATTTTTCCATCTGAAAGTGATGGCTCCTTGATAGTGGGTCCAACCTCTGGGATGTCTAAGGGTATGTGCACACATTGCGGATTACTCTGAGGATTTTTCTGCGCGGATTTGGCTAAATCCACAGGTAAAATTACCTGTGTTTTACCTGTGGAATTAGTGCAGATTTTGTGCGGATTCCACCTGCGTTTTGACACCTCCGGATTCCTATAATGGAGCATGTGTCAAAATTCTGCGGATCTGCACAAAGAATTGACATGCTGCGGAAATGAACCTGCAGCGTTTATGCTGCAAATTTTTCCGCAGCATGTGCACAGAGTTTTTCATTTTAGCGTCACTTTAATGGTACTGTACAACGCAGGAGATTCTCCTGCGGATCCGCAGGGCCAGATCCGCTGTGGATCCACAGCAGAATCCGCAACGTGTGCACACACCCTAAGATCCCGAGAATAAAGGAGATCCAGCTCCTCTGTGTTTCCCCCTCCCCACAACGTCATCCTACATGTTTTATTTCTCTCTCACCCATGACCGCATCACGCAGAGAGGGGGTCCGCCCATCAAGGGCAAGAACCTACAGATAAAAAGGCAGCACCTCTCCTCCGCCCCCAGTTGGGTTCCTGTCCTTGACTGGTGACCCGTGGAACCAGCAGCAGCGGCAGCAGCTTACCTTAAATAAGGAGTCCAGGGCTGACCTGTCTGTAATCCTGACAGCGGGGAGGCCCCTGTCGCGGCGGGGTCGGTTCCTGAAGCCTCCACCGCTGCAGCCGACGGGCTCGACAGGGTGAGCGGGGGGGGGGGGGAGGACCGAGCCGCCGCTCCGGAAAGGAGGATGGGGCTGGGGGAGACCCGGGACATGCGCAGGCAGCGCCACGGTGCAGAGGTGTACCAACATGGCGCTGCCCCGGAAGTGGAGGGGGACGACTTCCGGGTCCCCGCGGTCGGCGCATATGCACTGCGCGCTCCCCGGGGCACAGAGCGGAGCTGGCTGGGAGAGGAAGTGACGTCACGGCCGGGAAATTTAAAAAGGAAAAAATCAAGGTTGGAGCCCAGCAAAGTTCAGGAGTTCCTAGGACTAACACTGGACTCAAACACTGGACTCAGACCGCAAAAAAGAGAGAATTGCTCAGATGGTAGCAAGAGCGATTCAGAACCCCTTCATGACGCTAAGAAAAGCGATGTCACTACTAGGGTCCCTCTCCGCCTGCCTGCCGGCGGTCCACTGGTCATAGCTACATACGAGAGATCTCCAATGGGATGTATTAGCCAACCATTTAGCATTAGGAGGTCACTTTGAAGGTCACGTTACACTAGACTCCAAACCTATTCATTCCCTAGCTTGGTGGGGAAACAGAGACAACCTATCCAAAGGGATTCCCTGGGTAATAAAAATCACACACATAATTACCACGGATGCCAGTCCCATGGGATGGGGAGCACATATGAGCAACAAGGTGGCTCAGGGGGAATGGGGAGGTCAGGAATTAGAAGCCTCCTCGAATCAAAAAGAACTATTGGCAGTAGGTTATGCCCTAACACACTTCCTACCTGTGTTACGGGGTCATCACGTCCGCATGTTTTCGAACAATCGGGTGACGGTGGCCTACATAAATCACCAGGGGGGAACCAGGTCCCGGGCACTAATGAACACATCCTCCAAAATCTTCACCCTAGCCGAAACAAGCCTACAGTTGTGGCCAAAAGTATTGACACCCCTGCAATTCTGTCAGATAATACTCAATCTGAAAATGATTGCAAGCACAAATTCTTTGGTATTATTATCTTCATTTAATTTGTCTTAAATGAAAAAACACAAAAGAGAATGAAGCAAAAAGCAAAACATTGATCATTTCACACAAAACTCCAAAAATGGGCCAGACAAAAGTATTGGAACCCTCAGCCTAATACTTGGTTGCACAACCTTTAGCCAAAATAACTGCGACCAACCGCTTCCGGTAACCATCAATGAGTTTCTTACAATGCTCTGCTGGAATTTTAGACCATTCTTCTTTGGCAAACTGCTCCAGGTCCCTGATATTTGAAGGGTGCCTTCTCCAAACTGCCATTTTTAGATCTCTCCACAGGTGTTCTATGGGATTCAGGTCTGGACTCATTGCTGGCCACCTTAGAAGTCTCCAGTGCTTTCTCTCAAACCATTTTCTAGTGCTTTTTGAAGTGTGTTTTGGGTCATTGTCCTGCTGGAAGACCCATGACCTCTGAGGGAGACCCAGCTTTCTCACACTGGACCCTACATTATGCTGCAAAATTTGTTGGTAGTCTTCAGACTTCATAATGCCATGCACACGGTCAAGCAGTCCAGTGCAAGAGGCAGCAAAGCAACCCCAAAACGTCAGGGAACCTCCGCCATGTTTGACTGTAGGGACCGTGTTTTTTTCTTTGAATGCCTCTTTTTTTCTCCTGTAAACTCTATGTTGATGCCTTTGCCCAAAAAACTCTACTTTTGTCTCATCTGACCAGAGAACATTCTTCCAAAACGTTTTAGGCTTCTTCAGGTAAATTTTGGCAAACTCCAGCCTGGCTTTTTTATGTCTAGGGGTAAGAAGTGGGGTCTTCCTGGGTCTCCTACCATACAGTCCCTTTTCATTCAGACGCCGACGGATAGTACGGGTTGACACTGTTGTACCCTCGGACTACAGGGCAGCTTGAACTTGTTTGGATGTTAGTCGAGGTTCTTTATCCAACATCTGCACAATCTTGCGTTGAAATCTCTTGTCAATTTTTCTTTTCCGTCCACATCTAGGGAGGTTAGCCACAGTGCCATGGGCTTTAAACTTCTTGATGACACTGCGCAGGGTAGACACAGGAACATTCAGGTCTTTGGAGATGGACTTGTAGCCTTGAGATTGCTCATGCTTCCTCACAATTTGGTTTCTCAAGTCCTCAGACAGTTCTTTGGTCTTCTTTCTTTTCTCCATGCTCAATGTGGTACACACAAGGACACAGGACAGAGGTTGAGTCAACTTTAATCCATGTCAACTGGCTGCAAGTGTGATGTAGTTATTGCCAACACCTGTTAGGTGCCACAGGTAAGTTACAGGTGCTGTTAATTACACAAATTAGAGGAGCATCACATGATTTTTCGAACAGTGCCAATACTTTTGTCCACCCTCTTTTTTATGTTTGGTGTGGAATTATATCCAATTTGGCTTTAGGACAATTCTTTTTGTGTTTTTTCATTTAAGACAAATTAAATGAAGATAATACCAAAGAATTTGTGTTTGCAATCATTTTCAGGAAGAAACTGAGTATTATCTGACAGAATTGCAGGGGTGTCAATACTTTTGGCCACAACTGTACTATCCCTCTCTGCACTGCATATACGGGGAACAGAAAACCAGAGAGCAGACTTTCTGAGTCGCGCCCAGCAGGGCTGTGGAGTCGGTAAGCCAAACCTGCGACTCCGACTCCTCAATTTCCCTTACACCGACTCCAACTCCGACTCCGACTCCCACACATATTGCTTATATTTAAGTGAAAAATTTATTGTAGTACAATGTGAACCTCAGACATTTAATCATTTTTATAATCAAGATATTTAGATAGAACAGAATATATATTGGTGTACTACCCGGCTTTCATTCTTTTTGGTACAGATACGATATGGATAGACAGATATGGATAAATGGATATATAGATAGAGCAGATTTCTAATCTGCTTTTGCTATTGAAAACATTATCTATGAGCTCAAAAAACCTTGCAGGTGATGCAGTTTTTTAAAAAGCTGATCTGCTTTTGCAGCTGAAAAACGTATCCTCAAAAAACACAGGAAAAACGCTGTGTGTGAATGTGGCCTTAGATCAGGAATATAACAGTCATTTATAGGACATTTCATAACTTTACCAAACTCCTATGAAAAAATATTCAGCACATCCTGCATTGAATTACTGTACCCAATTTATTATATATTTTAGGAGTCGGAGTCGGTCCATTTTATACCGACTCCAACTCCGACTCCGACTCCACCAAAATGAGCACCGACTCCACGACTCCGACTCCGACTCCACAGCCCTGGCGCCCAGTTACGCCAGGGAGAATGGGTCCTAAAACAGTCCATTTTTCGGCAGATTGTAAAAATGTGGGGAACCCCAGACATAGATCTGTTTGCCGACCACAAAAACAAAAAAGCGGAAGCATTTTGTCCCCTTGACTCCAGGGGAAATCCCCGGACCCTGGATGCGTTTATGATTCCGTGGACACAGGGCCTAATGTATGCCTTTCCGCCGACCATTCTCATCCCGGCAGTCATAAGAAAAGTCAGAGAGGACAAAGCAAGAATGATACTAATAGCCCCCTTTTGGCCAAAAAGAACGTGGTTCTCCTGGCTGAGAATACTGTCAATAACCGACCCTTGGGTCCTACCAGATCTCCCGGACCTACTGTCTCAAGGACCAGTTTTACACCCTCGGGCAGTGAACCTCAATTTAACAGCATGGAATTTGAAAGGGCACTGCTGAGGGGAAGGGGGTTCTCCGAAAACTTGGTTTCTACACTACAAAAGAGTAGGAAACCGATCACAACTAGAGCCTATGGGAGAACTTGGAGGAAATTTCTGTCCAGCTCTGGGGCAAGGGTTCAGGATGGAGTCCAGATTGACAAAATTCTCGAATTTCTGCAAAAGGGTTTAGAACAGGGGCTGGCGACTAACACACTGAAGGTACAGATAGCGGCTCTAGGTGCCCTTTATAACCAGGACGTGGCACGCAACCCTTGGGTAGCACGGTTTATTAGGGCCGCAGCCAGGTCTAGACCAATAATTACCCAGAAATTACCATCATGGGATCTAAACCTAGTTCTATCTGCACTAACAGGGCCCCCATTAGAGCCCATCCAGTCAGTACCCCTAAAAACCCTGTTATTAAAAACTGTACTTCTAGTGGCCCTAACATCCGCTCGCAGGGTGAGCGATATTCAAGCTCTGTCAGCAATGCCACTGTTCACTAAAATCCTAGACGATAGAGTCATATTGAAACCTGACCCGGCATATCTACCTAAGGTAGCAACACACTTTCATAGGTCCCAAGAGGTAGTCCTTCCTTCCTTCTGCCCAGATCATAGGAATAGGGGAGAGGAAAGATTTCACACCCTAGATATGAAGAGGTGCCTAGTTCAGTACTTAGAGGCCACCAAGGGATGTAGGAAGGAAGGCTCTCTCTTTGTGTGTTTCCTGGGACCTCGGAAGGGACTCAAGGCATCCAAGAGCACCCTAGCAAGGTGGATAAGGGATGCGATTACCGTGGCGTATTCATCCAGTTGGAATACCATCCCGGAGGGTATAAAAGCTCACTCTACAAGGGCAATGGTGACCTCATGGGCAGAAAGATCAGAGGTATCGATAGAACAGATCTGTAAGGCAGCCACCTGGTCAACACCTTCTACGTTTTTCAGACACTATTGTTTAGATCTAGCCTCTACGTCTGACCTGACCTTCGGGAGAAGGGTCCTTCAGGTGGTGGTCCCTCCCTAAGCAACCAATCTCTGAAATTCTCTCCGTGGTGCTGTCATGGGTGAGAGAGAATAGCTTAGTAACTCACCGATAACGGTGTTTCTCGGAACCCATGACAGCACCCGCTTTTTCCCCCTTTCACGTGTGCAGTGAGCACGGTTTACTGTGTGTAGAGTGTTTCCGTTTAGACACAGTGCTTCTTCATAATATGCAATATTATAATGTTATGTACAGTGGGGCAAAAAAGTATTTAGTCAGTCAGCAATAGTGCAAGTTCCACCACTTAAAAAGATGAGAGGCGTCTGTAATTTACATCATAGGTAGACCTCAACTATGGGAGACAAACGGAGAAAAAAAAATCCAGAAAATCACATTGTCTGTTTTTTTTTCATTTTATTTGCATATTATGGTGGAAAATAAGTATTTGGTCAGAAACAAGCAATCAAGATTTCTGGCTCTCACAGACCTGTAACTTCTTCGTTAAGAGTCTCCTCTTTCCTCCACTCATTACCTGTAGTAATGGCACCTGTTTAAACTTGTTATCAGTATAAAAAGACACCTGTGCACACCCTCAAACAGTCTGACTCCAAACTCCACTATGGTGAAGACCAAAGAGCTGTCAAAGGACACCAGAAACAAAATTGTAGCCCTGCACCAGGCTGGGAAGACTGAATCTGCAATAGCCAACCAGCTTGGAGTGAAGAAATCAACTGTGGGAGCAATAATTAGAAAATGGAAGACATACAAGACCACTGATAATCTCCCTCGATCTGGTGCTCCACGCAAAATCCCACCCCGTGGGGTCAGAATGATCACAAGAACGGTGAGCAAAAATCCCAGAACCACGCGGGGGGACCTAGTGAATGAACTGCAGAGAGCTGGGACCAATGTAACAAGGCCTACCATAAGTAACACACTACGCCACCATGGACTCAGATCCTGCAGTGCCAGACGTGTCCCACTGCTTAAGCCTGTACATGTCCGGGGCCGTCTGAAGTTTGCTAGAGAGCATTTGGATGATCCAGAGGAGTTTTGGAAGAATGTCCTATGGTCTGATAAAACCAAACTGGAACTGTTTGGTAGAAACACAACTTGTCGTGTTTGGAGGAAAAAGAATACTGAGTTGCATCCATCAAACACCATACCTACTGTAAAGCATGGTGGTGGAAACATCATGCTTTGGGGCTGTTTCTCTGCAAAGGGGCCAGGACGACTGATCCGGGTACATGAAAGAATGAATGGGGCCATGTATCGTGAGATTTTGAGTGCAAACCTCCTTCCATCAGCAAGGGCATTGATGATGAAACGTGGCTGGGTCTTTCAACATGACAATGATCCAAAGCACACCGCCAGGGCAACGAAGGAGTGGCTTCGTAAGAAGCATTTCAAGGTCCTGGAGTGGCCTAGCCAGTCTCCAGATCTCAACCCTATAGAAAACCTTTGGAGGGCGTTGAAAGTCCGTGTTGCCAAGCGAAAAGCCAAAAACATCACTGCTCTAGAGGAGATCTGCATGGAGGAATGGGCCAACATACCAACAACAGTGTGTGGCAACCTTGTGAAGACTTACAGAAAACGTTTGACCTCTGTCATTGCCAACAAAGGATATATCACAAAGTATTGAGATGAAATTTTGTTTCTGACCAAATACTTATTTTCCACCATAATATGCAAATAAAATGAAAAAAAAACAGACAATGTGATTTTCTGGATTTTTTTTTCTCAGTTTGTCTCCCATAGTTGAGGTCTACCTATGATGTAAATTACAGACGCCTCTCATCTTTTTAAGTGGTGGAACTTGCACTATTGCTGACTGACTAAATACTTTTTTGCCCCACTGTATATACTTTTGTTGTTAACTAACCTGGAGACCCTCTGATGCTCTGTAACCAACTGGGGGCGGAGGAGAGGCGCCGCCTTTTTATCTGTAGGTTCCTGTCCTTGATGGGCGGACCCCCTCTCTCCGTGGTGCTGTCATGGGTTCTGAGAAACACCGTTATCGGTGAGTAAGGTATTCTAGGATCATACGGCATCTCCGAGGTTATCTTAAGGGATATTTTACTTTATGAAATGGGGAAGACAAAAAAAAACCTTAAGGATCACATCCTATACGAAAAAAACCTCAACCAAAATCAGAATCCCATAATTAACTTTGCATAACTTGTTTTATAAGCTCTGTACAACTCTTCCCTGCTGCATACACAAGTACATTGATTTCCGAATTAATAAAATTATTAATCCTGTATTATTCAACTACTCAAATTTCATTTCCTTTTTTATCCGCTGTATTTTCTTTCTTTTTAGGGATTGGAGACACTGCAGAGTCTTAAAGAGCTTAATCTGGCCGGGAATTTGATACACTCAATCGGTATGTAAATATAAACTGCGAAAAGACTGTTTTCCATAGTTCTCCCAATTACCGTTCTAGCTGTAATCACACAATCCTTTTAATCCTACCTCTAGCAGGAAAGTAATACGGTAAAGCTGTGGATTAATAGGTGCTACTGTGCGTATAATCACACGATCGGTGTCCTGGGCTGTTTAGAAAATGGATACAGGAACCTTTACTGGAGCAGAAAGTGCAAGCAGGGTCATACATAGGAGGCAAATAGCAAAATCCGGTCTTACTGGAGGTTTTGCTTATTTCTTTTTCCACCTCCTTGTTTGCAAACATTGAGGCGTCAGCCAGTTTATCACGTCATCTGCGGATACCTCGTAGGTTGCTCCAATAACACTCGAGCCCTTGGATGCTAAGGAAAAGGAGCTGGGATTGCAAATATTAACTTATTTACCTAAGTATATAGAGGAACCTACACTGCTATGTTATGAATGTGCGGATTCCACAATTTTTTATATGCAACTTTTTATAACATTTTTGTAAGCTGCGACTTATTGCATTATTACTGGATCAGACTTGCTCCTGCATGGATTCTGATAAAAGTAGTTTTTCTCCTTCGTCTCATTGGGGGACACAGAGACTGTGGGTGTGTGCTTCTGCCGTCTGGAGGCCGACACTAAGTGTACAAAAAAAGAGTTAGCTCCTCCTCCGCCGCATACACCCTCGCCCCTAGGCCGGGCGTAACTCAGTTTTTGCTTAGTGTCTGATGGAGGCACACGCAGTCTGGAGTTCCAGACTAGGTTTTTTTTTTTTTCTTTTTCCCTTTTTTTCTATGAAGATAAGATAGGGGCGACGGATCCTATAGAGAGGATCCGATCTCCCCAAATCACCAACGGGCGACCACGTGTGAGTAACCCTCCACGTGTCCTCTCCCGCACCGAGGGACACATCTGGGACTTTTTTCCAGACATCTATTTTTTATCGAAAGAGGGGCAACGCGTCCTGATTAGAGGACTCGGTTTCCCCACAACTTCATCAGGCGCGTGTGAGCAGAACCAGTGGTCAGCCTCCACGTTGTTCCTCTCCTACTACAGCAGTATGGAGGCCCCGTCCACCCCTTGGTTGTGAGTCCAGGGGGCTGAATCGGAGGCGCAGGTGAGAGCGGGAGCGGGGGCGGCGATAGAAGTGGGGAAGAGGCCGCGAGTAAAACCGACAGAGCACCCCCCCCCCCCCCCCCCACCCACCCCCCGAGGTGGTCCTGCTCACCTTTTCTTATATGGGGCGATCTGTTCCTGCAGCGCACCGCAAGTTGGCGCTGGTGACCCGGGCTCCGCACGCCGCGTGTATCGCCGGGGGCTGGTGGAGCGCGGCCGGGGCCCCACTGCAATCGCGCGAGGCAGCGCGCCGACTTCCGGTGGTAGCCGGAAGTCCCGCCCGCTGACTTCCGGTGGTAGCCGGAAGTCCCGCCCGCTGACGCGGCGGTGGCAGGCGGCGAATGCGGGGACGCGCGATATAGGTTCCGGAGAGTCTTCCGCCCTAACGCCTCGCATCCACGCAGGGGTACTGCGGACAGGAGCCGGTGGGTGAGTGTAACTCCGTTTTGGAGAACCACGCTGCTTGTCACGGAAGAGGTTACCCTCCTCCTCCTTCTACTCTGCCTTCAGCCTGTGCAAGTATGTCTGCCAAAGGGAAAGCTCACTCTTTCCTTTACGCGGTTTGCGTGTCCTGTGGGGTCAGGCTGCCAAAGGCACAGGCGGGTAAATATTGTGAAGCCTGTGAGTCGGAGCGCGCCCAGGAGCCCCCCACTGTTTCTGAACCCAGGGGTCAGGACCCCCCGGAATGGGCGGTGTCCTTATCGCAGTCTATGCTGTCCCTTACAAGGGCAATTGAATCCCTTCAGGGCCCGGGCAGGAGCAGGGAGGGGGGTCTGCCAGCGGAAGAGAGCTCGTCCTCGTCTCAGGACCCTCCAACCATTAGAGGTCGCTCCAGTACCAGGCAAGCTCATATCAAGAGGGTTCGTTCCCCGTCGGCCGGACCCTCCGGGGCTTCGGCGGCGGGTATTAGGGCATCCCGTTCCCCGTCTCTGAGCTCTGGGAGCGATCAGGATGAAGGAGAGGAGGAAGAGGCCTGGAATCTAGAAAGTCTGGGGTTCCAGGATTCGGTGGACAGTCTCATTGAGGCAGTCAACCAGACATTAGAGATCGAGGACGATGTGCCCACAGTCTCAGGTCACAAGGTCTCTTTTAAGAAATCCAGGCGACCACATAGAAGATTTGCCACGCATCCGGAGTTTGAGGAGCTAGTCCAGAAACATAGAGATCACCCGGATAAGCGTTTTGCAATGCAAAAAGCGCTGCAGGCAAAGTATCCGTTTCCCCCTGAGCTCCATAAGGCTTGGGTAGAGTCGCCAGTAGTGGACCCTCCGGTATCACGTTTAGCATCAAGATCGCTATTGTCGATACCCAGTGTTTCCTCTATAAAGGACCCAACTGATCGCCTCATGGACGGGCTTGCCCGCTCGGTATATGAAGCAGCAGGGTCGGCTCTGGCCCCCTCCTTTGCGGCGACTTGGGTGGCTAAGGCCATGGTTTCGTGGGGGGACGCTCTGTATAAGGCCCTCCAGGACAGGGATCTCCCCGCGGAGGTCTTAGAAGTGGCAAATCAGATGTCAGGAGCAAGTGATTATCTTGTCAGCGCCTCACTAGACGCGGCCGAGTGCTCGGCGGTGGCGGCGGCGAATGCGATCGCCATTAGGCGTGCATTATGGCTGAGACTGTGGAAAGCGGATTCTATCTCTAAAAAATCCTTAACCTCATTGCCTTTTCAGGGCAATCGACTGTTCGGTGAGAAGCTGGATAGGCTTATCTCAGAAGCCACAGGGGGTAAAAGTAGTTTCCTTCCGCAGCAGAGAAGTTGCCCGGCATTCAGGCAAACGCAGAGGCGTTTTCGCCCCTTTCGTAGCCCCTGGGGGGGGACTTCGGCCAGGGCGTACTCCTCCGCAAACGATGGCCAGAGTAGGGAAAAACAAGTCTCTTACAGGGCCAATCCGCTGGGTAGAGGCCGAGGCCATTTACCCAGAGCGAAGGGGGCCAAGCCCCAAAAGCCTCCAGCTAAATGACTGGAGGCACTCCGTACCTACGGACGACAGAGTGGGCGGACGCCTACTAAGGTTCAGCCACGTTTGGGTCGCAGTGACACGCGACACTTGGGTGGCAGAACTTGTATCGTCCGGGTACAAGATAGAGTTTGTAGGACGGCCACCTCAGCGATTCTTCCGTTCGCGACTTTCCAAAACAGATGCGCAGGCAGAGAGTTTGTTACAGGCTGTAACATCGCTACAGCACAAAGGGGTCATCGCCCCAGTGCCGCAGGGCGAAGAGTCGCAGGGGTTTTACTCCAATCTTTTTTCGGTCCCCAAAAAAGACGGGACTGTGAGGCCGGTTCTGGATCTAAAGATCCTAAACAGATTCATCAGGGTCAGGCGATTCCGGATGGAATCCCTCCGCTCGGTCATTGCAGCCATGGATCCAGGGGAATTCCTGGCCTCAATCGATGTGCAGGATGCATATCTGCATATTCCGATATTCCCCCCACACCAGAGGTTCCTGCGATTTGCGATCGGAGGACGTCACTTCCAATTCGTGGCTCTGCCCTTCGGTCTGGCCACTGCCCCCAGAGTCTTTACAAAGATAATGGCGGTGGTTATGGCCATCCTGCATGCACGGGGCATAACGGTGTTACCTTACCTGGACGACCTTTTGGTAAAGGGGCCGTCGTTTCAGGAGTGCCAGGACAATGTCAGTATTACTCTGGATACCCTGGCCCGTCTGGGCTGGCTGATCAATTGGAGCAAGTCGTCTTTAGTTCCAGCCCAAAAAATCGTGTTCCTGGGCATGATTTTCGACACCTCCCGGGGGCTGGTGATCCTCCCTCAGGACAAGGCGCAAAAAATCAAGCAAGGGATACGGAACCTTCTACAGCCGGGCTCCAGATCCATCCGGTATGGCATGAGTGTTTTGGGCAGAATGGTGGCGGCGATAGAAGCAATCCCGTTTGCCCAGTTCCATCTCCGTCCGCTTCAGCATGCGCTCTTGACAGCATGGGACCGGAGGCTGCTGTCTCTCAGTCATCGGTGCAAGTTGTCTCCGCTGATACGGGGTTCACTCCGGTGGTGGACTCGCGACTCGTCTCTGGTCCAGGGGAAACCCTTTCCCCCGGAACAATGGTTGGTGGTGACGACCGATGCAAGCCTGCAAGGTTGGGGGGCAGTTTTCCAGAGTCACATAGCCCAGGGGCGGTGGTCCGTTCAGGAGATAGTTCTCCCGATCAACATTCTGGAGATACGGGCAATACGATTGGCCCTACAACATTTCCAGTGTTTCCTGAGACACCGGCCGGTGCGCATCCAGACGGACAATGCGACAGCAGTAGCATATGTCAACCATCAAGGGGGCACGCGCAGCCAGGCAGCCATGCGCGAGGTCGGACTGGTACTACGTTGGGCGGAGAAGAACCGCGTGGTAATTTCAGCGGTGCACATTCCAGGAGTCGAAAACTGGGCGGCAGATTTTCTCAGCCGACAGGGGGTCGCGGCAGGGGAATGGTCCCTGCACCCCGAGATCTTTCAGCAGATCTGCCAACGGTGGGGGACACCAGACGTGGACCTTATGGCATCCAGAGAGAATGCCAAAGTGCTAAGGTTTGTCGCTCGATCCCTCGATCCGCAGGCAATCGCAGCAGACGCGCTGGTGCTCCCGTGGAGCCAGTTTCGTCTCCCGTACTTGTTCCCCCCGCTACCGCTGCTTCCAAGAGTTATCAGGAAAATAAGGAGAGAGAAGGTTCCAGCAATTCTGCTGGCCCCAGATTGGCCCCGGCGGGCCTGGTACGCAGATCTGGTCCAACTAGTGGTGGACGTACCCTGGCGTCTTCCAGATCGGCCGGACTTACTGTCCCAAGGGCCGATCTGCCATCCGAACTTAGGGGCCCTGTGTTTGACGGCGTGGCCATTGAATCTTGGCTGTTAACACAGGCAGGATTCAGACGCGATGTGGCGGCCACGATGGTGAGTGCCCGAAAGCCTTCCTCAGCGAGGGTGTATCATCGGACTTGGGAAGTTTTCTTCCGTTGGTGTAGGGATCGTGAAGTGGCTCCTCTGGTTTTTTCGATCCCCAACGTACTGGCTTTTCTACAGGCAGGGCTGGACGCAGGGTTGGCCCCGAGTTCCCTCAGAACGCAAATCTCGGCCCTGTCGGTACTTTTCCAACGAAAAGTCGCTTCCGTCTGGCAGGTTAGGACGTTTATGCAGGGGGTCGCACATTTAGTACCCCCCTATAAGGCGCCGACGGAATCATGGGACCTGAATTTGGTGCTCAGAGTCCTTCAGGAGGCCCCTTTCGAACCATTGCAAGAGGTCTCCTTACCTTACCTGTCCAGAAAGGTCGTTTTTCTAGTAGCCATAACGTCTATTAGGCGGGTTTCGGAATTGGCGGCCTTATCTTGTAAACCACCGTTCCTAACCTTTTATAAGGATAAGGTAGTTTTAAGGCCAGCTCCCCCCTTCTTGCCGAAGGTTGTGTCTGCATTTCATATCAACGAAGACATCGTCTTACCCTCGTTTTGCCCGGCACCGGTGCACAGGGTAGAGAAGGCTTTGCACACCCTGGATCTGGTAAGAGCTCTTAGGAGGTAGGTGACAAGGACGGCGCCATTCCGCCAGACAGACGCTCTATTCGTGGTTCCAGAGGGTCGGAGGAAGGGGCTCGCTGCGTCCAGAGCGACTTTGGCCAGATGGGTTCGCCTGACGGTCCAAGAAGCTTATCAAATCAGTGGCACGCCGGTTCCGGCAGGGATCAAGGCTCACTCGGCACGGGCAGTGGGTGCCTCATGGGCACTACGACACCAGGCTTCAGCGGAGCAGGTATGCAAAGCAGCTACCTGGTCCAGTTTACATACGTTTGTCAAACATTATAACGTACATACCCAGGCATCCTCGGATGCAAGCCTGGGAAGAAAGATTCTCCAGGCAGCAGTTGCGCACCTCTAATCAGGGGCGCAAATTAGCAGGGATTGGGTGAGCTAAGATCCCGCCCAGAGGACTGCTTTAGGACGTCCCACAGTCTCTGTGTCCCCCAATGAGACGAAGGAGAAACATGGATTTTTGTGAGTACTCACCGTAAAATCCTTTTCTCCGAGACGCTCATTGGGGGACACAGCACCCACCCTATCAGCCAGTTGGCATTTACTTATTTTGAGTTTTACAAATCCTTGTACAAGGTTTAGGGTGGCCCCCTTTTTCAGACATATAGTTTCTTGCCTGAGTTTAAGGCGCGTTCTCCTACTGCTTATGCACTAAACTGAGTTACGCCCGGCCTAGGGGCGAGGGTGTATGCGGCGGAGGAGGAGCTAACTCTTTTTTTGTACACTTAGTGTCGGCCTCCAGACGGCAGAAGCACACACCCACAGTCTCTGTGTCCCCCAATGAGCGTCTCGGAGAAAAGGATTTTACGGTGAGTACTCACAAAAATCCATGTTTCCCATATATCTCCATCTGAATGGAGCCAAGGATGAGCATGCGAACCTCTGCTCCATTTGTATGGAACTGCTAGAAAAAGCCCAGTGCTTCCTCCGCCAGAACCCTGTTCTTTGGGCCCCAGGGGTCAGACCCGCAGCGATTACTAAGCAATACTTGATCCTATAAGTGAGAGATCCTTCCCTATTGTGTAAGTTTTATGTTCAGAGTGTCTTTTTTTTTTTTACTTTATTGCAAGGAAACTGCCTGGATCCAAATATTCACCTGGAGAGATTAAATCTGTCTGGTAATGAAATATCTTCTTTTAAGGTAAGTGTGAACCTTTTGTGTGTCATTTCGATATTAATGTATTTATTACTTCTCCACACAAGCCACTATACTGCTATACAGATGGGATTTGTACGTTAGAGTCTTTTAATGAACTGAAAAGAAAAAAAATACATCACTTTTTCTTTTAAAAATAGAAAAAAAATCAAAACTCAAATTGATCTGTAAGATAGCTTTTTAATTTAGTCAATAAAACAAAGTTTACCACTCATACACCATCACATCCGTTTTTTTTTAAGTATAGGTTTTGCAGAGAAGCTTGTATTAGAGGTAACCTGCCATGTGAAGAAACGCTATTAACCTGCAGATATGGGGTTAATCTACCCGCACTTGGACCCTCACGCTTAGACCCCCGCTGCCAGGAGGAAACTAACTTTATTCCTTTTGGCAGCATTTGGGTTTCAGTCATAGGGGTTGTGCCGGCATGGCTTCAGTCACTGCTCTGTGTATGGAGAGCAGCAGCTGTAACTGCACCCTCAGCGCTAACTGACAGCCAGCCCTAATGCTGAGCGAGCTGTCAGTCGTGATTATAGCCACCGCTCTCCATACACAGAGCGATGAGTGAAGTCACTCCGGCGCCGCCGAAACCACATCTGTAAAACGAGACACATGACATACAGTCTTGCTGACATTGTGTTTGGTCCGTTAGACACATACGCTAAGGTATCCTCCTATGATGAATCCATTGGACAGTGGACAAAATGCAAAAGAAAGTATATGGCACAGCATACTTTTTTGCAGTAGCCCATACAGTACATAAAAACCAAAAAAGACATGCCTTTGAATATTACCCCAATAAAAAGCAAGGAATCTTTTGAACAAATAGGGCCGATGGCTACAAACGGCTACTTACATATACTGTACATTGGGAGCTTTCCCGGTGCATACGCCAAAACATGTTCCTCTTGTCAGTATCATCCAGTTTTGTTTTGTTTTTTTAAACCATGCAATGTAAAAAAGTGAGTGACTTTTCCAGAATTGGTTTAACTGGTAGTTGTTTCTTTTTCATAAGGAGATCACGAATTTATCCAGGCTGCCAAACCTAACGGATTTAGGCCTAAATGATCCCCAGTACAGTCCCAACCCCGTCTGCCTTTTGTGTAATTATGCTACTCATGTGTTATATCATATACCTCGGCTGCAGAGGCTTGATACATATGATGTATCCCATAAGCAAATCAAGGATTTAGCAGAGGTAAGTCATTCTCTAAGACGTAGCAGAGCGCAAACAGTTTTCTATTGCTTTAATCTGTATCCCAAAGGTGAATAAATGGGCAAGAAGTGGATCTTGCCTTTTCTCTCTACAAGCTGCACATGTGGAGTCTGATTGGAGGAGGAATATAGAGGTACAGGCATAGTTATATGTAACTATATGGGGACCCTAACACAGATAAAACCACAATACGGCAGTGTTTAGTGTAGCTGATAGAAAGGAATATATCACTATAGTATGTAGGTCTTTTAAAGGGAATCTGTCATGTTTAAAATGGTATCAGCGAGCAGGATGTTATAGAGCAGCAGGAGATGATCAGATTGATATATATTGTTGTGGGAAAAGATTTAGCAAAACTTGCATTCTATTCATTGATTTCCCTGGTGTTTGTATGCATAGGAGTCCAGTGGGCGGTCCTACTAGTAGAACCGCCCACTGGACTCGTGGTCAAGCACTAGGGATCTTAACGCAAGCCTCCGGTCCGGATGAGGAGATCTTGAGCAGTACAGACAGATTACGTTTTTTGCGACAGGGCAACTCGGTCAGTAGTGCAGCAGTATCAGAGAGGCAGGGCGCTGCAGTAGTGAAACCAAACTGATGTAGCAGAGCTGAGCAGCAGAAATGGATTAGTGAAGGCTAGATGTAGCAGTACTGGAACAGGGGAGTTGTCACAGTGCAGACCAGCTGTAGCTGAGCTGGAAGAGCTGAGTGGCAAGAATGGAGACAGGATAAAACAGAGCTAAGCCACGGAGTAATGGAGACCATTCAGCAGATCTGAGTAGTGGCGACTTGTGTAGCGGCAGGAACATCATCTAGCAGAAGACCCCCACTGTTTAAGTAAAGTTTTAGTAGCCTGGCACCATGATGCCATCAGAGACGGGACTGGCAAGTGAAATGGAGCGATGTAGTGTCGGCGCTGAAACCGGGGCACTTTATGAACACTAGGACTCCTTAGAAACTGAACAGGATTCGCCTGATCCGTCTCAATGTCGCGGACTGGTGTGAGGGATCCTTTGATTCATTCCTGAGTCTCAACACAGCAATGAAAGGGTTTATTTTCTACCCCCAATCTGACACTTTGGGGGGCTGTAAGGTAAATGTAATTGTACATGTTAATATCGGTCTACGAGGCTAGGTCTGCAGGAAACCACACAGCCAAAATCTTTGGGTCATTGGTTAGTGACTTGCCGGGACGCCTTTATTTTAGCATTGAATTGTAGCAAATTTAGGGTCACCTCAAATTCTACAATTTATAGTCTACAGTGATGAAAAAACTGATGTATTATAACATGCGAATGAAGACCGTCCACAGGCAACGGAGAGAAGAAAAAGAAAAGCTGCAAGAGCTAAAGGTGAAATTGGACCAGGCACCAAATGACAGGATGAAACGACTGATTTTCCAAGTAAAAACTGTAAGTACTGACAGGCTGCTCCGCTTTAGTCTTACACAGGCATCATCTGTATGAAAATAAATTCATCTTGTTACTTTTTGATGGGTGGACATTGGTGACCACCATGTGACTGCTGCAGCCAAAAATTTGGCTCTGTGTTCTTGAGCCATCTGCAGGCCTACTGAGCAAAGTGATTGGTTGCAGCGGTCACGTGCTGTCGACATAACTCATACTAAAATTAGTGCATTCTACACCATCAATATACGTCGGTGCTTGTCATCCTTGCTCTGTCAGTTTCATTCACCGGCAGCATGCCGACACGTTATTTTCTAAGGACATGTCCTGCTTTGGTCAATTATGCAGACAGAAAGGGTCAATAAAAAAAAAATACAGACAGCACACCCATGGTGTCCATTTTTAACTGTTTGCTATAGAGAGTTTAGAAAACCTGCATTTTTTTTTGTCTGTCTGAGAGAATATTGGGTGACACAAGCATGGTAAAAAGGGGCACATGGACCAAAATTGACACATATGGGTGAAAAGAATGACTGGGGATTACTGTATAAAACCCCAGTCTTGGCTTTTGCCCCATCTACGATTCCACGTTGCAAACTGGACTGCATGGACCGGTCCGTTTCAGCCTTCCAAAGCATGATATGTACATGTTATTTTCTTGTTCTTTGTAGCTAGAAGGAAGCCTACCAGGCGATGACCTACAAGATCAAAATGAACACCAGAAAAACATTTCCAAATCTTACGATCTTATTGAACCACAGAGAGATATCGAGGACTCACGGGAAAATGAAGAAAGGAACAGAAGTGACCTGAAAGAGCGGACATGCCGAAAGCTGTGTGCCCTGAAAGAGCGAATACAGTTCTGGACACAGAGGATGGATACGTGAGTGCCGGGACGGAGATATCCGCTCATTATCAACAGCCCAGTGGTTACATTCACCAGCAGCGTTATGTGGTATTGGGTAGAGAGCAGTAGCTCCTCGTATAAGGAAAAGTGCAGCAACTTTCTAAAATAGTAGACTTCCTGTGGTTATGATCTCTCTCTCTCTTCTCCATGTAATGTCAGTGTCCCTAGTTGTCCAGGACTGATGACTGAGGACTGTTAACGTCAGTATAACTGGTGGTCTAGGGCAGTTTTGATGTTAATTATTGCATCCCTGGTTGTCAAGAGAAACAAAGGGGTTAATGTAAAGATCCCTGGACGGGTAGGGCAGTAAAGGGGGTTACGTCAGTATCCCAGGTAGTCTTGGAGAGTTACAGTGTATATACCTGGTGGTCTAGGGTAGTCGGCATTCCTAATAGTCTAGGGGAGTGTTGGAGTAGTATCCCAGATGGTCTAGTGCACTGAAGAGGGTAATATAAGATTTGTAATGGTTTAGAGCAGTTAAGCAGTTAATGTAAATATCCCTGGTGGTCAGGGGCAGTAATGGTTAAAGCTACATACCTCTCATGGTGGTTCTTGCTGCACACAAAGACATTTCATCTCCTGATTTTCTCCCTGCACCGATTTAAAAAGATGCGGGCAGGAAGGAGATTGGGATGACTGTGCATGTGTCACTGTACGGATGCACAGCTCTCTCTATGATGGGGCAGAGCGACTCGGGGTCACTCTGTCCATTCATTAAAGGGGGAGCTCAGGAAGTCTGCATGAGAGCACACTTCCCCCTATATAAAGGAACTTCTGAGTTTTTCCAGGGAGCATTGTTCAGATGCTAAAGCACAGTCCTGATCATATGCAGCTATCTAAGATGTGTGGCATGTTACAAGGGGGGCCTGATTAACGTAAAGCGAACCTGACAGCTGATACATCCATGGGCAGCACAAATTATCAGGCACTGGCTGTGCGATGTTGGTACATACAACGCTGCGGGCTTCTCCCCACCTGCTTCCCTGAAGTGACAGGTCTTGCCCATACACGAGTGCAGGGAGAGACCGGTCACTGCACGGGAGCAGTCGGGTAGGAGCTGCCAGGGACCCACCCGTCCGACTATTCTGCAGCTCGGTCCTCTACAGCTTTTAAAGCAGGTTTTCTCTGAAACACTGCAGCGTTTCAGGGTCAGACATACCTTGCTCATATGATACAGCTGTGGATTGGATGGTATGTATCAGCTGTCAGGTTTCCTTAAAGAGCTATACAACTGTCCATATAGAACATCACTGCAAGCATATATTGAAATGAATTAGGCAGTGTACACTCAGTGCTCTTATTTACAAGTGGGAAAGAGAAATCACTTGTATGTGCTGCCACTGTATATGTGCGGCGTCACCCCTTAGATTACAGGCATGCGTTCTGACAAGTACTGTATATGTGCGGCGTCACCCCTTAGGTGACAGGCGTACGTTCTGACAAGTACTGTATATGTGCGGCGTCACCCCTTAGGTGACAGGTATGCGTCCTCCTGACATGTACTGTATATGTGCAGCGTCACCCCTTAGATGACAAGCGTACATCCTGACAAGTATTGTACATTTTACTGCGTCACCCCTTAGGTGACAGGTGTACGTCCTGACAAGTACTGTATATGTGCGGCGTTACCCCTTAGATTACAGGCATGCGTTCTGACAAGTACTGTATATGTGCGGCGTCACCCCTTAGGTGACAGGTATGTGTCCTCCTGACATGTACTGTATATGTGCAGCGTCACCCCTTAGATGACAAGCGTACATCCTGACAAGTATTGTACATTTTACTGCGTCACCCCTTAGGTGACAGGTGTACGTCCTGACAAGTACTGTATATGTGCGGCGTCACCCCTTAGATTACAGGCATGCGTTCTGACAAGTACTGTATATGTGCGGCGTCACCCCTTAGGTGACAGGTATGTGTCCTCCTGACATGTACTGTATATGTGCAGCGTCACCCCTTAGATGACAAGCGTACATCCTGACAAGTATTGTACATTTTACTGCGTCACCCCTTAGGTGACAGGTGTACGTCCTGACAAGTACTGTATATGTGCGGCGTCACCCCTTAGATTACAGGCATGCGTTTTGACAAGTACTGTATATGTTCGGCGTCACCCCTTAGATTACAGGCATGCGTTCTGACAAGTACTGTATATGTGCGGCGTCACCCCTTAGATTACAGGCATGCGTTCTGACAAGTACTGTATATGTGCGGCGTCACCCCTTAGGTGACAGGCGTACGTTCTGACAAGTACTGTATATGTGTGGCATCACCCCTTAGGTGACAGGCGTACGTTCTGACAAGTACTGTATATGTGCGGCGTCACGACTCACCCCTTAGGTGACAGGCGTGCATTCTGACAAGTACTGTATATGTGCGGCGTCACCCCTTAGGTGACAGGCGTACATTCTGACAAGTACTGTATATGTACTGCGTCACCCCTTAGGTGACAGGCGTGCGTTCTGACAAGTACTGTATATGTGCGGCGTCACCCCGTAGATGACAGGCGTGCGTTCTGACAAGTACTGTATATGTGCGGCGTCACCCCTTAGGTGACAGGCGTGCGTTCTGACAAGTACTGTATATGTGCGGCGTCACCCCTTAGGTGACAGGCGTACGTTCTGACAAGTACTGTATATGTGCTGCGTCACCCCTTAGGTGACAGGCGTGCGTTCTGACAAGTACTGTATATGTGCGGCGTCACCCCTTAGGTGACAGGCGTACGTTCTGACAAGTACTTTATATGTGCGGCGTCACCCCTTAGGTGACAGGCGTACGTTCTGACAAGTACTGTATATGTGCGGCGTCACCCCTTAGGTGACAGGCGTACGTTCTGACAAGTACTGTATATGTGCGGCGTCACCCCTTAGGTGACAGGCATACGTTCTGACAAGTACTGTATATGTGCGGCGTCACCCCTAGGTGACAGGCGTGCGTTCTGACAAGTACTGTATATGTGCGGCGTCACCCCTTAGGTGACAGGCGTACGTTCTGACAAGTACTGTATATGTGCTGCGTCACCCCTTAGGTGACAGGCGTGCGTTCTGACAAGTACTGTATATGTGCGGCGTCACCCCTTAGGTGACAGGCGTACGTTCTGACAAGTACTTTATATGTGCGGCGTCACCCCTTAGGTGACAGGCGTACGTTCTGACAAGTACTGTATATGTGCGGCGTCACCCCTTAGGTGACAGGCATACGTTCTGACAAGTACTGTATATGTGCGGCGTCACCCCTAGGTGACAGGCGTGCGTTCTGACAAGTACTGTATATGTGCGGCGTCACCCCTAGGTGACAGGCGTGCGTTCTGACAAGTACTGTATATGTGCGGCGTCACCCCTAGGTGACAGGCGTGCGTTCTGAAAAGTACTGCATCCTACTGACACTCGCTTACTGATCGATTGCTGAATGTACCAAAAAGATCTCAAGGAGATTTGAAAAAAAAAAAAAAATGTAAATCTGTCCATGTCTTTCTTTTTTTTATTAATGTATCAGGATAGACACTACTCATGAGAAGGAAGTTGTGAGGACCCAGCGAAGCTTTGATCTCTTGGCCCAGTTCTTACAGACGGAGCTTGAAACCGTAGGGAACGTTCGCTTTGAAGAAGGCACTCCATCAGATTCATGGTAAGCTCGGGTCATGACAGCTTTTACTTCAAGAACTGTAGTTAATTCCTAGAACATTTCTGTTGTATCTGGCAGAATGATGCATTGTGGGGCTGATAATTTTGTACGTAGAAAGTTTTTAAATTAGCCTACGTTGGTTAATGGAGCAAAGCACAGATGCTACTAAATGTTCGGTTTGTGGCATATGGAGCGATGTACAATTAAAGAGGCCGGAGCGCTGCAAGAGTCATGAAACTGTACGTGAAAACTGACAACACTTCCACGGGCTGTCCTTAGTCAGCCACTCCATTCATCAGGTCGCAGGGATCACTATGATGTTCACCCTGCGGTGTCCGTGGTCAGATTGGGTGAGGCTCCTAGTCATGCCCCTCCAGGTCTTCCTTGGGCTTTGGCACAGGGGTTCCACCACCCAGCCCGTTACAGAGTTTTTTGAAGCAGTCCAAAACTATTTTCTAGTGGAAACTGCTTTAGGAAATACTCTTTCTTTGGGAGTTTCTCTTTCCTGAAATAGGTTTGAAGAGTTTTTCTTTTTAAGCGTTTTTTTTGCACTTTTTTTTCAGATTTTTGATTGGACAGTACTCAGTCAGGAGCTGCTTCAAAGAAGTGACATGCACTGTTTATTTTCTCTCCCAATACCTGAATCGGGAAAAAAAAACTCTCAAAGGACTGAACATGGCCAACAAGTCATTTTCCACAGAATGTTTCAACTTTTTTTTTACAATTTTTCTGAGTAGACCCGATCTAAAAGACTCCTCAAAAAACTCAGTGTGCAAAAATCCAAAGAGTAGCTGCTGATCAGTGAAAAGAGTTGGCATGGGATGATTAATAAGCCAGGTAAAACCCAGCAACAGAATGAGCAAGGCATGGGAGCCAGGGTCTGAACCAGAGGAATTCAGCAGGAAGTAAAAGAAGTAAAAGGTCCAGGGACAGGTCCATGAAATGGTCCAGGGACAGGTCCATGAAATGGTCCAGGAACAGGTCCATGAAATGGTATAAGGGGCTGCTTCATGAAATGGCCTAAGGGGGTCTGCTCCATGAAATGGTCTAAGGGACTGCTTCATGAAATGGTCTAAGGGTCTGCTCCATGAATTGGTCTAAGGGACTGCTTCATGAAATGGTCTAAAGGTCTGCTCCATGAAATGGTCTAAGGGTCTGCTCCATGAAATGGTCTAAGGGTCTGCTCCATGAAATGGTCTAAGGGTCTGCTCCATGAAATGGTCTAAGGGTCTGCTCCATGAAATGGTCTAAAGGTGTGCTCCATGAAATGGTCTAAGGGTCTGCTCCATGAAATGGTCTAAGGGGCTGCTTTATGAAATGGTGTAAGGGTCTGCTTCATGAAATGGTCTAAGGGGCGGCTCCATTAAATGGTCTAAGGGGCTGCTCCATGAAATGGTCTAAGGGGCTGCTCCATGAAATGGTCTAAGGGTCTGCTCCATGAAATGATCTAAAGGTCTGCTCCATGAAATGGTCTAAAGATCTGCTCCATGAAATGGTCTAAGGGGCGGCTCCATGAAATGGTCTAAGGGGCGGCTCCATGAAATGGTCTAAGGCTAGTTTCACACTAGCGTTTTGGAGCGCAGCGACGGCCTGCGCACGGCCGCCGCTAAGCCCCGCCCCTGCCGCGCCCCCCGCCGGTAGCTCTGCCCACCGACGCATGACGCTGCATGCGCCCTGCGTCCCCTATCTTTATCACAGGGGGCGCAGGCCGTGCGCAGTATGCGTTTGGCGGCGCATGCGTCCTTTTGACAGTGCGCCGACCTGCGCCAAACGCAACCGGCTGCATTTTGGTTGCGTCGGCGCACCGTCAAAAAGGCGCATGCGCCGCCAAACGCATACTGCGCACGGCCTGCGCCCCCTGTGATAAAGATAGGGGACGCAGGGCGCATGCAGCGTCATGCGCCGGTGGGCGGAGCTACCAGCGGGGGCGCGGCAGGGGGCGGGGCGTAGCGGCGGCCATGCGCAGGCCGTCGCTGCGCTCCAAAACGCTAGTGTGAAACTAGCCTAAGGGATTAGGCTAAATGTACATGACCATATAACAGCTGTATATTATATATTGTTTAACCCCTTAATGATCACCAATACGACTTAAAACAGATCTGTGATCTAAGATAATAGCATTCTCCGATGTGACAATACAGCAGCTATTGGCTGTACACTATAGCTAACAACTTGCTGCACCATCCATGATCAGTGTTGGCACGGACCATGGCCGTTTAACCCCTTAAATACTGTTGTAAATAATGACTACAGCATGTAGATGGATAACAGTGTGGCTGCTCCCTCTTTATCAACATCAGCACCCTGAGATCTTGATTGTGTGGTCCTGATGTTTGCGATGGCAATTGATGGCCAAATAATGGCCTTAAAGCCCCTTTACATTTAACGATGCACCAGCGATCCCAACCACGATATGATCCGGTCAGGATCGCTGGTGCATCGCTAAGTGGTCGCTAGTGAGCTGCCAAACAGGCAGATCTCACCAGCGACGCAGCAGCGGTCGTACTCGCCTTTCAGACGCGGCGAGGGTGTCCGTCTTCCGCCTGCGTCCATGGCTCGTTCGTCGGCGCCAGCAGGAAGTCGACAACGAGAAATGGACCAGGCCGATCTCGCGCGAACAGCGATAGCCAGCGGGGGGGGGGGGGGGCGGTGGTCGGAGGTAAGTATCACATGTAGCGATATCGCTAGCAATATCGCTGCTGCGTCACAAAATCGGTGACGCTTTAGCGCTATTGCTAGCGATATTGCTATGTGTAAAGCCCCCTTTAGAGTCTTCCAGTTATAGTGGCCTGATCAGAAGTTGGAAACATTTAGGTGGTAAAAGATAAGTTTTGTAAATTTCCTTGAAAAAATGAAAAATTACTGCTTCATTTTTAAACCTTTTAGAGTGTTAAAAAAATAAAACTATATTTTACAAATGACACTGATGTAAAGCAGGCATGTGGGAAATGTTATTTACATTTGTTTTTGTGTGGATTGACTATCTGAATTAAAGGAATAATTAGTCAAAGATTGAAAATTGCTATCTTTTTGACATTTTTTGTCACATTTCTGATATTTTTATAAATAAACACAAGACATATCAACCTGAGTTTCTCATTATCATGAAGTGTAATGTGTTGTGAAAAAAACATTCTGAAAATCAATGGTACATGTTGAAGCATTCCAGAGTTGTGACAATAGTCAGATTTCAAACATTTGGCCTGGTCATTATGGGGTTGCAGACATAGTTCCCAGCCCAACGGGGGTCAGGGGCCTTACAGTCAAACTGGCAACTCTGGCCATAACACAGATAAGAAAAATATATAATTGGTTGTTTGTGGTTAAAGGGTTATATTCACACAACCAAGTTGTAAATCAGCCGGGGTCAGATATCAGGATGCCAATCATAATAAAAGTTGTACCACATAAATGCAATCACTGGCTCCAGACAGGTTGAGCATGGAGATTTAGATAGGGGCCATGCTACCCCCATTGGCCACCAAATACTATCCCGCCATATCCTTCCCAGCTGTCAGTGTCACTTGCTAAATCAGTGGCATCTGGCAGAGGAGACAGCAGCACTGGAGCATGTGAATATGTAACACATGGGTGTGAAATTGGGACCCCTACTAATCTATTGAGGAAAACTGCAATTTTACACAACTGAAAAAACTATAAAAAGGGTGTTACAAAGTGTCAGGGTCACCAAAAGCAATGTGACAGTGGTTATGCAACACGAGGCCCAATTCCTCTTGTATCCTATGTGTTTAAGTGATTATCACCTCTGTATACGCTTGTCGTTATGCAAAGTTGTATTAAGTTATATTTGCCTCATTGTACATAGGCAAAGGCACTTACAGCCATTGTGTTCTCATTGATTGTCACATCACTATCTCCTGACTCTTCACATCTCACATTCTTTATTTCATTTATGCAGGTTCAAGTCCTGTTATGATCTGATTTTGTCACGCTTCTGTGCATCAAACTTTAAAACATTCGGAATCACCGGAGTGAAGATAAATCGAATAGTCAGAGTGCACAATCGAATCCTGCGATTCAGGTTTGAGGAAAAACTCCAGGATTACCTTGACACCGAAGATGGCACTGCCGCAGCGTATGTTTCTTACCACTGATATCATCGTATCCATTGTAGAGACAGGCACAGAGTGCGTTTTTCAGATTTTAGAGGGCTTGTATAGTCATACACTACAAATCTGCAGTCCCTCTGTGACTGCAGGCTTATGAATCCTCACTGCACGCACACCCACCGTGCACTGTGAGGAATTTCTGTTGCTGTGCGCACTTGTGCCACATTCCGACTAGACTATCCCCTTGAACTGAGCGAGGCCTGATACAGTTTAGTTGGAACAGATATGCAATTCACATTCTTGAGGTTACACCCCCTCCTCTGTGGTGCTGGTACTGGAGAATCCTCATAGTGCGTGCGATGTGAGGATTCACAAATCTGCAGTCACATAGTGCCTGCAGATTTGTAGTGTAAGACCGGACAGCCCCTTTAACTTACTTTTTTTTTCTTTTTACGTTTATCTTTGGTTTGGTAATAAAAGGGTTAGTAATTTGTCACTACACTGCTGTCAAGGTGACCCGGAACCAAGGGGCTTCTTCCCTAACCCTAACACTAGGAGGCGCCCTAGCTCGCCTACTCCCCGGGATACTTCTGAAGGTGAAGATGCCAGGACCTCCGCCCTTGCCTTATCCCCTGAGTTAACCCTCCATCTGTTCTCTTCCCCCACCCAGGGAAGAGGAGCAATACTGTGCACTGTAGTACACCAACCCGACAAACAAGGTAACTTAACAGAAAACTCCAGGCATACAAAATATTCACTCACATATAAAAGGGGAATGCATCGGGGTGTGAAGGTAGGGGAATAAACCAAAATGGAGAAGGACAAGGAATTGCCATTCATACAAGCCAAGCAACAGTCACTAATAACTCCTCCATCTCTCCTCATAAGAACTCCTCTACCTCCATTAGCCATGCAGCAATAAAGCTTGCTCTAGCAAGGATTTGTATCAGACCCCAGATTATAAAGGGAAAAGGAGTGGCTAACCAGCTCAGCTGTGAACACAGGGAATTTCCAACATGGCCGATTAACCCCTGTTCTGCCAGAAGGAATAAACACATTTAAAATGAAAGAGAAGTGCTTCTTCTCAGCGCTGGAGTACGAGCAATCAGACGCTACGGTCTTCAGGCTTCACACTATTGCGGTAACCCATTGATATAATGAAAGCGGAGCTAACCACAAAACTAACATTTTATTTTGATGCCAATAAGTACGCACCTGTAGCTATACTATCCTGCTCTTACATAGGTAAGCATATTAAGCTGAGCAGTAGCATCAGTATCTACAATATCTACGCATTCATTCACACTGGGTGCAATCATACTTTTGAACTATGTCTGAACGTATGTGTGTAAAACATTCAATATCATAATCTCTGGAAAACCCCTTTAACTGGGGAATTCAGGAATTCATCAGGTAATTAATATCAGCTTCATGGGGTATAAAAATCACGCACACGTAAGCGTTTTTTTCTCATTTTTTAAGCATTTTTACCAGCAAAAACGCTTAAAAATTGCTTAAAAGAAGCATCCCATTCATTTTAATGCATTCTGCACTTTTTGTGCATATTGATGCGTTTTTTTTCCGCAAAAAAACGCATTGCGGGAAAAAAACGCAGCATGCTCATTAATTTTGCAGAAAAGTCCGCGTTTTTATCTATTTTCTATGAGACTGGGGACACGCGGAAAAAAACGCATAAAAAATGCATGTTTTTTGCGAAGGAAAACGCGCAGGAAAATAAACGCGCGTTTTCTGGGAAGGAGTCCGGTTTTCATGCAGAAATTTTCTGCATACATGGGCACATAGCCTAAATGTTGCAACTTTTGCAGGTTTTTTTGGGGAGGGAGGCATTTTCCAAAATGAGTGGGGTTTAGCAGGAGGAGGAAGGGGCCAATATCACAGTTCGACACATGCACTATAATTTACACCAGAAGTGGCGTAAATTCCAACAAAAAGCTACTCCTCATAGGTGGGATACATTGAACATATTGGATCAGACAGTACAGTTGCGCACACAGGTGGACGCACTCACAATGCTCATTCTTGCAGTAGTTGCTTCTTTTCACTAAACACGGAGAAACATGGCTCTGCAGAGGGTATTTTTTAGTAAGGCAAACATTGCTTTTTTATTTTGAGATGAAATAGCAGAAATTAAATAGTTGTAAATGCATATTTAGCAATTTAATCCATTTTGACACTTTTTTTCCCAGGAACTATAAGAAAATGCTAGAATATCTTTTTTATACCTTGGATCCAATCATATCAGTCGAAAAGAATAATCTCCTTCAAATTCTTGAAGATGGATTTAAAGTCACAAAAAGTTCCCAGGTAAAAAAAATTAGGAAAATAATGAGCCATTATATTGACCAGAGAAGTGGTAAAGCTCAAGTTTCAAAGCTCAAGTTTGAAACGTTTCCTGGAGGCATAACAGAGGAATGATGCAAGGGTTTAATAAATAGCAAGTATAGGGCACCATCTCAGCACAAATAAATTGATAATGTGGTAGAGTGGCTCCTTGGATGGACACAGAGATAGAAATGGAACACTTTCTCTTTAAGAACATGCCACCCTGTCTATGTTGATAATATTGTGAAGCCCAGACATATTCTTCGCTTCATAGATGCCAATACTTTATAGCTATATACTGCAATACTATGGTATTGAATTATAGAGATCAAGCGATCATATGATTGCAGGTTAAAATCTACTAAACATTAAATTATAAAAAAACAAAAAAAAACATATAATTTCAAATCACCCACTTTTCCCCCTTTAAAAATAAAGGCATTAAAAAAATATAACTCACTATTGCCTTGTGTGAAAGATGACACCAGAGGTATCACACAAAATCCCTCCACTGCGACATGAGGCAAACCCGTCAAGAGGGACCCCAGGACCATACACTAGCCTTTATCCTCTTTTAGTCACTCCCCTCCTGCCCTCTGGGTTGAGCCTAAATCCCTTCCCCTTGCCTCTGCAGATGCAAACTCCAAAACCTATGAAAGATCATAACTCTTTTCTGGACAGTCCTTGGATGGCAGTTTTGGAGCCATCGGATCCCGATGAGGCCCTGCTATGTGTTAAGAACAAACAGCTTTACGATCTGGTTTCTACTAGATGTTATATGTATCTCCATACCCCTGGGTGTTAGAACCGGTCAACACCCAGCCGGGCTCTCTCCATGTTCTGGGGATCTTGGAACTATATACACTATGTGCGGCTAGGACGTATAGTATCTCCATAACTCCTATTGGAATCATAACTGACTAAGCAATTTAGACCAGATGGTATCTACATGGAAAGCAAGCCTTTTGTTCTTTTCTGAGCTGACGCAAGGTGTGAGGTTTGTCATTCATAGCCTTTGAGACTTGACCCCCTTGTTGAGCTAGCTTCAAACTGAAGGGGGTTTTATAATCACATGCCACATAGGATACAAACGATTGGAATTAAATTATATCTCCAATATTCTTCACAACATGTCCATAAAAATCTGATTTGTCAAAATATAAAGTTACTTAACACATATGGTAAACACCAGCAAGCAAAGAAAAAACGTCATAATTAATGTTTTTCAGTCAACACACTTACCCTCCAAAAAAGGCCTTCCATATATGATGATAAATGCATGAAGAGGATGGCTTAAGAGCCTTGTTTATGGTCTCCACAACCTCATCAGAGAAACCTGAGGTACATAGAACAGGTGCTTCAACAGCCATGCCATTAAATTGAGTGGACGAGAATTTAGGTGGAAGAGGGGACCTTGGGAGAGAAGGTCTGGGTGGCCCAGAAGTGAAGAAAATGGTCCAGCTCAGAAGGTAAGATCCTAAACATTTATTTGAATATCCATAAAACATGAAAAATTGATGTTCAAAGTACAAAACCAAACCGTAAGAAGGTTGCTACAGAAAGACTGAACACGTTTCGAACTAGACGTTCTTAGACTCAGTATGTCTCCAGGAAAAGGGGCGTAAGAATATAACTAGTACACACAGGTGGCACTAATTAATTATATGGACATGTGAAACATAGAAAACATTTAAAACCACCATATAAAACATATGTTTGTTTGTTTGTTTTATATGGTGGTTTTAATTGTTTTCTATGTTTCACATGTCTGTATAATTAATTAGTGCCACCTGTGTGTACTAGTTATATTCACGACCCTTTTCCTTGAGACATACTGAGTCTAAGAACGTCTAGTTCGAAACGCGTTCACTCTTTCTGTTGCAACCTTCCCTCCGGTTTTTCGGTCGGGTTTTGTACTTTGTACATCAATTTTTCATGTTTTATGGATATTCAAATAAATGTTTTGGATTTTACCTTCTGAACTGGACCGTTTTCTTCATTTCTACTCACCGTTTAACAAAACTGTGGTCCGTGCTGGAAGGCAACTCTGGAGTATAAAGGGTGAGCTGAACATTTTTTCTCTTTGCACATGGGTGGTCCAGAAGCCTACACAGAACGTCTACCAGAAGGTTTATCACTTCTACGTACCATGATCATGACAGGGACCTGATCTTCAGAAGCATGGGTAGCAGAGGCAGTGGTGGGAATAGATAAGGAAAGGAGATCTTGGGACCAAGGAAACCTTAGGGCTGTGATGGCGAACCTTTTCTGAGACCAAGTGCCCAAACTGCAACCTAAAACACAATTATTTATGACGAAGTGCCAACACGTGCCAAATGCCCCATCTTTTCCCCTTCATGTAGAAATATTCCCCATCATGATCCCCTTCATGCCGAAATATGCCCCATCATGATCCCTTTCATGCAGAAATATGCCCCATCATGATCCCCTTCATGCAGAAATATGCCGCATCATTATCCCCTTCGTGCAGTAATATGCCCCATCATGATCCCCTTCATGCAGTAATATGCCCCATCATTGTCCCCTTCTTGTAGTAATATGCCCCATCATGATCCCCTTCATGTAGAAATGCCCCATCATTGTCCCCTTCATTTTGAAATGTGCCCCATCATGATCCCCTTCATGCAGAAATATGCCCCATCATGATCCCATTCATGTAAAAATATGCCCCATCATGATCCCCTTCATGTAGAAATGTAGAAATTGCCCATTCCACCACCTCCATCATTTCCTCCTCCCCATCACCCCATCATTGCCCCCTCCCCACCACCATCGTTGCCTTTTCCCCATCACACCCCTCATTGGCCCTCTCCCCATCACTCCCATCATTGGCCCTCTCCTCATCACCGCCATCATTGGCCCTCTCCCCATCACTGGCCCTCTCCCCATCACTCCCATCATTGGCCCTCTCTCCATCACTCCTATCATTGGCCCTCTCCCCATCACTGGCCCTCTCCCCATCACTCCCATCATTGGCCATCACTCCCATCATTGGCCCTCTCCTCATCACCGCCATCATTGGCCCTCTCCCCATCATTGGCCCTCTCCCCATCACTGGCCCTCTCCCCATCACTCCCATCATTGGCCCTCTCTCCATCACTCCCATCATTGGCCCTCTCCCCATTACTGGCCCTCTCCCCATCACTCCCATCATTGGCCCTCTCCCCATCACTGGCCATCTCCACATCACTGCCATCATTGGCCCTCTCCCCATCACTCCCATCATCATTGGCCCTCTCCCCATCACTCCCATCATCATTGGCCCTCTCCCCATCACTCCCATCATCATTGGCCCTCTCCCCATCATTCACACACACACCCACACACCACAGCAGCTTCACTGGCCGCGCGCCGGCAGCTTCCTTCCTCTCACTGGCACAGCGGCCGTGGAGCTGAATGATGATGTCATCCAGCCGCGGCTGCGCCGCTCATTGTGTGAGGCAGGAGGCTGCAGCTCCGGAACAAGGATGAGGCGATGCCGCGTGCCAGCTGAGAGGGCTCTGCGTGCCCTCTCTGGCACACATGCCATAGGTTCACCATCGCTGCCCTAGGGCGACGTATGTGTGTTAGAGGAGCTCAAGCACTGGACGTGGACCGGGGCGCCTCGTGATTGTGAATGGATGCCATCAGGACGAAGTCTGGATGCCCCATCGAAGACAGATCTGTTTGAAGACGGTCAGACGTAGGGACCACTGTCCCCTGGTTATTCCCACGTCATTTAGGAAGTCTGCCACCCTGATGTCCACTCCCGATATATGGACTGTTGACATAGCTGGTATTCTTGGTTCTGCCCAGTCGAGGATCAGAGAGACCTTTGACATTGCTTGATGACTCAGAGTTCCTCCTTAATGGTTTATGTAGGTCATGCGACATTGTCGCCCTGGACCTGAACTGGGACACCCGACAGCTGATCCTCCCAACGTGTTAAGGCAAGCCGAATTTGCCTTGAGTTCCATGATGTTGATTTGAAGGAGGACGTTGTGGCTCTTCCACCAACCCTGCACTGTCAATTAATAAAAGAAAAATTAAAAATACAAATTTTGGCAGAAACTGGTCTGGAGCTTCAGGCCCGTGCCTGTCTCCTTGGTGACTCTAAGCTAAAATTAATAGTTTGGATGCTAGTAGGCGGGAGTAGCTTGTTGGGTGGAGACAACTTTTTTCTTCATTATAATTATAGTGCTTGAAAAAGCACTATCTTGTAATCCAAACGCTGCTAACTTATTCTTCGTCTGCTTCTTCTTATTATTATAGTGGTTTGAAAAAACCACTATATTGTAATCCGAACGCTGCTAACTTATTCTTATTATTCAGTTGATTTCCGCAATTAATGCGGCCCGTACCGCTACACTCACAGACTCAGTTGAGGTGTCGTTTTGAAGCCAGCGTCCATGAGTGGTGCGCTATTTTTCGTGTCGATCGGATTTGTAATTTTTGCGTAATTTTCGTTAGAAATTTTTTTTCCCGTCATTGAAATGCATTGTCTCAATGCTTTTCAATGGGGAAATGTTGCCACAGACAAAAACAGGATTTTTGGGTTGCTTACCGTAAAATCTGTTTCTCGGAGCCTTCATTGGGGGACACAGAGACCTTGGGTGTATGCTGCTGCCACTAGGAGGCTGACACTATGCACAAAAAAAGATAGCTCCTCCTCCGCAGTGTACACCCCACCGACCGGCAGAGAATTCCTCAGTTAGTGAGAAAGCAGTAGGAGAAGTAACAGAATAGGTTGACAACATAAACAACTCAACTGTAACCATTCAACCAAAGTAAGAACAGGAGCTGTAAAACATGGGAGGGTGCTGTGTCCCCCAATGAAGGCTCCGAGAAACAGATTTTACGGTAAGCAACCCAAAAATCCTGTTTTCTCGTTCGCCTTATTGGGGGACACAGAGACCTTGGGACGTCCCAAAGCAGTCCCTGGGGTGGGAAACAAACTTCCATCAGGCCAGCGGACTCACCACCGCGGCCTGCAGAATCCGTCTACCTAGGCTGGCGTCCGCCGAAGCGTAGGTGTGGACTCTGTAGAATTTCACAAACGTGTGAACCGATGACCATGTTGCAGCTTTGCAAAGCTGCAGTGCGGAAGCTCTGTGGCGCACCGCCCAGGAGGCACCCACTGCTCGAGTAGAGTGGGCCCTGATACCCGGAGGGGCTCCGCGACGCTTAACACGGTAGGCTTCCAGGATAGCCGATCTGATCCAGCGAGCAATGGTGGCTTTTGACGCCGGGTGACCTTTCCGCGCTCCATCAGGGATAATGAAAAGAGACTCTGTCTTTCGCAAGGAAATCGTCCTAGACAGATAGACTCTTACCGCCCTAACCAGGTCCAGCTTGTTCAAGGACCGCTCTCGGGGATGAGTTGGATTCGGACAAAAGGACGGGAGCACGATATCCTCATTGAGGTGAAACGAGGACACCACCTTCGGAAGGAACGAGGGCGGAGGCCGCAGAACTACCTTATCCTGGTGGAGAACCAGAAAGGGAGAGCGGCATGAAAGAGCTGCCAATTCCGACACGCGCCGGACGGAGGTGATGGCCACCAGAAAGGCTACCTTCCAAGAAAGGAGAGAAAGGGAAATATTCCTGAGGGGTTCAAAGGGCGGACCTTGCAGAACCTCAAGAACCAGATTAAGATCCCATGGATCCACGGGTGCCCGGTACGGCGGGACCATGTGAGCCACGCCCTGAAGAAAGGTCTTAACCTGAGGACGGGAAGCCAACGTTTTCTGAAACAGAATGGACAGCGCCGAAACTTGACCCTTCAGTGAACTGAGGGCAAGCCCCGCATCCAATCCCGCCTGAAGAAACGCTAGGACTGAAGGGAGCGAAAAGGACATGGGCGCGACGTTATTGGTCTCACACCAAGTGAAATAGGCCTTCCAAGTACGGTAGTAAATCTTGGAAGATGATGGCTTTCTGGCTCGGATCATGGTCTGAATTACGTGGTCGGAAAATCCTGCTCGTTTCAGAACCTCGGTCTCAACAGCCACGCCGTTAAATTGAGCGGCCGAGAATTGGGGTGGCAAATCGGACCCTGAGACAGCAGATCTGTTCTGTCTGGAAGCTTCCAGGGGGCGTCCGCGAGAAGGTTGACAATGTCCGCGAACCAAGACCTTCTGGGCCAATTCGGGGCGATGAGAATGACCGGAAGTCCTTCTGCCTTGATCTTCTTCAACAGCTTGGGAAGAAGAGGCAGAGGAGGGAACAGGTAGGGAAGTTCGAACTGGGACCAAGGAACGGCCAGGGCGTCGGCGCCCACTGCCAGAGGGTCCCGAGACCTGGACACGAATTGTGGGACTTTCCTGTTGAGGCGAGACGCCATGAGGTCTACATCCGGGGTTCCCCACCGAAGGCAGAGCAGATGAAACACTTCCGGATGTAGGGACCATTCTCCCGCCGCGAGACCCTCGCGGCTGAGAAAATCGGCGGCCCAGTTGTCTACGCCGGGAATGTGAACCGCGGAAATTGTCGGGACGAAAATCTCCGCCCAACGAAGAATCTTGGACACCTCCGCCAGGGCTGAAACACTCCGTGTTCCCCCTTGGCGGTTGACATATGCCACCGCTGTGGCGTTGTCTGTCTGAATTCGTACCGGCAGTCCTTTGAGGAGCCTTTCCCAGTGGACCAGAGCAAGATGGATCGCTCGAATCTCCAGAACGTTGATCGGTAGCGCTGATTCCCGATCCGACCATCGACCCTGAACAGTGTGGTTGCGGAATACAGCACCCCAACCGAGGAGACTGGCATCTGTGGTTACTATCTGCCAGTGAATGGGAAGGAAGGATCGACCCGATAGAATGAGAGGTGACGACAACCACCAGTTGAGAGACCGCTTGATCCGGTAAGAAAGATGGACAGGGCGATCCAGGGACCGAGGCGACCTGTTCCATTTCGACAGAATGGCCTGCTGGAGAGGCCTGGCGTGAAATTGGGCAAAGGGAACTGCCTCTATCGCCGCGACCATCTTTCCCAGGACCCTCATGGCTGTACGGAGGGATGGGAATCGCGAGGTCTGCAGCGATCGTACTTCCTGCTGCAGAGAGAGAATCTTTTCTTGTGGGAGAAAGACCCTTGACCGACGAGTGTCGAACAGAAGACCTAGAAAGACCAGGCGTTGTGTAGGAACCAGACAGGACTTTTTCCTGTTGACGATCCACCCGAAATTGGAAAGAGTGTCCAGGACGATTGACAAACTTTGGTGAGCCTGTTGGAATGAGGGAGCCTTGATCAGAATATCGTCTAGGTACGGGAAAAGAACGAGGCCTCTGACTCTCAACAAAGCCATCAACGCAGCCATGATCTTCGTGAAGACTCTGGGAGCGGTGGCAAGACCGAAGGGCAGTGCGACAAACTGGTAGTGGTGCTGTCGAATCGCAAAGCGCAGGAACTTCTGATGTCCGGAGAAGATTGGAACATGTAAATAGGCATCTTGGATGTCTATTGAGCACATGAATTCCTGCTCCTCCCTGGAGGCGATGACCGAGCGAAGCGACTCCATGCGGAAGTGGCGAAGACGGACCCTCTTGTTGAGCAGCTTGAGATCCAAGATGGGTCGAACCGCGCCGTCTTTTTTCGGCACTACAAACAGGTTCAAGTAGAACCCCGTGAAGCGCTCCGATTCGGGAACGGGCACAATCACCCCGGAACTGAGGAGAGCGGCGATAGCTGTAGAGAACCCCGGGATCAAGGCTGGATCCTTTGGAGGCCGGGATTCGAAGAAACGATCCCGTGGGAGAGAGACGAACTCTATCTTGTATCCTGAGGATACGACCTCCCTGACCCAGGCGTCCTCCATGGCGGCCAGCCAAACGTCCCTGAAGGAAAGAAGTCGACCTCCCAATTGGAAAGACCCTTCGCGTGCCCGATGATAGTCATGTTGAAGTAGACCGTCCAGATCTAGATCTGGACGGTCTGCCCTGGGAGGAGTGGGGTCGCCAGGAAGGAGTGGGTCTGAAGGAAACTTTCCTTCTCTCCTGGCGAGCCTGCGGCCTCTGTTGGCTGGAGGAGTTGTCCGCCGTATTGAAACGGCGGAAAGTCCGAAAGGGTCGAAACTGACGCCTTAGTGGGGGTCTGCGAGGCTTGGACTGAGGGAGGAGAGAACTCGTGCCTCCGGTGGCGTCCTTAATAATCTGGTCCAATTGGGACCCAAAGAGGCGCACCCCCTGAAAAGGCAGGTTAGTGAGGGACTTTTTAGAAGACAAGTCCGCTTGCCATGCCTTTAGCCAAAGTGTGCGTCGAATTGCAATAACGTTGCTTGACGCCTGAACTGCACAGGATGCAGCATCCAAGGAAGCGGAGAGAAGATAGTCCCCAGCATGGGAGATCTGATTGGCGAGATTGGCCAAATGCTCCGGTTGCGCCTTATCTAAGATGCCCTGCCGAAGGTCGTCTGCCCACGTGGCTATGGTCTTTGCTGTCCAGGATGAAGCAAAAATTGGACACACCGCCGCTGAAGCCGCTTCAAAGGCAGACTTCGCCAGGGATTCTATAATCCTGTCATTAGAATCCTTTAGGGACGCCACGCCTGAAAGCGGGAGAACCGTGTTATTGGATAGCCTGGACACAGGCGGATCGACCGAGGGAGAGGCCGACCAGTTGTCCGTGAGCTCCTTAGCAAATGGGTAGAGTACGCCGAGACGTTTTCCTCTTTGAAAGCGTCTGGTCGGATCCTCTCTTTCCTTGGTAAAAATTTTCCCAAACTGGGAATGGAAAGGAAAAACCCTGGAGGGAGTTTCTGCCCGTCTGAACGAAACCTCCTGATCTGAGGATTTCGCAGGGGAGTCAGCAATATCGAAGGTATGATGGATCGCAGCAATGAGGTCCTGCACTGTGACCTTCATGCTTGCATCCTGGTCTGAATCCAGCTCTAAAATCCCCTCAGATGACCTGTCCGAAAGCGCTTCCCCTGACTCGGGAGAGGAGGCCCGAGAGAAGGGCTATGCGGTGAGATGGGACTAGGAGAGGATTCCGGCTGGGAATCTTGCCTGGGTCTTTTGCGACTACCGCTGGCTGATTCAGATGGAACAATTTGAGACCTGCTTGGCCCTGCTGAAGAGTCCAGGGGCAACTTATCAAGAACGGCCACCAGGGACTGAGACACCCTGGTGAGGTCTGCCACTGATTGAGATAGCGAGGAGGCCCAGCCAGGCATGGGGGGCTCACTCTCACCTGGGGCCGCAGATGGCTCCTGGACGGCGTCAGGCTGAATTGGATTGCTACAATCCAGGCAGAGGGGAGTGGACTGGCCTGAGGGAAGTTTGCGATTGCACGAAGAACATGCAAAGTACTTGACTAAAGTGGAGGGGGGAGCGGTAGAGCGGGTACGATCAGACTTAGACATAGTGAAAAGCTGAGGTAATGCCGGAAGGTTGGGGGACAGAGGGCGGAGAAGGGTCAGTCTGCAGTGCAGAGCTACTCACGGTCCGGTGTCCCCAGAAGCGATGCTCTGCGACCTGTCAGTGGATGCAGGTCAGAGTGAAATCCGGCCGATAGACCTCCTGAATGAAAAAACCAGCTGGAAAAGATGCTGTCCAGTGAGGAGCTGGTGCCCGGCTAACAGGCTGGGAAAATGGCGCCGTCCTGAGAAAAAGCGCGCCTTAGGAGAGGAGGGAGGGCGGAGCACCTCGTAGGGTTAAAATTCACCGCCCTCTAGCCAATAGCAGGCTGGGCAGGTGAAGGACAGGCGGTGGGAGGGCCTGGGAAGAGCGGGAGAGAAGCCCGCTTAGAAGAAAGGGGCGGGGGGCGTGGCCGCGATGCAGCGGTAGGCCCGAACTGAAGCCGGGGCCTAAATTAGTTGCGGCGGCCGCCTGTCAGCAGGGGGTCGGCGCGGAGGTCGGAAAAAGGACGCCGCCGGAAGCCGCGTCCAAGGGAAGAAGGAAGAGGCCCTGTACTCCCTGTCCCCAGAAAGGGGGGAGGGAAGGGGGGAACGCGGGGGCCAGCAATATGGAGCATGGTGTGCCTATGGGCGTAGGGCGACTGCGAGCGACCGCAGCGCCCGCTCCCTGTGCCACTGAAGAGGCGCACCCCCTGTCCGTCGGGAATGGGCAGCCAGGAAAATAAAAATAAAAAATCCATACTCACCCATCCCCGATCCGTTACCTGGGACTGAAGAACTCCTGCGTCTCATCCAACCGACAGGCTCTGGTAGGCGAGTGGGAGGGAGACTGGCGACAAGGACCCCTGGAGTCGCTGGCACGTCTTGGTGTCGGCGTCCGTCTGGCTGGTCCTGCCGCGGAGAACTGCAAGGATACGGGGTGGCAGTACACGCCGTACTTGCAGACTCCATGTGGGAGTACAGATGTGACTTTTCACTCTGTATCCCTCCGTAGAACCTGAAAAGGAACGACGCACGACGAGGTAGATATGGGTCTAATAAAAGACCCGTGTCCACCTCCTACTGACACTAAGCTAAACTGAGGAATTCTCTGCCGGTCGGTGGAGTGTACACTGCGGAGGAGGAGCTATCTTTTTTTGTGCATAGTGTCAGCCTCCTAGTGGCAGCAGCATACACCCAAGGTCTCTGTGTCCCCCAATAAGGCGAACGAGAAACATGCGATTGAAATGGCAGTTAAGCTCATTGATATGCGCAGGCACACCCAGTTACTATGCCAACGCCTACAAACTTCACATGACTGCCCCAGGACACAGATTCTGGCAGATAATATCAGCTCTTAAAGTGAAACCCACAGCACAAATGCAAATCTAGCTTCATCACATGACGCACGCCCCTGAGAGAGAATGTGCGCCAAAGTGGATTTAGAAGCCCAGTGAGCCAAACTAGCTCTTAAAGGGCACCAAATGAGTCTTAAAGGGTCAGCACGCCAAATCGAAAGCTGAGTGACCCCAGGCTCCAAATCGGAGGCTGAGCCACCCCGGCCTCCAAATCAGAGGCTGATCGACCCTGGCCTACAAATCAGAGGCTGAGCCACCCTGGCCTCCAAATCGAACCCAGAGTGGCCCCTCTCACCAAATCGGACCCCGAGGGGCCCCGCCCACGAAATCGGACCCAGAGGGGCCCCACCCACCAAATCGGACTCTGAGGGGCCGCGCCCACCAAATTAGACCCAGAGGGGCCCCGCCCACCAAATCGGACCTTGAGGGGCCCCACCCACCAAATCGGACCCCGAGGGGCCCCGCCCACCAAATCTGACCCTGAGGGGTCCCGCCCACGAAATCGGACCCAGAGTGGCCCCGCCCACCAAATCAGACCCTGAGTGGCCCCACAGGCCAAAATGACCCCTGAGAGGCACCCACAGTTAAAACGGATCCTGAGTTGAAAGTCTTGCAGGGGTAGCAGGCAAGTCTCTTAAAGGGGCAGCCCAGGCACCATTTCAAAGCACTATCTGTACTTCCTTCAGGAAATACACATCTAGTTATTCAATTGATTTTCCGCAATTAATCCGGCCCAAACCGCTACGCAGACGCCATTGAGGTGTAGTTTCGAAGCCAGCGTCCACGAGAGGTGTGCTAAGTAATTTTCGTGTCGATCGGATTTGTAGTTTTTGCGCAATTTGCGTTTGAAAAAATATTTTCCTCAATGCATTTCAATGGGAAAATGTTGCCACAGGGAAAACATGCCCTGAGGCGATTCAAATGGCAGTTAAGCTCATTGATATGCGCAGGCACACACAGTTACTATGCCAATGCCTACGAACTTTACATGACCCCCCAGGACACAGTTTCTGCCAGATAATTTCAGAGCTTAGGCCGGGGTCACACTAACCTGCACAAAATACGGTCCGTAGATTACAGGCGTAATACGGATGAATGACCCCTAAATAGTGCTCCGTAGGTCATCCGTAAGCAAGGTGCGGTCGCGTATTTTGCACATGTCTGCATCCGTATGTAATCCGTATGGCATCCGTATGCAATCCGTATGGCGAGATTTTCTCGCAGCCTTGAAAAATGGACATTTAACGGTTTTGAGGCCTGCTAACAATTTAAATAATTAGCCTGCACCCTATTTATACACTCAGAAACAGGTGGCTGCCTCCATTCTGTCCATTTGTGAGCTTGCTTTCACGAGGTGTGTTGGTGTTCTTTGTGCAACATGGCAGAGGGTCTGAGATTCAATACAACTGAGCAGGTTCTCTTCAACTGGCTTTTGTCACGGCGCTTTGGGCAACCATACCCAGTGACAGTGGATCCGCGGAGGAGGAGACGCATGTGGGTCCATCCACTTTTGAGGCAACGACTCACAAGAGGTCATTTTCACCGCCTCTATTCTTCTCTGCTGGAGCATCCTGAGAAGTTTTACCAGTACTGTCGCATGAGCATTTCCACATTTGATCGACTCTTGGAGACAGTGCGCCCTGGGATAACCTTTCAGGACACAAGGATGCACAAAACGATATCTGCAAAGGAGCGACTTCTACTCACAATACGGTATGTACTACACAACCACATTCTCTGTTCATAATGTGTGTGCTAAAGTATGTTTTTTTGCCTTCTTGGACTAAGTTTAATGCCCTCATCTTACTCCAAATATGTTTCAACTTACACACCAGAATGTTAGCTCTAATATGTCCAGCATATCACTTAGTCATTGTGCAACCAAATATGTGTGTGTTATTCTATCTCAATTCCTACCAAGTTTGGTCGGCATGTAACTGATGTTTTTGGACTTTATGCATTCTAAAATTATCAATTTCTGTTGTTCTACAGCTTCCTGTCCACTGGCCTGTCTTATGCCGCCCTCCACCATGAGTTTCTCATTGGAAGATCAACCATTTCAGGCATAGTGAGGTCTACATGTACAGAAATCTGGACAAGACTCCATCAAGTGGTCATGCCCGAGCCCAGGATGGAAGACTGGTTGAGGATATCAAGGGACTTTGAGGCGGACTGCCAGTTTCCAAATTGTATTGGGGCCCTGGATGGCAAACATATCCGGGTGCGTAAGCCGCCGAACTCTGGCTCCCAATTCTTCAATTATAAACAATACTTTTCTGTTGTATTGTTGGCTCTGGTAGACCCTCAATACAAGTTTATAATTGTTGACATTGGGGCCTATGGAAGGACCGGAGACTCTAGAGTCTTCAATAATTCCATAATGGCTCGGCGGCTACGCACCAACCAGTTGGATCTACCACCACCACGCCAGCTACCAGGCTCCCCTGAAGAATCAGTCCCTTATGTCCTTGTGGCAGATGAGGCGTTTCAGTTATCGCGCAAAGTCATGAGACCATATCCCCGGCGCAACCTTGACCACAGGCGCAGAATTTTTAACTTGCGCCTATCACATGCTAGGCGACTGGTGGAGTGTTCCTTTGGGATGCTTTGTGCCAAATGGCGGGTACTCCAGTCTGCCATTCAGTTGAGTGAACAAAATGTGAATGAAGTTGTGAAAGCCTGTGTGGTTCTGCATAACTTCACCAGGATACATGATTGTTCCTCCTCTGATGGTGTTGTGCGTAGGCCGGACAATGTGCGCAGGGTGAGACCACCTATGAACCCTCAACGTAGACCGCTCTCTGGCCTCAAAGTGCGTGATATTTTCACTAATTACTTTATCTCACCTGAGGGGACAACTTCTTGGCAAGAGCATGCTGTGTCTATGTTAGAATTTGTTTCTTTAAGTGTGTCTAAATATATATTACTCAACCCCTTATGGTTCTATGACTGTTTCATTGCATTGGTTAGTGTATGTTAGTATGTTGACAGGGTTTTTGAGAAATCACACAGAGACGTTAACTATAGTAGACAAATTTTTAGTTTTGCCTTTTTTTTTGTTTCTTAAAGGCAAACATAATATTGCCATATGAACATTTTGGCAATGGGCAAAATGGCCCTTTTTGCCTTCTTAAACTTTTTTGAAAAGTAACATTATATAACATAACCCCCAAAAAATTAGGCAAAAACAAAATTGCTGCATGAGAATATTTAAATACAAAGGAAAAAAATAGGTGAGCTCCATCAACAAAATGAATGCTAAAAGATAACACTCACATTTCTTCAGAATGTTTTCCAATCATAGAAATATTCCACCATGACAGGCAAGGCTACCTCACGGCTTTCAGACGGATATTACCTGTCTGTAGAACAGAGAATATTTATCCATGCCATACTGGAAAGGATTAAAAAACAAAACTCACTTGTTAAGACATAGAGAGAGCGTGATATTCTGAAGGCTGGTCGCCTTGATTTGTTACTATAGATTGCTAGCAAAAAAGGTGACTACTTCACTAAGGCCAGCACGCCTTTCCTAGGCATTAGCAAGTGAGTAGTGTATTTTCATCCTTTGACCTTTACAGTATAGCGCGTTTAAATATTCTCTTTTGTACACACATGTAATATCTGTCTGAAAGGCGTGAGGTAGCCTTGCCTGTCATGATGGATTCTTAATATGATTGGAAAACATTGTTAAAAAATTAGAATGTTACATTTTGTAACAAAGTTTGGTGATGGAGAACACCTGTTTTTTCCTTTGAATTTGGAGCACCAGTGAAACCACACTGGACATCTACGGCCATCAGACTTATAAATCCTCATAGGTTGGGGAAGGGGAACGTGAAAGAGCAGCCTGTGGGTGCTGCTGGACACTGTGGCCAACATCGCCCTGTGTGGGGCCATACTGTTGCCCATGATGTGGGAATTGTCCTGCCTCCTGGGACTGTTGGGGATACTGGCCAGAGTAATGATGATGGGGAGGGGCATCTTGTTGGCTGTGGTAGGCACGTGGCTCATACCCACCAAGATAGCCAGATCGTCCCCAACCAGGTTGGGACCAGCCTCCAACACTGGGTGGGTACAAGTGGCCATATTGGTGGGGTTGGCTAGAGGCTGACATTTGTGGCTGCTGAATAGAAGGTTGGGTAGTGGGAGGAAGGGGGTGAGGTGTAGGCCCACGTATTAGAGGATGTTCGGACCCTGCTTGAGCAAGCATTTGTGTGGATGGTCTCATGCGCATTAGATTTCTGGGGGAGAGCTGCCACCTCTCCAGATATTCGAAAAGCTCATATGGGGTATTGGGGGGGTGCATCAAGCAGGATCTGAAAACATTCCCTAATACGGAGCCTGACTTCACGGGTAAGGGCACGGAGATAAAGGGTGAGGCTACGTGAGTAGGACTCCTCCCCATCATCTGTAGTTACTCTTGATAAATAATTTAGCGCCCCTGTGTCCACATTGGTCCTGCTCTCTTGAACAGTGACCTGGCGCCTTCTTCGTGTTCGTCAGGATGTAACAGCAGCCTGTGGGGATCCCCTGATATGGCCAGTTGGGCTGCTGCTCAAGTTGCCCGGCTCTTCCAGGATGGGTGATGGGGCAGCAGCAGACCGTCCTGGTGGTGTTGTGTGTTGGGCAGCCAATGGGTTGTCCTGTGATGCCTCATCTGCCATCCTTCTTGTAGGGGGAGAAGATGGGCCAGCCACCTCATCCCCTACAGGATCAATTATGGGCTCTGTCTCTGAGGCCGTTCCTCGATCCGTAAGGTTGGATTGAGTTCTGTTATGAAATAGAACAGAGGCAAAAATACATCAATATTTTTGGCCCTGTAAAGTATTTGTGTAATGGGGTGTGAGGTATCTACTTATGGTCTCAGATCCAGAATTGGGGCGAGGAAGGAGAGCCGATCATAATAGATGTATTTCCTTTTGACATATCCCGCATCCCCACTCCTGGACCGCTCCTGGCGTTCCCGGCGGTATTGGTCCCGGATGCTTCGCCAGCGTTTCATCACATCTTCCACTGCAATGTGACAGGAAATAAAAATTGTCAAATTCACATATTTGATAGGTCACATTTGCTACCAGTAGTCTAGGCATGGGGCCTTCTGGGGTGTGCTTTCTACCCATGGTGGCATGTCTAATTGGGCAGATACACAGGGTCTCTTTAGCTACACTTAATAATTGGTTTGTCTAGGAGGATGAGGAGCTTGTGGCCTAACCCCAAATTATGGCTGTGTGAATCCACATGTCACATCCAAATCTAACGGCCTCATGAGGCAAAAAGTACATGCACAGGAAGGGGGGGTGCTGATTCTATATTCCTTTTTTGTTGTGCGCTAAGGTTACTCATGTTTTGCCTTGTACTTACGAATTTTATGCTGCTCCTCACGTGGTCGGTTACCAAAGTCATGGTACATCTGGCGACAGATGCGCCTCCATGACGCCTCCTTTCTTGCCCGGTTTGCATAATTGGCATCGCGTTGGTCCCAGATTTCGGGACGCTCCTGCACCAGGACAATGAGCATCTCCACATTTATGTAAGTGGACGCCATGCTGCTGCTGTACTCCGTGGAGGCGTACTTCCGGGATGTCTGGAGCGCTTTTTGAGCTCATTTGCATGACTAGGCTTCCTGATGATGGATTGGCCCATTTCCTGTCACCAGCCAAAAGACCTGCGTATTGCTCACAGGTCACACGTCTGGTCCGTGTGTAATCCGTATTTTTTGCGCACCCATAGACTTGCTTTGGCGTTCTACGGGCGTAGTACGCTGACAATCGCAGCATGCTGCGATTGGCACGGAGCGTAGAATACGGATGAGAAATATACGCCTAGTGCGAGTGACCCCATAGAGAATCATTTGTCCGTGTCTAATGCGTGCTTTTAGCGCCTCTCACTCGGCCGTATTCCTCGCCAGTGTGACCCCGGCCTTAAAGTGAAACCCACATCACATGACGCATGCCCCTGAGAGAGAATGTGCTCCAAAGTGGATTTAGAAGCCCAGTGAGCCAAACTGGCTCTTAAAGGGCCGACGCGCCAAAGTGATTCTTAAAGGGCCGGCGCACCAAAATGAGTCTTAAAGGGCTGGCGCGGCAGATCGAAAGCTGAGTGACCCCAGGCTCCAAATCGGAGGCTGAGCGACCCCGGCCTTCAAATCGGAGGCTGATCGACCCTGGCCTAAAATCGGAGGCTGAGCCACCCTGGCCTCCAAATCAGACTCAGAGTGGCTCAGCCCACCAAATCGGACCCTGAGAGGCCCCACCCACCAAATCAGACCCTGAGGTGCCCCACCCACCAAATTGGACCCAGAGTGGCCCCGCCCACCAAATTGGACCCTGAGGGGCCCCGCCCACCAAATTGGACCATGAGGGGCCCCGCCCACCAAATCGGACCCTGAGGGGCCCCGCCCACCAAATCGGACCCTGAGGGGCCCCGCCCACCAAATCGGACCCTGTGCGGCCCCGCCCACCAAATCGGACCCTGAGGGCCCCACCCACAAAATCAGACCCTGAGGAGCCCCGGCCTCAATATCAGACCCTGAGGGGCCCCACCCACAAAATCGGACCCTGAGGGGCCCCACCCACAAAATCGGACCCTGAGGGGCCCCACCCACAAAATCACACCCTGAGGGGCCCCACCCACAAAATCAGACCCTGAGGGGCAACACCCACAAAATCGGACCCTGAGGGGCCACACCCACAAAATCGGACCCTGAGGGATCCCGGCCACCAATTCAAGCCCTGAGCAGCCCAGGCCACTGAATCGGATCCTGAGGGGCCCCACCCACCAAATCAGACCCTGAGGCCAAAGTCACCCCTGAGAGGCACCCACAGTTAAAACGGATCCTGAGTTGAAAGTCTTGCAGGGGCAGCAGTCAAGTCTCTCTTAATGGGGCAGCCCAGGCACCATTTCAAAGCACTATCTGTACTTCCTTCAGGAAGTACACATCTAGTTCTTATTGTCAACCTCCTGGCGGCAGCAGCATACACCCATGGTCTCCTGTGTCCCCCCAATGAAGCGACCGAGAAAAGTGATTAAACATTGTACCAAAATGGTATTAATAAAAATATCTCCTCACTGCCACAAAGCAGGCCCTAATACAGAGCTCCATTGATAGAAAAATACAAAAAACGAGTTAAGAAAATAGCAACACAATCTAAATAAATGAAGCCCTCACATGGCTGTATTGATGGAAAAATAGTAAAAGTTTTGATTCTTCGAAGAAGGGAAGGAAGAAACAAAAGCTCAAAAATGAAAATTGCCACTGTGAAAAGAGGTTAATTAGAAGGAAGAAGGAGAGCATTTCCTAATATTTTCTTAGCATTTCCTTAGGATATTTTGCAGAGATCTGATCATCTTGATGTACTTTTTATCAGATCTCCTGAAAGTGCGAGGGCCAGAACTGTGTTCACAGCGAGACCTGTCACCCTGAACCTTCCACCGCTTCTGAAAAAGATGTCAGCCTGGCCCAGCAGAGCGGATCCCTTTTTTCTTTTTCTCTATTTAGGCAGGCAGCGAAAGGCCCCTGGCCGGAGCCATAAGAGTTCGTTATATCCTAATTAATGTAATTAGTAGAAAAGCAGCAGAATTGTGACATACTCTGTGTCTTGCCTTCACCATAATACATTGCATTCACCATTGTTTTCATCCTTGCCGTGTCATTATGTGTTTTCCACAGTTGTATGATCAGGAACAAGAAGAAGCTGTTCTTCTCTCCAACAGTTTAGGATTGTATGAGACTTCTAAATTGGAGCAAGAAGCAAACCAGGAGACACATCATTATGATCCGGGACTTTTTAAATATGGTAAACTAATTACAAGAGCACATAAATGATACACGAAATGATAGATGACAGACTGGATCCAGTGTGGGGATTTGTCTGACTAATGGATACACGGAATGAATTACATTCCATGGAATCACTTAGGGAATAATCGGGGGACGAGCGGAGGTTGACACAACTTCTTGGTTCAATGAACATGTTATTCTAGACAGAATAATACTTTCAGCATTTCCTTGAAACCAAACATTTGCTGTCAGGTCTAATCTTCCAACCTCATGGTTATCACCATTATGGGGATATATTACTCTGCATCCAATCTAGTATACAACATTTACAATGACTTCCACACAATGGGGGAGATTTAAAGGGGTTTACACCTATTTTTTTTTTTTTTGGGGGGGGGGTAACTTGCATATGGCCTAAGCGTTCAGTAAAATAAAAAAAATAAATGGTATAAGCTCCACTATTGATCCCCACAGCAATGGTAACTTATTGATTGCCGCTTCAGCCACGTCCCAACCACTGAGCAAGTAGAAAAAAAATTGGAACGCATGATATATGTGGCGGACAACATACACACCATTTTTGGGTCTAAAATCTTACCAGAATTCTGGTGCATTTAGTCGTTTAAAGGTGTTTTTTTTCCCACCCCTTTCTTGTATTTTACATATGGCCCGAGTGTGATATCAAAGTAATAAATGGCATACACTCGCCTATCGATCCCGTGTCACTCTTACATATTTTAGCTGGATCCCCTGACAATCTCCTCTCCTCTTTCTCCGTTGTTGGTGCATGACCGCTGCAGCCAATCAATGGCTCTAGCTGCAAGCAACATGTGACCACTGAGGCGGGGGATTGATAAGTGAGTATGTGCTATTTATTTTTTATTGCACTCTTGGGCATGTGTAAAATATAAGAAGGAGGTGGAGGAGCCCTACAATAGGCTAACTGTACCACAAATCAGGCATAGTTTGCACCAGAAAATGGTGTGTATGCTGTCCAGAAGAATGATTGTGTGAGACATTTTTTTTCCAACTTGCTCAACAAGTGACATGGCCTAGATAGGAAAAGAAGCATGGCTTACCGGAAAGGAAGCATGTTAGGTCACCTGGTGAGGTGGGTTCACTAAGCTGTATGTCAGGGTGGACACACAGCCTCGGCGTTGGTACAACAGGCTATAAGGCACATGGAACAGTAGGACCCTGACATCTGTTTAACAGATATGCTGGAAGCCACAGAACCAGGAGGGCAGATGACAAGGATAATTGCTGGTCTGAAGCAGCACGCAAAGGTAGCTGGCCGAATCGCTTAATGTGAACAGTCTCTAATAGCAGTTTGTGATGTTCACAGCAAACGATAGGTTAAACTGCAGAGGGTTAACTAGCAGGTCAGAGGGTTTTTAAATATAACCAGAGATTGCAGACATAAATGCAGAATAGTGATTAGTCTCAAAATGCCACTTCATAGAGCTTTCTGCAAATGATGGGTTGACAAGTTGGAGCCTAGGTGCTAGATGCAGAATGACCGAAGTCTGAAGATATAGAATGTGGATAGTAACAAGGTCCAAACAGACAACAGCAGAACACAATACTGTCTTAACACTCAGACACTGGTATGTCCAACTGGGCCTAAGGAGATAATGTAATGTGACACATGCCGGGCCACGTGTAAAACCTGATGTGGAGCACGGTAAAGGGCAGCGCAATAGGGGAAAGGGGCAAAGCGCAGCCCATCCGAGATGGGTTTGCAACAGAGTATAAGTTGAAATGCAGCATCAGGAACCAAATTTTGGGTGCAAGTTATTGGATCAAAGTAAGCCAATCAATAGCGGGTGTAGACTCAGACTAGACAGTCTAAAGTGCCATCAAATTTATCATGACCCACTTTGATGAATTAGGAGCTTTTTTGACTGTTTAGTAGAGGTGAGTGGATCAGTTCTTAGGTGTCCGGTCCAGGTCAGCTGGACCTGGCGACAAGAAGGAAGGCCCACAAATCTCTTGCTTTTTGGCATCCCCGGCACAGCTTTTGATTAGCCAGGGCTAGCGCAATGTCATCTGTGCGTATAGAGGATGACATCACGCCAGCCCTGACTAGTCAAAAGGTGCGCCAGGGATGCTGGAAGGCAAGAGATTCGCGTGCCTCCCTTCTAGCTATAGGCAGCAATCTGAGATATGGTTACTTTCCTACAGAGAGTGAATGCAGCAGATTTTCCAGGAAGGAATTCATCTGTGTTCTGCAGTAGCAATGATGTGGATGACATTTAACAAATGTGAAAATTCCACAGACCCTCATCAAAATGTATACAATCTTTCCAGTGATATTGGGAGCTAGTACTGTAGAACCCACCTATTCCATATAGTTGTTGCAACTTGCACTTGACATAAATGGGATACATCATAATTGTATTTTAGTATTTTCTTAGCCATTTTTTCTTTTTTTAACCTTAGGTAAACTTATCATCTCTAAAGTGTTTCTTTGCCAGAGTGTTCAAGCACAAAAGTTCCTGCCTATTAATCCTGCAAATTATCCAGATGCTAATTCAGTCTTTAGACCTCTGAGGATGAGCGGCAGAACTCTGTGTTCTTCAGAAGATGGTGAGTTTTACATTAATAGGATAAAATTGTATTAAAACGCTTTACAAAATGCTGGAGTAATGAATGTACCTTGTCGCTCAGACTAATTTATTTTTTTTTTTTAGAAAGACACGGTAAGTAGTTTTGCATTGGCCGTTCTTATAGTGGCCAACAGATTTCTATGTAGAGGCCAGCGGGCACTATTTCAGGGTAGGTTAAAGCAATCCTTACTGACTGCAGTTGGCGTCACTTTGGTAAATAGCTAGTATATCACTGCAGTGATGGCGTCACTCCTGACCTGGCTGATTAAAAGAGGAGCCAGGAATTAAGGAAATTCTCAGGTCTCCCGTCCAGTGATCGCAGAGTACTCACCTGGCCGATGGACCAGAGTCCTGTAAATAAATTGATTCTCCCATCTCTACAGTGGACGATCTTATTTATTTTCCATTGCTTATACAGCCAACATATTCTGCAGCACTGTACAGAGATGGTCACCATTCATGTCTGTCCTCAATGTAGCTCATATTTACTTTCTCAATTATAGACACACGCTACGTCAATTTCATAGAAAGCCAGATGATTTCTTAGTATATTTTTGCTGTGGTTAAGGAAAACCATAGAAGACAAGTTCTATGCCCTTGGCAGGAGCAGGATAAAGTATAATACATTTTACTGATGTTTTGCCACCAAAAACAGTGGACAGTGAAACAAGTTTTGACATTTTAGCTGTTTACCAAAACATATTCAGGATACATTTGTATAATCAATATGGGCTTAAAGTGCAGACTCTCATCTTTAGTTTTAGGGTATTCACATCCTAATTGGAGTAAGGGTTTAGGAATTACAGCTCTTTAATATGTAGCTGCCTCTTTTTAAAAGGACCAAAACTCATTGGACAATTATCTTAAAAGATGTTTAATGGGCTGCATGGACTGTTCCCTCGTTCATCCATTATCAGTGAAGCAGGTAAAAGGTCTGGAGCTGATTCCAGGTGGGGCATTTGCATTCGGAAGCTGTTGCTGTGAACCCACAATATGCTATGAAAGGAGCCTTCAGTGGAAGAGAAACAGAGCATTATAAGGCTGAAAAAAAAGAAGAAATCCATCAGAAAGATAGCAAAATTGTTAGAAATGGCCAAACCAACAGTTTGGTACATTCTTAAAAAAATGCGCACCATTGAGCTTGGGAACTCAAAAAAGCCTTGATGTCCACTAGGACGACAGTGGTGCATGATTTCACATTCCTTTCCATGGTGAATTAAAAACTCCTTCACAACATCCACCCAAGTGAAGATAACTCTCCAGGAGGTAGGTGTTTCAGTGTCTATGACTACCTTAAAGGGGTTGTCCACTACTAGGACAACCCCTTCTTAAACTAAACCTTAGATCCCGATAAAATAATAAAGCCTATACTCACCTCCTGTGCCGGCGCCGTTCCCATGGTGTCGGCACTCTCTCTCCCCAGGGCTGTGACGCTGGTGCCCAATCAGCTCTGGCATCACTGTCTCCACCTTTGGACAAACTGAACATGAAGAGGAACCCCTTTGATCAGCTGCAGCCTGGTCTTCCTCTTCATGTTCGATTTGTCTGTAGGTGGAGACAGTGACGTCAGCACTGATTGGGCAACGGCATCACGTGTCATTCCACCACATCACAGCCCTGAGACCGCGAGTCCCGACACTGCGTGAACGGAGCCGGCTTGGGAGATGAGTGTAGGTTTTATTTTATCGGAGCCAAACATTTAGTTTAAGAACGGGTTGTCTTAGTAGTGGACTACCCCTTTAAAGAGCAGACTTCATGAGAGCAAATGCCAAGAGATCTCCACTAGAGATGAGCGAATTTGTTCAAATTCGGTTCCGAATACGATCTGAGTCGAATATTGTTTTTGCAATGTCGAACAATGGGAATAGAAATTACTGAATATTTTAGGAACCAATCATAACACATACATTCGGCATGAATAATGTTCGAATATAACACGAATATGTCAAAATCAGATTCGGAGCCAAAATCCGAACAAATTCGCTCATCTCTATTCACCACCAGGTGCAAATCATTAATCAGCCTTAGATATAGAAAGGCCAGATTAGACTTTGCCAAAAAAACATTTAATGAAGCCACCCAGTTGTGGAAAAACATTCTTTGGAGATAACAAACTAAGATCAACCTGCATTTTTTCACAGTTTCAGAATCTTGTTCTTCCAAGGATCATGAAAGCTGTGACTGCAGCCTCCGCCAGTGCGAGTGGTTTGTGTTTGACACTGAACTGGTCGTGCCAGAGTACTTTGTGGAGTATGAATATATCACCCAGGTAATGATCGCTCTTCATTCCTCCCCTTCCATGCATTTGTACATATAATACACAGCATGTCATTCTCATTGAGATCATGATAATCCGCTTCGAATTTTTGTGAACGTAAAGCATCCATCAGTTGTGTTCACTGTATTCCCATCTTGTACATTTTTGCATATCTACAGGATATATAGCAAGTCACCCCATCGTTACCTGTGTTGATCTCAAAAATGGGGGCCTGACGAGGACTGTTGTAAATGGAGATGTGGTCAGAATTTGCTTTCATTTGTATGGGAATTTTGACCACCTCTCTGCTGGCGGCAGTGACAGGGCCCCATTTTCGAAAAAGATCCTGTTCCCATCTATACATTTTATGACATTATTTGGGGATTCATATTATGTGCTGAATAATTTTTCAGTCCATTCTTGTGAGCGGTCAGTGTTCAGTTTTTCTGATACAGAGCTCCAAAACTCCCGTATTAACACAGATTTAATCCCTCCCTGACATGTGGTGTATAAATGTATGGCATACATATGTCGTCTCCCGATGTATAGCGGCTACGTTATACAGTCAGCACCTGAATGGAATTGCAGTAATCTGAGCTAGCTCTGATCTCTGCTGTTTGACACCTTAGATGTCAGGCACAATAGTGACTGCAGCTTTCAAGTGATTAAACAAAGCGCGTGCCCTCCGTAAACCCCACTGCCACCCTCCCATGATGGTGTTGTGATGGCAGCTGAGGGGCCTATTAAAGACGCCGGTGTTGTCATATAGTACTCTTATGAAGCCCTACATTTTTTCGCTTTTTTTTTTGTTAAAATTTTTTACATTTGCAGAATGGGAAAAGCTTTCCTACTGTGGCAGGAGATTAGTACTTCGGTTTATTGGAAAATTAGCAAAAGTGTTATAGTCTTGTCTGAAAATTTTTCCCATACCATAATTTTAAAAAATAATAACCAAAAAAGAAAGAAAGAAGAAATCATACTTGGTTTGTCGCTTCCATGAAAGTCTGATTTGTCACGGTATACTATCCCATACAGTGAATGCCATAAAAAATGATAATAAAGCTGCTAGGGATGCCATATTTGGATTGCATAGGCTCCCCAAACTCTAAAATAAGAAGTCATCAAAAAGTCATATGTACTGCAAAAAAACCTATACCTTACCCTGCAAAAAACTAACCCCCCCACACAGCTTGATGAAGAAAGTTTTAAACCGTTATGGGGTCTCAGAATATGTAGACAATTTTTTAAGCTTTAAAATCTAATATATAAAGCTTAATGTGTGTGTGTGTGTATGTATGTATGTGTGTATGTCCGGGATTGGCATCTGCACCGTCGCAGCTACAGCCACAAAATTTTGCACAGTCACACGTCTGGACCCCGAGAGCGTCATAGGCTATGTTGTGATGCGAAATTTTAACCCTGCACGTTCCAATTCACCAAACAATTTGGCCTATTATTCTTATCATTTCTATGGTGTTATCGTCCTTCTGTAAAGCTGGAAATAACACAATTTATTACCGTGCCAACACAGACCACCCTCTGACACAGACTGCAGGGGGAGCCCAGTATCACACAGGATAGGATTAGATACACGGCTCAGCAGTCAGTATCACACAGGATAGGATTAGATACACGGCTGAGCTGTCAGTAACACATGATAGGATTAGATACACAGCTCAGCAGAAAGTATCACACAGGAGAGGATTAGGTACACAGCTCAGCAAACATTATCACACAGGATAGGGTTAGATACACGGCTCAGAAACAGGATGTGCCAATGGAGAGGACATTTTCATTCCAGGAATTCCACTCATTCCATCTGATTTGTTTTTTGATTTTAAACGCCTCCAGTTTCCAGTTCAACTGCTATTTGCAATGTCCATTAACAATGCTCAGGGACAGTTCTTGAAAGTAGTAGGGATCGATTTGCAATCTCCATGCTTTTCTCATGGTCAACTTTACGTGGTCTGCTCAAGAGTTGGAACTGCCAAAAATCTGTTCATCTTTGCACCGAAAGGAAAAACCAAAAATCTTGAATGAGTTGAAAATAAAATACTGTCAGTACTTGGATAATCATTTAGTTAATTTGTGTTGCAAATCTGTAGTGTTGAATATATGATGAGAAATGTTTTTATGTACAATATAATCATTATAAATTTGTTATAACTAGCCACAGTTGGTTACTATGCCCAGGCAACGCCGGGCTCTTCAGCTAGTATATGTATAAATGTGACATAAGCTCCCTGACCAGCTAACAAATAGTCCAGTTGTCGTTACCGTATAATGAATGCCATAAAAATGAAACCATAGCAACAATGGCAAAATTTTGTATTTTTCACAATTCTACTTCACACAGATTTTTTTCCCCCCATTATTCAGTATATGGTAAAGCAGATCATCATATTCAAAAATTAATGTCATCTCACAAGAAAAAACAACTCACGCACGACTATGTTGATATAAACTATAATAAACCATAAAGGTTTACACTCCTGAAAAAAAGTGCACAGCAGAGGTCACGTTCCCTTTGCCGTCACCAGTGCCGTCTATGGCCCGTAGACCCGACAGGGACACAGAACGCAATGTGAAATTCCCCTTTTAGCCAAATCTGGGAGTGGAATTGAAAATAACTTATAATAAAATGTACTCATTGCTCATCTCTTTTGCATCTACTTCTATTTTTGGTGAGCAAAAAAAAATATATTGCATAAAAATTCAAGTGTATTATAGCGTATGGCCGAGGTCCATATGATACTGTCGGCTCCTGCCATTAAATTCGCTGCCAGGCTGGGACGCTCATGTGAATCTGAATACTTAGTATCATCTACAAGTGACTTCTGGAGAATAAATGCATGAAAATAAACTGAGTTTTTAGTTCTTTCTTCTGTATTTGTGAGATGTAATATAACATGTATTTGATGAAATATCCCGGACCATTATCATCTACATTCAATAACGCTTTTTTTTATACTTTTTTTTGTTTTGGTAGAATATGTATGATGTCACTTGCAGTCTCTCCAGTATTACAGCTGAAGAATTCTCAGATGAAATGAAATCGGATGAGGACGTTATTTCTATTGAACCAGTTATTAAAGCCAGGCCCAAAATAATTACTCTGGATGAAGGGACCATTCTTTCCATTGGAAAGGCCAATATGTATAGTCAAATTACAGTAAGTATTGCCAACCTCAGCTGCCAGGATATGAAAGGATGAACACCATAAATAACATATGAAGATCTTTAAATGTGTTGTTTTTTTTAAATAGTAAATATATAAATTTGTCTATGTTTATTACTTCTTACTCTTCTATTAGTTCTTATCTACATTCTAGCTACTTCTAAAGCTGGGCAAACAATAAACTGTGATTATGTTTAGAAATAGTAAGAAACCAGAGGAACAAATGGAGCTAAGATTGGAAGTAATGCAGTGCTTCACATAGATCAGTGCTATAGATGACTACTGGATGAACTGACTAAGGGTACAAATCGGGCAAAGATTAAGAGACCACTGCAAAATTTTCAGTTTGTCTGATTTTCCTCTTTATAAGTATATTTTTGAGTAAAATGTAAATTGCTCTTTTATTCTATAAACTACTGACAACATGTCTCCGAATTTCCAAGCACTAAATTTTGTATTTATTTTCAGAAAATAAGAAATGGTCAAATATTACAAAAAAAATGCAGTGCTTGCAGACCTCTAATAATGCTAAGAAATCAAGTTCATAATCATTTAGAAATAACAATACTAATGTTTTATCTCAGGAAGAGTTCAGAAATCAATATTTTGTGGAATAACCATGATTTTTAATCACAGCTTTCATGCGTCTTGGCATGCTTTCCACCAGTCTTTCACACTGCATTTGGGTGACCTTATGCCACTCCTGGTACAAAACTTTAAGCAGTTCTTCGTTGTTTGATGGCTTGTGACTATTCATCTTCCTCTTGATTACATTCCAGAGGTTTTCCATGGGGTTTAGGTCTGGAGATTGGGCTGGCCATGACAGGGATTTGATGTGATGGTCCTTCATCCACACATTGATTGACCTAGCTGTGTGGCATGGCGCATTGTTCCGCTGGAAAAACCAGTCCTCAGAGTTGGGGAACATTGCCTGAGCAGAAGAATTCAACTGTATTCCAGGATAACCAGGATTCATGCGTCCTTCACAAAGATTAACCTGCCAATTCCTGCTTTTCTGAAGCATCCCCAGATCATCACCGATCCTCCACCAAATTTCACAGTGGATGCAAGACACTGTGGCTTGTACGCCTCTCCAGGTTTCCGTCTAACCATTAGACGACCAGGTGTTGGGCAAAGCTGAGAAGATTACCTTACTCCAATCCTCTATGATCCAGTCCTTATGGTCTTTGGCAAACTTCAGCCTGGCTCTCCTTTGCTTTTCATTGATGAAAGGCTTTTTTACAGCTTTACATGACTTGAGCCCTGCCTCTAGGAGCCTGTTATGAACTGTTCTTGATGTGCACCTCACCCCAGCTGCCATGTGCCATTCCTTTTGTAGGTCACTTGGTGCCATCCTGCAGTTGCTGAGTGGCATTCGAATAAGATGACGGTCATCCTGATCAGTGAAGAGTCGTTTTTGCCCTCTGCCGGTCTGCAGCTTTGCGGTCTCCAATGTCTGCTGCTTGACCTTGTTGTAAAGGACTGCCGTCTTAGAAATTTTTGTAAAGTCAGATTTAAGCCCTTCTTTCCCTCACTCAAGACTTTTCTTTTCAACTCCTTTGGCATGGATAAAAGTTATTTTTTCATTCCTGTTACTTTTGGGATATTACTAGCACTTGTTTTGCCATCCAGCTTGTCATATTGCAAGAGGATTGTGAACGGCACATCACGGTTTTTTAAACTTTCCTTCGCTAAATAAGATTTGGTTCAGGTGAGATCACCTAATCAGAAGCACATTACGTAGAATGAGGTGTACTCTGGTTGGAATTCAACTGACACTGGAATGGAATGGCTGTCAGACATGTAGAGAAGCTGATTTTTATAAAACTGCGCAGTGGTCTCTTCATTTTTACCTGCACTGTATATTCACACGCTGCAGATTTGTTGCAGCAATTTCTGTGACCGAAAATCTGTTTCATAGATCTGAATGGGTACATGTTTGCAGCACTTCTGTTTCAAATCTGCCACCTATGAATTGACCCTTATGGGGAATTTACAGCAATAGGAAAACAAATGTGATCCTGAAGCAAGAGCTGAGAATCCGTAGAGTATCTGTAGTATTGCTGTGTTTGAGATTTTAGGAACCTTAATACACTTGTTTATTCACTCTGCACAGCAGAAATGGCCACAGCAAAAAAAAAAGTCTGTTGTACATAGATCTAGGAAGTGGTTTTTAAATCGGAGGTAGCTTTTCTGAAAGGACATGTCCACATATCCAACCATTAGGGTTGTCCAGGCTTGGAGTACAAATCTCTAGTGACTCTGTGACTGCAGATCTGTGAATACTCACAGTGCATGTTGTCAAGATTTTCTGGAAGCGGGCGGTCATGTTGACCGCAAGTATACAATTTGCATACTTTCAACTAGACGTCCAGCATGTCTCAATTCCCTTATATTGAGCGAGATCGCGCACATCTAGTCGGACAACTCCTTTAACCCCTGGAGGTATATTCTTTTTTGTGTTTTCGTATTTTGGATTTCTTAACATAGGGTCAACTCCCACAAGTATTCAGGCTAGCTAGCAGCCACAAATCATGCAGCTACGGCGACAGAAACGAAATCTCCGAGCACATCCAAATACTCGGAGATCACCCGAGCATCGAGTATACTCTCTCATCACTAAACCTTACCTATATCGGTCTCAGTATGACACAGACTTGCCAGCCCTTAAGCGCGTTTTGTGTGGGCTTCCTCGGGGGGGCCGTATCTAATTTCAGTGAGAGCTGCTCGTAGGATTGCTAGAAAGGCAAATCAGAACCCCTGCTTGACTGGAAAAGACCTTCAGAAAGATTTAACAGGCTTTTGGGTTGTAGGTACATTGTTCTACTTTTCATAGTTCTCTCTTTACTTCCTGGTGTTCAACTCTGTTGTGTGTGAGTGCATATTTGTATGACACGTTTTCATTTATCCGTGTACGTCTTCCATAGTCTAGTTTGTGTGCATATACTCCCCACTTCCCTGGGTAGGGGAGGGGTGGACAGATATAGGACCAAAATATCAACTAATACCTCACATATTTTTATATGTGTTTCTTGCACTTTATTATTCAGGGTGCAGTTGGACCCATTCGGTCTTGTAAACTGTGGTGTCTGTTCACATGGGATGCATTTGGATAGCGCTGGGCAGCCCGCCTGATCTAAGGCCGATTTTACACGTCCTGATATTTCCGGTACTGAAAAAAACGGTACCGGAGATATCAGTGTCCATGTGTGTACTACATGTGGAAACTGTGTGTCGCATCAGTACCACACAGACGGCCACCTGGGATTCCGGGGAAGAAGCGCTATTGTAAGTGCTGTTCCCTGGCGGCAGGTGCTGAAGCGGGCTGTCATTCTCCCCTGCTCTGGGCGGCCTTCTGAGAGGGGAGCGGGCATCAGGGAATCTGCGGGTGAGTGTAGGCTCCTGGGGCTGGAGGACAGGGCTGGTGTCTGGCACCAAGTGAGAGGGGAGCACAGAGCAGAGGATACTAGGAGGGCTGCAGCTGCAGGAACTCTGAGCCGGGCTGATAGTGCATTTGTTTGGAAGCCTGGGCAGGTAAGCATCTCTGCCTTTTTGCTATTATTATTTTTGACTTTTTGGAGGCTTTCTAAGTCCTCTTTTTGTGCTAGTATTGTTTAGTGTTAGTACTCGCAAGCGTGGGGTGCATTAACAGCTTAGACCCATGGAGTCAGCCGCTATTGCTGGCAGCTGACCTGGAGTGGTACCTGGCAGCTCCCTGCCACACAAGCCTGACCTCACCACTTGAGGCTCAAGTAAACACCAAGGTAACTGCTTAGTCACGCTCCTCCAGGGAAAATTCAGTTTGTGGCACAGTGGGTCCCCATCCACGTGCGCTACCTGTGTGCATAACAATTAGATGTTTAAAAATAGAAACTTGACCCAGTGGACTAGATGAAGCGCCCGTAACTGAGCTGCCCATTTAGCTTCTTTGGAGCAGTGGTTTTCAGGTGGAAAATCCACCTAGTCTCTTTCTGTAGCAAAGTTTAATTTATACCCCCCCACTTACTATTTGGCTTAATACAGTCAATAGCAGTAAAGGAGATAGCTCTAGTATTCCCCTTCATGCATAAGGTTCACATGCTTCGCAATGAGTGTGTCTCTGTTGTTGGCGATATCATTCAGCTGCTCTCCCACTCTTCTAATTTCTCTTATCATTTTTCCTTTTGTATTCTATCTGGCACATACAAGTAGCCTTGTAAAATAAGTACTTAGGACAGGTTCACATTAGCTTTTGGCTGGTCTGCGTAGGGCTGCGTACTTCCGTATGTGTCCTGTGTCGTCTTTAACATTGGGTATCCAGGAACATGTTGCATTTTTGTACGCTTGGGCGGGCACTTCAAAATGACGCATGCGGACGCATCCGCATACAACGCATGTCCCTGCGTACCCAATGTTAAAGATAGGTACGCAGGGCGCATGCGGAAGTAGGCGGAGCTTAAGAGAGAAAGTACGCAGCCCTACGCACTCTGCCCAAATGCACGTGTGAACCCGGCCTTAGTTCTACAGTTAATGATGCTCCTGATCGTGAAGGATTCCCCCTTGATGTTACTCATAAAGAACTTTGTTATTGTCATGTTGGGGCAGGCCACATATCCATTGCATTTAAAACAGCCCTTTGGTCTGTCTTGTAACCACGTTCTATTTTTCACAGGCATTGGAAAGTGGCTTCTTACTATCCTCTATCCAATTGATCTGTTGTACGGAGCATGATTTGGGGTTTTGGTCCGATACTCTCCTCCAAGTCACTATCCATATTTAGAATGCCTCAATATTTTCAAGAACCGTGACCTGCAGAGCTCCATTATCATAAGTTGCTATCAATCTAATGGGCTCACTTTTTTTCTACTTTGCTTTCAACTGGGGACAGCAAACCTCCCCTTTCCTGTCAAGGCAAAATCATATGCCTTCCTCAAGAAACAGTTCGGATAGCCCCTAGTATGGAACCTCTCTCATAAATCTCTAGCTTGTCGTATAAACTCACTCTCTGTTAAGCAATTTCTTCTGAGTATAATGTACTGGCTTTTTGGAATTCCCTTCCTCAGAGGGAAAGGATGGTGGCTTTCCCACCGAAATTGTGTATCTGGATCCCCTGTAGTTTACGTAAAAGATCCATGGTGTCCCTTGTGTCGAAGGGTGGGCCACAACAAAGGGTTTTAGTACCTGATCCAGATAAATGCCAACTTTCTGGCCCAAGCTCCCAATGTCTGATACGATGGGTCTACCTCTTATTGAATCAATGCCTTTATGGCTTTTTGGAAACTCATAAAACATTCCCATCCTTGGGTTTATGGGAACAAGAAATTCAAATTCATTTTTACTGATTAAATTATTATCTCTTACCTCTGTTAGCATTGCAGTCAGTTTTTTAGAAATAAGTGAGGTAGGGTTACCAGTTAGAATAGCATAGCCGTCTTATTCTGAAAGCACAACTCCCTATACACACCTGCAGAAAAATGACCTTCATGGAAGAGTCATCAAAAGAAAACCTCTCCTGCATCCTCACCATGAAATTCATTGTCATAAGTATGCAAAAGAACATCTAAACAAGCCTGATATATGTTGGAAACATATCCTGTGGACAAATGAGGTCAAAATAGAACTTTGTGGCCACAATGATCAAAGGTATGTGTGGAGGAAAAGAACATTTCGCCAACCATAAAGCATGGGGGTGGATCAATCATGGGGGTTGTGTTGCAGCGAATAACACAGGGAGCATTTCACGGCTAGAGGGAAGAATGGATTCAATAAATTTTCAACAAATTCTTGATGCAAACATAACACCTGTAATAACATAACATCTGTAAAAAAAAAAAAAAGCTGAAGTTGAAAAGAGGATGGGTTCTAGAAATGGATAATGATCCTAAACACACATCAACATCCACAATAGGTGACCTCAAAAGGTTTTCACAATGGCCCTCACAGTCCATTGATCTGAACATCATTGAAAATCTGTGGCTTGACTCCAAAATAGCAGAGGATGCAAGACAACCCAGGAATCTCACAAAACTGGAAGAATCTTCCAAGGAAGAATGGATGAAAATCTCTTAAACAAGAATTAAAAGACTCTTGTCTGGCTGCAAAAAGCGTTTACAAGCTGTAATTCTTGCAAAAGGGAGTACTACTAGGTACTAACCATTCAGGGTGCCCAAACCTTTGCATCGGCTCATTTTCCTTTTTTTAATTTAAAAAATGTAAAAGATGAAAATTTATATTTTTTTGTCCCAAATACAAAGGAAATGTGTCATCTTTAGCCCTTTTAGAGATCATTTCCTCTTCAGCTCTCTTAACTGTTCACAATAACAGTAATTATGACCAGGGGTGCCCAAACTTTTACATGCCCCCGTGTGTGTGTGTATATACTGTATATGTATGTATATGTGTGTACAGTGTGTGTATGTGTGTGTGTGAGTATGTGTGTATATATATATATATATATATATATATATATATATATTGTATATTGTGAGGCAGTGATCAGTGTCCTATGCGAGACTCACTATGTGTCCCCTAGAATGTGTAAAGAAGCATATGGAGGCCGAGGAAGTGCATTGCAGTCACAGGCATAGCTGTGATTGCAAGACAGAATAGAAGTAAGTGTTGATCTTGGGCAAGACATTTGTCCAAGGCGGACTTAAGAAAACCTGCCATGGGTTTGTAGTTTTGAAATGGACTACAGGATGGTAATGGGGCAGTGCATTCCCTTCCCCGGCCCCATGTTTTCCATGTGGCCTAAGGTCACAGGTTCTGTTGAAAAAAACCTGCAATAAAGGGGTGGGGTGTGTCAGTTTTGGTCTTGCAGGCAGTGCAGAAGGCAATGTAGAGGTCAACCTGTGTGAGGAAACACAGGGCCAAGCGAAGCCAAAAGACTTGGCACTCTCAGTGTACACGGCGGTGCAGTCGCCCACGGCAACAGCTCACGGACTGTCTTTGTTTCCCCTGCTGCGATCCTGAGGATACCGCATGCTTACCGCATGCTGTGCACTGTGTGAGTTTGGACATTAAACATGTTTGTTTTGCTGTGAACTTTCCTGCGGTCACTGCCTGTTTGTCACACTGCACAAACCCTGCTGCACTACAATATATATTATAATATATATTGACTTCCAATTTTTATCAAATGCGACATATACCAACATGATGCACTGTCCCTGTTGCTGTTCTGCGTAAGCTTCAACCCCCTTGGTCAGATAATTACAGAATCTGACTATGGATACAAGTTCAAGTGTGGAAGCACCATTAGCCACCTCCTCTACATGGATGACCTCAAGCTGTATGTGAAAAACGAACGAGACATCAATTCAAAGATCCACCTGTCAAGGACCTACTGCAAAGACATTGGGATGTCCTTCGGACTGGAGAAGTGCGGCCGGTTGGTAATAAAGAGAGGCAAGGTAGTCAAGACTGATGGAGTGGAAGTACCAGCAGGGCACATAGCAGATATACCTACAAGCTACAAGTACCTCAGCATCCCACAGGGGTACGGTAACCATGATGAGGCAAGGAAAGCAGCAACATCCAAATACCATCAAAGGGTACGACTGGTCCTGAAAAGCCAGCTCAATGGGAAGAATAAGATCCACAACATCAATACATATGCCCTGCCAGTTATTAGATACCTTGCTGGCATTGTTTGCTGGCCAAAAGAAGAGATGGAAGCTGCAGATGTGAAAGCCCGAAAACTCACAATGCATGGAGGTCTCCACCCTAAGTCTAGCACCCAAAGATTGTATACCAACAGAAAGGGGGGTGATCGAGGCTTGGTAAGCATCCAAGCCATCATCATGGATAAAACAAGGAGTATCCAGGAATACATCAGAAAAATGGCACCAAAAGATGAGATGCTGAGAGAAAGCCTAAGGCAGCAACAACGACAGATCTGGAAGGAAGAACAGGAACATGACAAGCCACGGCATGGGATGTACCATTGACAGATAATGGAGGTGGCTGACATGGAGAAATCCTACCAAGGGCTGGAGAAAGCTGGACTGTGAGACAGCACAGAGGCACTAATCGTAGCGGCACACGAGCAAGCACTAAGCACCAGATCCATAGACTCTACCACACAAGACAAGACTCAAGGTGCAGACTATACAAAGAAACCTAAAATCCTGTGGGACTTCAAGATCCAGATGGATGAGTAGGTTTTGGCTAACCAACCAGACATTGTGATAGTAGAAAAGGATCAGAAGACAGCTGTGATAATAGATGTGGCAGTGCCAAGTAACAGCAACATCAGAAAGAAGGAATATGAGAAGCTGGAGAAATACCAGGGCCTCAAAGGAGAACTAGAGAAGATGTGGAAGGTGAAGGCAACAGAGATTCCAGTGGTGACAGGAGCACTTGGAGCAGTGACCCCTAAGTTGGAAAAATGGCTACAACAGATCCCAGGAGCAACATCTGAACTCCCTGTCCAGAAAAGCACAATGCTGGGAACAACTAAGATCCTGCACAGAACCCTCAAATTCCCAGGCCCCTGGTAGGGGACCTGAGAATGAGGAAGGGGCAAAAAAAAAGCAAAAAAACATATATATAGCAAAACAACACATAGACCAGCTAACCTCCGAACTCTGGATGGTAAATACCTGTTTCCTCTATTGCACGGACCAAGACTGGGAACAAGTCCAACAATGTAGAAATCAAGGCAGAAAAGTCCAGCAAGCGGAAACTTCAGGTGGTATAATAAAATCCAAGAATTTTTATTGCAGATATTTTAAAAAATCCAGAGTTCAGTAACAAGATGCAGACATGATGCTGAACAGACTACGCGTTTCGGCGGTAACAACTGCCGCCTTCTTCACGGTCTCAAACTGCTTCTGGAATACTCCAACATTCTTAAGTAGAAAAAACATTTCTTAACCTCATAATCAAGAAGTAGTGACAGGTGTTATCCTTCAATGTTAACTCTATAGCTTCCGGAAACAAGTAGAGAAAAAAAGCATCAGTGTGAACAGTACCTGCGCTAACAAAGTTATCTGACCAGGATAAAGAAATAATTAAAAACACACATTATTACATTAATACAACGGTGTTATACAATGAAAACATTATGACTGAGATATAGTAGCACTACTTGGAAAAACATGATATCAGAAATTATTTATAATGTATTGCTAGATCCATTCTATTATTGAATCCATGCGGTAACCTTGTATCTAAAAGAAACATCCATTTGCTTTCTCTTGCAAGAATTTTTTTGTGATAATTCCCCCCTCTTTCTGTTTTTTAACCTGTTCAATGCCTATAAAAGAAAAACTCTTGACATCACCCCCATGTATTTGTGAAAAATGTCGGAAAATTACAGAGGCTCCTGCTGGTGGCAAATTAACTGCATCAGAAAGATGTTTTCTGATCCTTTTTTTTAAAAGTATTCATAGTGCAGCCTACATACTGTTTGTTGCAAATTTCACAATTAATTAAATAGATAACATTGGCGGTATTACAATTAATATATGAAAGAATATCAAAAGTCTTATTATTGTGCATAAACATAAATGTTTTAGATTTTTTGGCATGCTTGCAACATTTGCACACATTAGCTCCACACCCAAGTTTCTGCTTGCTGGACTTTTGTGCCTTGAGATATATATATATATATATATATATATATATATATATAATGTTATACAGGGTGGGCCATTTATATGGATACATCTGGGTGGTTCATTTATACAGGTCCATCCACAATGGCCGACTTCAAAATGGCCACCATGGTCACCACCCATCTTGAAAAGTTTTCCCCCTCCTATATACTAATGTGCCACAAACAGGAAGTTGATATCACCAACCATTTTATTTAGGTGTATCCATATGCATGGCCCACCCTGTTTAATATTCTTGATAATTATTAATGCCATTACTTTTGCTTTGTTTTTCATTCTTGCGGGCGTCCACTGTCCTATTGTTTCCAGACACAGATGTGGCAAGGTCTTTGTACATTTCTGCTTTTCTTCGTTATCATATACACCTATGTTTATTATTTTGTAAAAACTGAACATCTTCAATAAAAAAAAGGCAGTGTCAGCAAAATCAGTCTACATAAGGTTGTTTGCAGTCTGTTACCATAGAGACACACAGATTAGCACAGGCGCCAAACAAAGATGGCTATTTTTTTACAATGCATACAAGCACTTACAAATATCTACAAAGTTGGGCCTTTCGCTGTAAGCTCTTTTTTATCTCCATGCTAAAAGTAAATGCTTTCAAAATATATCAAAATGTATTTTTCCAACATGCCTACAACCTGCAGTAACCACCGATCGACCAAACCGCTGCAGGACCAGCTCTGCCCTCGCCTACTGTATCCTCACCCATCCCTTGTAGATTGTGAGCCCTCACGGGCAGGGTCCTCTCTCATCCTGTACCAGTCGTGACTTGTATTGTTTAAGATTACTGTACTTGTATGTATTATGTATACCCCTTCTCACATGTAATGCGCCATGGAATAAATGACGCTATAATAATAATTCTCTTTTAGTATTATAAAAAGCACAAAATGATAAATTGTGACCATGAATTGTATATAATCCGGCTAAGAAATAATATTCAGAATGCATCATTGTAATTTTGTTACACACAGATCCTAAACTTACACGGCAACAGTTTACGTAAACTAAAGGAAATTTCCAAACTTCATGGACTTCGGAAACTAATAATAAGTTTCAATGAGTTCACCAGTCTGGAAGACGTCTCATGCTTGGTAAGATTATTATTTAAAAAAAGTACATGTAATGTTGCCTGTGTCAGAGGTTTTTGGCAAGGTGCAGTCACTATTTTCCCCTAAATGTAGCCGTAGTTACGTTTGTGTGTTTCTAAAGAAAACATTATTCTGTTACCAGCCCAATTTGGAATACCTGGATGCCAGCCATAACCGTGCGATAAATCTGGAAGGATTTAAAGGCATGGGGAAACTGAAGCACTTAGATTTGAGCTGGAACCTATTAACAAAGGCGATGGATGAAATAAATGTTTTACGCAGACACGCAGCTCACCTACTTACACTGAATGTCGCCCACAACCCTTGGCAGAAGGTCAGTACATAGCAGAAGCAGTATGGCTCTGTAATTACCACCATTTACTGCATATTATTAGCAAAGGATTACATCTGGGTTCCTACCTTAGGAAAGCAGAGTGGCAACAGACAAGCTATCTGTTTTTACCCTATTGGTCCTAAAATAGGACAAAAAAGCGCCTATGTAGGTTTGTTGCCAATGGAATAAACCTTTTTTTGCCATAGCACAAGCAGATTTTCCTTTAAATAAAAGCTTTAAAATGGTGTGTGTAAATAATCTACAGTAACTTTGTGAATCTACAGTATAGCTTAACACATCCTTTTTTTTATTTTTTCAATTTCCCAGGATTTGTTGCTGTTGCAGAAAACAAAATATATACTTTTTAAGGGCTTATGCCTGACGTCCGTACTATTCAGTCCGAGCATGGACCGACCGCGGTTTTCTTGACTCGAGTGTGATGGCCTTACAGAAATACATAAATCTAGTACACCCGATTTGCACGGATGTCTAAATGAGCACTTACAAAGTGACACTTATTTTTTTTCTCAACCTATTATAACTGATCAACGTAGAACTCTAGGTCTGACCAAGAGAAAAATCGTGCATCTGAGCAGCCCTTTTGAATATTATGGATCATTGTGCTGTCCGATCAAAAAATAAGATAGCACACGTCCGATTCACACGGTGGTCTGCATGAGCCCTTACTGTGAGATCTGCTGGAGTGGAGTGGGTTGCTTACCCCTGGCCCTATGTGGTTAAGTTCCAATGATGAGTTTTTGACACTGTGCAAAAAAAAAACACAACGTCTTACAGTTCCAGCAAAGTGCATGGGATTTATACAGGTCTCATGCCCAATCTGCTTTATTTTAATGAAGCATAAACTAACCTGCGGTGCATGTTTCAAATCTGCAAATATGTCAGTTTCTCTTGCAGGTACGTTGCATTTTTTGTACAGATTTTCCCCATAGAATTGCATTAGATGCAAAAAATCTGCAGGTAAAAAAAAGTGTGTCCTCTGCAGAAATGCACTAAATACCCATCTAATCTGCACATGACTGTATCAAAAAATGTTGTCAATGCCAAATAGCAGGAAGTATCAAAATCAAAGCAGTTTAATTTAAAAAATGACGTCCAAACAGCACAATAAAAACGTAAGTAATCTAATTTCGTTAATAGGTGCAGAAATGATGCAGAAAGTCTACATCAAAAACTCCCCAAATAACTAATTGTGGGACATAGCCTCAGAGGCCCCTTCTATAAGAAGCACACCCAATCCATCCTTAGATTACAACGATAGACAGTTATTTGAATGACTGCCATGTAATGTTTTTTTTTTTTTCCAAAGGTGAAATGCAAGGCCAGCCAAAGATTTTTTTTTTCTCGGATCTGTTTCTGAAGATATATGGCCTTTAAATATTATGGAGACTAATGTGTTATCCATGCACACATTATATAATTCCTTATATACATGCAGACATTACCGCATCACCCTTATTAGTTGTATTATGCTAAATGCCACTAGTAATTATGCCTCCTTGTGGCAGCGCTCTAACAATCCCCCATTACAGCTGATGCCGTAATATTACAACATTCACAGCAGATTATAATTGCTTTATCTTTACGTCCTAGCTGATGGATCACTGTATTTTTTATGTCATTGTTATACCTGTTCAATAAGAAAGAGCGTATTGGTCATCAAACCAAAGCGCAATTATTCGGTTTCACCTCCACTACCGCCGTCACACAACTGTCGTGTATTTTGAAGTCTAATGGCCCTGGGCCTTTTTTTTTTGTTGTTACAGTCTTCATTATGAGCTCTTCCGCCATCCGTATTGTATAAAATCCAAAGATTGAATGTAAAAAAAAAAGGAACATCTTTCTTTCTTTTGACTTTAATAAGGATGTCATCATTTAGCAGAGAGTAACAATTGCAGTAACCCCTTTCAGGAGTTTTGATTGAAGCGTCTTGAATACATGACCTAGTTTCTTAAAGCCCCCGAGAGGCAGCACATTGTGATATTGCTTCTGTGTTATAATAAACATTCTCATTATGTTCACTTAACTGCGAGACCATCATAAAGTACAATAAAAAGTTACATATGATAGAAGCCATTAGCTGACATGATTGTCCTTTTACCAGCCGGCTTTAGTCCGTATGGCAGCGATTGGAAGATTGAAGTCTCTGACTCATTTAGATGGAGAGATCGTCACGAAAGAAGAGTTTTCTGAATCATCCAAATTTTCGTTTGGAGACCAAATTACACAGGTCACTTTCTTTATCTTATGGAATAAACTTTATTCTGCTTTATTTATGTCTTGGGTATATAAGGAAAAGTGTAAATGTTACAAAGGGCTGTGCAAAATATCAATCTAGGATGATGCAAATTTACTCTTCTACAGAAAAAGAAGATTTCTAGTACCTACCGTAAAATCTCTGTCTCGTAGCCTTCATTGGGGGCACACAGGAAGCATGGCTGTTGCTGCCACCAGTCTTCATAAGGGTAACATAGGAACCAACAGTGTTGCTGCCTCTAGTCTTCATTGGGGACTCAGAAACCATGGGTTTTGCTGCCACTAGTCTTAATTGGGGGGTACACAGGAACCATTGGTGTTGCTGCCACAAGTCTTCTTTGGAGGACATAGGACCCATGGGTTTTGCTGCCACCAGTCTTCATTGGGTAACACAGGAACCATTTGAGTTTCTGCGATCAGTATTCATTGGGGAACACAGAAACCCTTGATTTTGCTGCCACCAGTCTTCATTGGGGGACACAGGAACCATTTGAGTTGCTGTGATCAGTATTCATTGGGGAACACAGAAACCTTTGATTTTGCTGCCACCAGTCTTCATTGGGGGACACAGGAACCATGGATGCTGGCTGCTGTCACCAGGAGAGTGACACTAAGATTGCACAAAAGTCAGCTCTTCCTTCGCAGATTACATCCACTTACTGGCACCAAGCTAACGCCAGGTAGTGTAAAACCGGTAGGCGAAGCCTAAGACACAAGACTAAGGAAAAAAGGAGAAGAAACCCTAGAAGAACTCACTCACCCATTAGGGCAACGAGGGTGGAGGCTGTGTCCCCCAATTAAGGCTATCATAAAATGATTTTTATCAGGTACAAAATACCTTCTTTTCTCTAAACCTCTCCATTACACAGGAGGTTGCCTCCCCATCCTAATTAGGGACAGGAAACACAAGAGGTTTAAATAACTCTTCCCTCTATCCTCAGTGTTTTCCTGTCCTTAAGGGATGAAGAGGTTTTTTGTGTTTTCTCCTGTGAGCTGGTCCAGCAACAGACTCTCTTGCAATATCTTTTAAGCTGGGCAGGCAGGGTCGATCAACCTGTACCTTCCTCCCGCAGCTGCTACTGCCTCGGGCGGGACTGCACCATCCTCCGGCGCCTGTCGGGCAATGCTGGGTGGTGAGGAGTGGCTGAGGGCCTCCCGTAGCCTCCCAGCTGATTAAGATCTCTCCCCTCACTCTTGCAAGCTGACTGTGTCTTCCGTTGCTTCTCTGGCAGACCTGCGCGAACATAGGAAGTGACGTGCACCGCCGAATTAGTAAGGTGCGACGTCACTTCCAGCATGCGTGGAACGCACCATCATTTTGGCAGGAAATGTGACATTTCAAATCGGGAAAGGTGCCCAGAAGACAGGACCTATGGCAGAGGGAGAGAGATGTCACCCTACTGGATGAGAGGAAGCGCTAGGTCTCGGTTCCTGCATAAAAGGACCCTGACTGAAGACTCCATAAGGTAGGACTAAGGTTCTAATGATGGATTCACTTAGATCTGCATCGGCAAAGCCCAGCGCTAGCCCTGGCCCAGTGAGAATACCTGGAAAGGGTCGGTCCTTTTGGTACAGGATCCATCCTTATGGAATTCTCTTCTCTTTTCTAGTGCCACAAGGATCCTGCACCAATATCAAAGGAAAAATCTGCAAATCGCAAATGTGCCATCTGCAGTAAGAAACTCCCATCCGGCCATTAAAAAGCTTTGTCAACTATGTACGGAGAAAATCATCCGTGAGGAACAGCCATCCCTGATGGATGAAGTTAGAGGAATGGTGGAAATCCAGTCGTCCCTAGCTACCTTCTTCCAGTCCTTTTCAGGGGGCCCTTCTATGCCAAAAAAGAGAAAATACACCCCTGAAGATACCTATGACTCAGAAGAAGAAATATCAGCTACTGAAGAATGGTTGGAAGAAGGAGAGCTTACTCCGAGTCATACGGAGGATAATAAAAAATTCTTCTTTTCCTCTGAGGATATGGAGGAATTGTTGCTTGCAGTCAGAAATGCGATGGGAGTTGAAGAGGAGAAACCATCCCACACAGTCCAGGATGAGATGTTCGGGGGGTCTGAAATTTAGAAGGAAGATGGTATTTCCCATCCATGGCAACGTTCCGAATTTAATCCTGGATGAAAGGGAATTCCCAGAAAGGAAACTGCACTTCCCAGGTGATCTGAAGGATCGGTTTCCTTGGGATGAAGACATCTCAAAGTGCTGGACTGAAATTCCCAAAGTGGATATCCAGGTGGCTAGGGCAGCCAAGAAAACTACCTTACCCTTTGAGGACTCCTCCCAACTTAAGGATCTACTTGATCTCCTTAAGGACAAATGTCGCTTCTGCCTGCGTCACAAGAGCCCTGTTTCTTTGGCTACAATAGTTGGAAGACCATATTAAGGGAGGTATCCCTAGAGAAGATATTCTGGCTCTGTTACCACTCCTGCAGAAAGCAGCAGGTTTCCTTGCAGAAGCCTCTGCTGAATCGGTCCACATTGCTGCGAGAACGTCTGTGCTCTCCAACCACACGAGAAGAGCACTATGATTAAAGATGTGGAATGGAGACATCCTATCCAAGTCTAAACTATGCTCTATACCCTTCAAAGGGGAATACGTGTTTGGTCCTGCAGTGGACTAATTGTTGGAGAAAGTGGCCAACAAAAAGAAAAATCTTCCTGAACCAAAAACCCTCAAAAGGGGCCATTTTGTCCACCTCAGACGGAGAACCCTCAATAAAGAGGGAAAGGTAATTCTGGACGTTGGAGCTACCCTAAAGGGGGTAGAGGAAGAAGTATTTTTCAAAACCCATGTTCAGATAGGTAATGACGCTGAATGAGTAGGGGTCAGAATTTCAAACTTCCTCCAAAATGGCGGGAAATAATGTCAGACCGCAAAATCCTGGACAGTCAGAAGAGGAATGAAGATAGCGTTTTCCTCCTTTCCCCCACAGAAACTAGCGGTAACATCTCTTCCATCATCAAGGTTACAGAACATCCTGTACACAGAACTCCAACAAATGCTATCCTCTGCAGTAATATCTCCAGTTTCAGAAGCCAAGCGGGGCCAAGGCAGGGCCGGACTGGGACAAAAAAGCAGCCCTGCCACACAAATCCCACCAGCCCACATAATATAATACTCCCCCCACACCCGATCGGTGGATTTTGCTATACTTTGTCGTGCCCTTCAACACTCCTCTTAAAGGCGTTATTTGAAGGGCCATGTGTGAATGCCGCTGCAGTGCGCATGATCGACCTCTTCTTTAGAGTGCCGGTTCTCGGGATTATGGGGGTCCCAGCAGTCGGACCCCAGAGACTACAGAGGTCTCATGATAGGGGATTACTTGGCATAATCCATTTAAATGGGTTTTCCAATATATACACTGTATTTTTCAGACTATAAGACACACCTAGGTTTTAGAAGAGGAAATTAGGGGGAAAAAAACTGAAGCAAAAAATGTGGTCAGTTCTGTACTTAATATCCCCTATCCTGGAAAATATGGTCCCCTCATCCCCATCCTGATACTCATGGCCCCTTCATCCCTATCCTGGTATGCATGGCTCCCTCATCCCTATCCTGGTATGCATGACCCTCATCCCCATCATGGTATGCATGCCTCCTCATCCCTGGCCTGGTATGCATGCCTCCTCATCCCTATCCTGGCAGGAATGATCACCCCCATCATCCTTATACTGATATGCAGGGTCCCCATCTCGTCCTAGTATGCAGAGCCCCATCCCTATCCTGGTGTGCAGGGCCCCATCTCGTCCTAGTATGCATGGCTCCTCTTCCCTACCCTGGTAGGAATGGTCCACTTCATCCTTATCCTGGCAGGAATGATCGCCCTCATCCCTATATTGGTATGCAGGGTCCCATCTCATCCAAGTATGCATGGCCCCATCCCTAACCTGGTATGCAGGGCTCCATCCTTTACCTGTTATGATTGACCCCCCATCCCAGTCCTGGTATGCATGGCCCCATTCCTTATCCTGGTATGCCAGGGATGAGGAGGCATGGATACCATGATGGGGATGAGGGCCATGCATACCAGGATAGGGATGAGGAACCATGCACACTAGGATGAGATGGGGCCCTGCATACCAGGATAGGGATGGGGCCATGCATACCAGGATAAGGAAAGGATCATATCAGGATAAGGGTGGGGCCATGCATACCAAGATGGGGGTGGGGGCCAATCATACCAGAATAAGGATGGGGCCAATCATTCCAGGTTGCTAAAAAAAAATGAATATTCATTACCCTCCATGCCCATGGGGGTGGAATGCAGTGAAAATTAATTTCTCTTTAGCAGCGGGCACAGGAGTTAGCCACAGCCGCCAGCTCCTGCCTCTGTAACCCACTGCTCCACCGATGCCGCTCCCCCACCTCCCCACTACAACTGGTTCATCCAGACTATAAAACAAACCCCCATTTTCCTCAACATTTTGTGAGGACAAAAATGCGTCTTATAGTCAGAAAAATACGGTATTTTTTATTTTCCCATAGTATTCCTGAAAATAATAAACCAATATTAACCCTCCCAAAGACCAATGTCACCTCTCCAACAACAGGAAAGGAGTGGTACTGCGCAGTGTATATATACAGTACAAGAAATAATAATAATAATAATAATAAAAATTTTTATTTTTATAGCGCCGACATATTCCGCAGCACTTTACATTTCAGAGGGGATTTGTACAGACAATAGACATTACAGCATAACAATAATCACATACAGTAGATTATAACAAATACCAAGAGGAAAGAGGGCCCTGCTCGCAAGCTTACAGTCTATGAGGAAAGAGGGAGACACGAAAGGTGGGTGGTAACAGTTGCCCTGATTGTATGGACCAGTCATAATGTTAAGTGTGTAACAGTACAGACACAGAGGGCTAATGGAGGCATAAAGCATGTGGGAACATGATGCGGGGAACCTGGTTATGGTAAAACTTTTGGCTCTGCCACACAGGGATAGATTAGGTTAATGTGTTGGGGTGGTAGGCCAGTCTGAATAAATGCGTTTTCAGGACACGCTTAAAATTGTGGGGATTGGGGACTAATCGTATTGACCTGGGAAGTGCATTCCAAAGAATTGGCGTGGCACGTGTAAAGTCTTGGAGACGGGAGTGGGAGGTTCTGACTATTGAGGATGCTAATCTCAGGTCATCAGCAGAACGGAGGGCGCGGGTAGGGTGGTATACTGAAACAAGGGAGGAGATGTAGGGTGGTGCTGAGCCATGGAGGGCTTTGTGAGTGAGGGTAATAAGTTTATACTGAATTCTGGAGTGGATGGGTAGCCAGTGTAATGACTGGCACAAGGTAGAGGCATCGGTGTAACGATTGGTGAGGAATATGATCCTGGCTGCAGCATTCAAGACAGATTGGAGGGGGGAGAGTTTGGTAAGAGGGAGACCGATTATTAGAGAGTTACAATAGTCGAGACGAGAATGAATAAGAGAAACAGTAAGAGTTTTTGCAGAGTCAAAGGTAAGAAAAGGTCGAATTCTAGAAATGTTTTTGAGGTGCAGATGACAAGAGCGAGCCAGTGATCGAATGTGGGGGGCAAAGGAAAGCTCAGAATCAAGTATGACCCCAAGACAGCGGGCCTGTTGCTGGGGAGTAATAGTGGAACCACACACAGAAATGGCAATGTCGGGTATAGGTACATTAGTAGAGGGAGGAAACACCAGGAGTTCAGTCTTTGACAGGTTCAGTTTCAGATATAGTGAGGACATGATATTAGACACAGCGTTTAGACAATCGCCGGTGTTTTCTAGAAAGGCTGGCGTGATGTCAGGAGAAGAAGCGTATAATTGGGTGTCATCAGCATAGAGATGGTACTGGAAATCAAATCGACTGATTGTTTGACCAATAGGGGCAGTGTACAAGGAGAAGAGGAGGGGACCTAGAACCGATCCTTGGGGGACCCCAACAGTAAGGGGAAGATGAGAGGAGGAGGAACTGGCAAAAGATACAGTAAAGGAGCGGTCGGAGAGATAGGAGGAGAACCAGGAGAGAACGGTATCCTTGAGGCCAATGGAACGGAGCATAGTGAGGAGGAGCTGATGATCCACAGTGTCGAATGCTGCAGAGAGAAAGTGGTACTGAGCAGCAGGGCTGCCACTAGGAATTTCGGGACCCCATACTGGCAAAATTTTCGGGCCTCCTTGAGACTCCGCCCAAGCTCTATTCCAGCTCTGCCTCCACCCTTCGAACCTTCCACAGTCCCATGGCTCACTCTTGGAAAAACTCAACTTCTCCACCACATCCTCATTAATCAGATATTAACAGTTCCCATCAAACACCAGATCACATACATAGTCAGCAACTTTTGTTCTGGCCAAAAGATTTTTTTAAGCCGCCACCACGACACAGTAGACTCTTTTGGCTGGACCCTACTCTATTAAATATAAATATATTTTTATGTATTTTTCTTTAAGGGAATGAGTCACATACATTTTTTTAAATGACCATTAATACAACATACAAGGGACAAATACCGTCACACCATGACCAGACCACATAATGCCACCACATAGTGACCTATAATACCACATACAAGGGACAAATGCCATCACACCATGACCAGACCACATAGTACCACCACATAGTATTGTGTTTTTTTTTTTTTTATTAATGATCAGTATTGTAGTATTCAGTCACTAAGTGACATTATACACAGGAATTCTGTATTTACTGTCAGTGTACAGGTAATACAGTGATCACTGGTGACATTATACACAGGAGCTCTGTACAGAGTATACAGTGTATAGCATTAGTGTACAGGTAACACACTGACTCACCAGTGACGTCTCTAGCTGAAGTCCTTCATCTTAGCTTTTCTTTTTCACGCAGCGCAGACCGCCATCACCTCTTCCAGCCGGGATTCATCTCTGCATAAAATAACACATAGTTACCTAGAGCATGGCTTCCAGAGCACATTCCCCACTTTTTCCCTTCTACACTACACATCTGAATACAGATATGCACCCACCATTAATAATTAATTGGTTATTATGCAACCCACCATTCAAAATATAAATTAAACGTGTAAAGAAAAATCAAGTCGGCACTGCCAATACTACTGCCGATGTGAGGCTGTCATGTCCATACTGCTCCTGGAGGCTGAACCCCGAGATCTCAGGTGCTAGTGCAGAAAACACAATGTGTGAATCCAATGAGAGGAATAAATAGCATAGCACTCACCGATTCAGGTGAAAAAATCCGCTTTATTTAGCAATCCACATTAAAACTTCATGGCCGGGAGCAATGTCTGACGACGGCCGTTTCGTGCTTAGTAGCACTGTGACGGGTCACTGGATTGCTAAATAAAGCGGACTTTTTCACCTGGATCGGTGAATGCTATGCTATTCTTTCCTCTCATTGGATTCACACAAAATATAAATTCTAATACACCACTGAGCCCCTTCTACCTATACATAGCCACTTTCCCCACCTAATAAATATATTAATTAGCACCTGTACTCTTTCCCCCAATTCATTACCGGTTACTGCATACTCAACGCCCCCCACTATGTACCTCCTGCGCCCCCGATTCATATTTACATGCCTCTTCCGCCCCAATTTGTTGTCATTCTTCTCTCTCGCACCCTCTATTCACTAACAGCTCTACCCCCACATTCAATACATCATTTACTCCCTCACCCTCAAAATTCATTATAATTTGCTCTCTCCCCAGATCATCATTTGCTCTCTCCACCCTCAATTCAATTGCTGTCCCTCTTCCCTCACTCTCAATTCATCTTTTGCAGTCTCCCGTCCCCTCCCCCCACTTCATCATGTGCTGTCCCCTTTATCCCATGTCATCCTTTGCAGTTTTAACCCCTACATCATCATGTGCAGTCTCCCTTTAACCCCTCACATCATCATGTGCAGTCCCCCTTTAACCCCTCACATCATCATGTGCAGTCCCCCTTTAACCACTCACATCATGTGCATTCCCGTTTAACCCCTCACATCATGTGCAGTCCCCCTTTAACCCCCCACATCATGTGCATTCCCGTTTAACCCCTCACATCATCATGTGCAGTCCCCCTTTAACCCCCTCACATCATCATGTGCAGTCCCTCTTTAACCCCTCACATCATGTGCAGTCCCCCATTAACCCCTCACATCATCATGTGCGGTCCCCTTTAACCCCTCACATCATCATGTGCAGTCCCACTTTAACCCCTCACATCATCATGTGCAGTCCCCCTTTAACCCCCCTTTCCACATCATGTGCAGTTCCCCTTTATCCCCCCTCCCCACATCATCATGTGCAGTCCCCTGTATATACGGTACATCAGCCCAGGTCCCCCCTAGCCACTGTATACAGTTGTGGCCAAAAGTATTGACACCCCTGCAATTCTGTCAGATAATAATCAGTGTCTTAAATGAAAAAACACAAAAAAGAATTGTCCTACAGCCAAATTGGATATAATTCCACACCAAACCTAAAAAAGAGGGTGGACAAAAGTATTGGCACTGTTCGAAAAATTATGTGATGCTTCTCTAATTTGTGTAATTAACAGCACCTGTAACTTACCTGTGGCACCTAACAGGTGTTGGCAATAACTAAATCACACTTGCAGCCAGTTGACATGGATTAAAGTTGACTCAACCTCTGTCTTGTGTCCTTGTGTGTACCACATTGAGCATGGAGAAAAGAAAGAAGACCAAAGAACTGTCTGAGGACTTGAGAAACCAAATTGTGAGGAAGCATGAGCAATCTCAAGGCTACAAGTCCATCTCCAAAGACCTGAATGTTCCTGTGTCTACCGTGCGCAGTCTCATCTAGAAGTTTAAAGCCCATGGCACTGTGGCTAACCTCCCTAGATGTGGACGGAAAAGAAAAATTGACAAGAGATTTCAACACAAGATTGTGCGGATGTTGGATAAAGAACCTCGACTAACATCCAAACAAGTTCAAGCTGCCCTGCAGTCCGAGGGTACAACAGTGTCAACCCGTACTATCCGTCGGCGTCTGAATGAAAAGGGACTGTATGTAGGAGACCCAGGAGGACCCCACTTCTCACCCCGAGACATAAAAAAGCCAGCTGGAGTTTGCCAAAACTTACCTGAAAAAGCCTAAAACGTTTTGGCAATAACTAAATCACACTTGCAGCCAGTTGACATGGATTAAAGTTGACTCAACCTCTGTCTTGTGTCCTTGTGTGTACCACATTGAGCATGGAGAAAAGAAAGAAGACCAAAGAACTGTCTGAGGACTTGAGAAACCAAATTGTGAGGAAGCATGAGCAATCTCAAGGCTACAAGTCCATCTCCAAAGACCTGAATGTTCCTGTGTCTACCGTGTGCAGTCTCATCAAGAAGTTTAAAGCCCATGGCACTGTGGCTAACCTCCCTAGATGTGGACAGAAATGAAAAATTGACAAGAGATTTCAACTCAAGATTGTGCGGATGTTGGATAAAGAACCTCGACCAACATCCAAACAAGTTAAGCTGCCCTGCAGTCCAAGGGTACAACAGTGTCAACCCGTACTATCCGTCGGCGTCTGAATGAAAAGGGACTGTATGTAGGAGACCCAGGAGGACCCCACTTCTTACCCCGAGACATAAAAAAGCCAGGCTGGAGTTTGCCAAAACTTACCTGAAAAAGCCTAAAACGTTTTGGAAGAATGTTCTCTGGTCAGATGAGACAAACGTAGAGCTTTTTTGGCAAAGGCATCAACATAGAGTTTACAGGAGAAAAAAGAGGCATTCAAAGAAAAGAACACGGTCCCTACAGTCAAACATGACAGAGGTTCCCTGATGTTTTGGGGTTGCTTTGCTGCCTCTGGCACTGGACTGCTTGACCGTGTGCATGGCATATGAAGTCTGAAGACTACCAACAAATTTTGCAGCATAATGTAGGGCCCAGTGTGAGAAAGCTGGGTCTCCCTCAGGGGTCATGGGTCTTCCAGCAGGACAATGACCCAAAACACACTTCAAAAAGCACTAGAAAATGGTTTGAGAGAAAGCACTGGAGACTTCTAAGGTGGCCAGCAATGAGTCCAGACCTGAATCCCATAGAACACGTGTGGAGAGATCTAAAAATGGCGGTTTGTAGAAGGCACCCTTCAAATATCAGGGACCTGGAGCAGTTTGCCAAAGAAGAATGTTCTAAAATTCCAGCAGAGCATTGTAAGAAACTCATTGATGGTTACCGGAAGCGGTTTGTCGCAGTTATTTTGGCTAAAGGTTGTGCAACCAAGTATTAGGCTGAAGGTGCCAATACTTTTGTCTGGCCCATTTTTGGAGTTTTGTGTGAAATGATCAATGTTTTGCTTTTTGCTTCATTCTCTTTTGTGTTTTTTCATTTAAGACAAATTAAATGAAGATAACAATACCAAAGAATTTGTGTTTGCAATCATTTTCAGGAAGAAACTGAGTATTATCTGACAGAATTGCAGGGGTGTCAATACTTTTGGCCACAACTGTATACATCATCAGCCAAGACCCCCAGCCCCTGTATAATTATATACATCTAATCACCCAGGCAGGCAGCGGCCCCTCAGCCCCTGTATATACATGACCAGTTATCAGACCAGGCAGGCCCCCACCACCACTCAGGCCCCCAGCCCCTGTATAACTCATCCCCGCTTGGCTTTGAGACTGCATTGAACTTACTGGGCGGCTGTCTCTCAGTCTGGGCCGGCGTGCACGGGTAGGAGAGGCTCTCTCCTCTCTAACCTCCTCCGAATGCCTGGGTCGGTGTTGTGATAGGAGAGGTGAGTGCTGCCTGCAGCCATGGACTGTGCAGAGCGCGCTCTCTCTGGCTCTCCGGCTCCGCCCTCAAAGAACATCCGACGACGTGCATCATTACGTCGCGGCGCGTTCTTAACCTCTAGGGTGCTGTCACCCCAGCACCTGTAAAACCGCCGCTGTGCCCGCAGATTTAAAGGGCCTTCGTCAGGAAAAACAGGCCGGTGGCATCAGCTGGCAAGCGGCCAGAGGAGCGGGCCCACAATACATAGCGGCCCAGCGGGAAAATGCCTGGTTCGCCAGATTATCAGTCCGGGCCTGGGCCAAGGTCATTACTCCCATGTGTTCCTTATAAAAAAAAACAAGTGGAGCTTACCGTGTTATCAACTTGAAACGGCTGACTCAATATATTGTATACCGACGATTCAAAATGTAATCAGTAAAATCTACCATCCCATTGATCGGGTATGACTTCACCATGGCCACTATAGACCTCCAGCATGCATACTACCATGTATCCATTCATCCAAGATACCATCGATATCTGTGCTTTGCGGTCACTATAGGCCAGGAGGTGAGTCACTTCCAGTGTAAGGTCCTTCCCTTCGGCATATCATCTGTTCCCTGAACATTCACAAAGATCATGTTGGAGGTAGTAGTCTTTATCAGGAAGGAAAACATCTGCATCGTTCCCTACCTGGACGACCTCATCATTCAAGGATCCTCCAAAAATATATCCTCTCTCGCTGGGACAAAACTTCAGAAGCACTCGGTACAAGATTCTCCCTTCCTCACCACATAAAATTATCCATTAAATGGTGGCTCAGCCAAGAAAATCTGGCGAAGGGAATACCTTGGATCCAACACCCGGTCTCTTCGGTAACAACAGCAAACGAGGTTCGGGAGCAGTGACATCACAAGAAGTCTTTCAGGGAACCTGGCTCAAAAAGATGGACGACCAATCTTCCAATTTCAGGAGCGGTAGAGGAAGCCCTGAGAGCAGCAAAATTGATACTCCATAAAACCCATATCTGAAGCTACTCTGACAACAAGACCTCTGTGGCCCATCTACGTCATCGGGGCAGCACAAGATTCGAGAGTCTGCAGCAGATCTCAGCAAAAAATTTTCTTTGGGCAGAACGTCATCTTCTGTCCTTGTCGACTCTTCATCTAAAGGGATCCAACAATATTGAAGCAGACTTCCTGAGCAGGACTGATTTAGATCCAGGGGAATGAGCCTCAGTACGAGAAGGTTCCGGTTAGTAACCACAAAATGAGGTCGCCCAGATGTGGACCTGTTTGCGAATCGGCAGAATACGAAAGTGAAGCATTTTTTCGCCATGGATCCAAACGAAACCCAATCAAAGGTGGATGCCGTCTCACAACTGTGGAGTTTCAGGTTGGCCTATGCGTCCATCCAATTCTGTTATTGCCATGGACGCTACAAAAGGTCAGAATGGACAGGTTCAAAACCATCTTGATCGGCCCTCTCTGGCCAAAGAGGAGCTGGTTTGGGGCTCTGAAATTCCTGAGCTCAGAGGAACCTCTTACCCTGCCGCTAGACCATGACCTTCTACATCAAGGTCCCATTTTCCATCCGGCTCCTCACAGCTTACCCTTGGCAGCCTGGCTTTTGAAGCTGTTATCCTGAAAGTCAGAGGCCTCTCATATGCCGTCATAACCGCTTGTATCCACACCAATTCTGCCTTCCTTCTGTGATACCCCACCCAAAGGACAATAGAGAAGCTGAATTCCATTCTCTAGATGTTCAGCGAACAATTCTCTTCTACTTAAGTCAAACAAGACCTTGGAGGAAGGGTCAGAACTTTTTTGTCCAATACGGTGGACCAAACAAAGGAAAGAAAGCCTCCAAGAGCTCTTTGGTGAACTGCATTAAAAAAGCGATCACGGATCCATAAAAAAATCAAGATCTATCTCTTCCAGAATCGCTAAGGACCCATTCCGCTAGCCCTCGCCGTCTCCTGGGATGAAAGGGCCAATGTTTCCATCGAGCAGATCTGCAGGGCTGCTACTTGGTTCTCAGTCCATAACTTCACTAAGCGCTACAGATTAAAGTGCACCTGTCACCTGTTTTGGCCGCTATAAGATGCGGCCGCTGCCAGCACCAGGTTGAGATCCCATGAGGATTCGGGGTGTCTGGAGTGTTTGACACCATGGAGTTAGGTCTCAATATGAGGTAGGCTCTACTGGAAAAGAATGGACAGGGCAGGTAGAATTGGGCTGCCAGAGGGAAATTTGTGCTTGCAAGCAATGCATGCAAATTAGGTGACTAGTGGAGGCTGGCCTGGCTAGTAAATGCTTTCTTCCTTTTTGAGTCCAACATAACTGGAGAATAAGAAAAGAACAGAGGCGAGAGAGACAAATGCAAGCAGAGGTCTAGGGCAGGAGGAGACTAGCATTGGATAGGATGGGTCATGAAAAGTGGAGAGACTGCTTGGATTGACAGACACCCGCTGTGTGCTTCTGGAGAAGAGGGCCTCATTGTTTCTGGTGGATCTGACTCCTGTTAAACTGGTGTTAGATTTGTGCCAGTATGTGCCTGAAGCCTGCAGGCTATGCTATCTTCGTGTCTGCAGTCAGTACCCATGGTTTCTGTGTCCTCAGTGAAGCGCCTGAGAGAGGGGAAACAGTCTCTTTTGTGCCATCAATAAGTAGCTACCTTTTAGACAAGAGCTAAATTGCATATTTTTTTCTCATAGAACATTAAAGAGGTTTTTCACTTTAGTATAAGTAGTCCTCAAATGCTTTTATACATGTCGACAGCTCCAACTCTTGAACTTAGTGAATGGCTGCAGTGGTGATGTGTGCTTTAGTTGTGACATCACTGTTGCAGCCAAAACATGAAGACCGGAGCAGCTACAGAGAGGAAGAGAGGGTGATCCATACCTCAGGTACTGCTGATCCCAATTTTGAAGTTATTATACAGCTTTTCTCAACTTCTACTCCCACTTCAAAAAGAGGTCCTTCAGCAGTCAAGATGTATAATGAATACTCCCAACTCACCTTGGAGTTTTACGGTCGATATAATAGTCTGAAGTCAGTATGTGACCATGATACTCCTTGTGACATTTAATATTATGGAAGTCCCTTCAATGTAACCTGCATAGACGCAGAGTGGAAAAGCTCACACTTGGAAGCTTACCTTATTATGATTTAATTAATAGTCATTATACTAAGCAGTTTAGTGATGCAATAAGTGTTATATTCTGTTACGCTGTTTTGCAGGCATTAATACAGGTGAGCGCAAGGACAGATCAAGTTAGACCACGTTGCCTTAGTCTGCTACCTTCTGCTCAGATCATTGCTCAAATTAGCAAGAACTGCCTGGATCCATATGCTGAAATTAATAACAGCTGGTATCATATGGTAAGAAAAACATTACCATGCAGGTGTGATATTGTATGGGCTTCCGATTCGGAGAAATATTTACGGAAAACCTTGGCAACAGTGCTGCAATATTGCTTATATACTGTACGTGCTAAAGGGTCCTAGCAAAAATGTGCATATAATGGTGGTAGTTTTGCCAGTATATGCAAAGTGGGATACACTAAAATGGGTATTCCTGTCTCGAACATTTATAGCATATTTACAGGATTTTGCCATAAATGTTGCTCTGGTGCAAGTCACCCATGAACTTGGATATTGGCCATACATGTGCCGTTCTCCTCATTCATTTATATGGGAGTTAAAGAAAATAATTAAACAAGTTATTCCTAGAAGTGAGTCTCACATCTTTCATACATTTAAAATTTCCTGTGGATTTGCCATAGATGATAGAAATGGGAATCCTCCTCTAATATACATAGAATACATGGAAATTATACATAATAGAGTCAGTGAATTTTTGGAGGAGTTGGGGAATCATACAGTAGGTAACTTATTACGAATATATGTAACTGTTGGGCTTGCCAATTAACTATATTCTTCATGCAAATTATTTTAGGACTGTGACATACATGCAGCTTACATTAAAGTGGGATTTTTTGGTGTGTGTGTGGGGGGGTGTTATGATATCCACTATCAAACAAAAAGCCTTAGAAAAGTGTCATCATGAGCTTTAGAAAAAAATAATGCAAGAAATGTATGCTTACTTCAGTAATGTAGAACTCTGGTGTGCTAGTACAATGCGCCTGAAAAGAAGAATACCATTTAGATTTGAAGCTAAAAAAACATCCTCCTATACTTGAAAGTGCAGTGAAATCTGCAGTATGACTGGGATGCCTTCCTTAGCCGAACCTGTAAAAAGGTATTTATGATGGTGCAGCAGACCTGGTTTGCAGAGATGTTTGGTATTTCACTAATTACTATGTGGGACAGTGCAGAGAAGAGAGGAGAAAGACTCTTCATGAAAGTGAAATCCCCGGACTCCTCTTCTTCGAGCTATGAAATTCTCTATACCGAATTTCTCAGTGACGAGATGGATTTGACTTAACAGCAGGCAGTGGACAGCAAGTTACAGATAGGGGAACACATAGTGGTTGGCACTATAGGGCATTTTTACAGGGGTAAGACAACATTTTCTGTAAATAAAGGGCTCGATTCATGAAGACCAGCGTTATTCATGCGGGTCAAGTGTTGGGGCGTGCTAGAGTCATACGCTCCTCTTCATGAATCTAGAGCACCTGACAAGTGGAGTGCACCTCTGTGTGCTACGCCAGACACCTGAGAGTTCTGGCATAGTGAATGCCACAGCTAGTAATGTATTTGATGAGCTGTGTCATCCCAGCCTTCCACGGTCCTGTCCCACCCCCCACTCTGCCTGTTTTGTTGGAACTGGGAGAAACTAGAGTGAAAACGCCAAAAGTTGGAAAATTTTGCTGCAGCTCCGAGTTGCGCCTAAAATTTGCGACTATTCAAAGCTTTTACCCCAGAATTCTGGAGTGAAAGCTTTGATGTATCGGGCCCTTAGTGTACAACTTTTATAATTCATACACTGGCTATCAAATGGAGATATGTTTATTAAAGCCACAGTGACCTTTTGAGCTTTTGAAAAACAGTCACAATTTCTTTTATATGGAATTGATGTGAAATGTAAACCTTAACATTGAAACTTTATTACATCTATTAATTTTTCTGTTGCTCTGTACTGAAATATAAATTGGATTGCTTACATCAAAAAAGAAATATATATTTTTTGTTATTATTGTTCCACTTAAATATCTCCGCAACATGAAATGACATAATCTGCAGTCTGAAAACACAGCTCCCCAAGGTAAAAGTTTCACTAAGCTGCAATATGACTGATCATGTAATGTTCCCACAACGAAAGGTTAAGAGCTTGCTTGTCAGTTTGCATTTCATCCAGCCGTACTAAAAATGGCTGGAAGTAATATGAATTTTATGTGATAACCATAGTGTTCATCTCTGCAGATATTAGGAAGGGCACATTTATAACCCTTCCCAGAGCAATCAGGATTTGTTACTTTTTAACCCCGTAAAATTATTTTGAAACACAGAATTTTGCTTTGAATATGGTAAATTCTACATTTTTTCCCCCAGATTACATCAGTTAATTTTGATGGGCAGAATCTCTCCCGAATCACAAATTTAGACAAGCTGGAAAATCTTTGTTGGGCATCTTTCAGTAACAATTATCTAACAAGAATTGAAGGTCTGGAAAATTGTGTGAAGATAGAAGAGTTATGTCTAGATGGAAACTGCATCACAAAACTGGAAGGTAACCTGGACACGTCTATATAGTCACACAAAGGTCTTATGGTATTGCACCAATATAATACCAAATTACCTGAAGGGGAACCTGTTGTGTCCCCAAATGCTACTAACCTGTGGATATAGGGTTAATCTGCGGGTTAAAAGGTGTTATCCAGGATTATAAAAAAATTTTTTAACTATGGTCCGAAGATCTAACAGGCAAGTAGTTGCTAACTAACGGCTTGTTGTGCCCAATGCCAGCACAGAGCAATCACAGACCTGACAACGGTTCAACGGCTTTTGCTGATGTCACATCAACAGAGCAACAGCTTCTCATCCGCTCTGCTCTGTGTTTGGGATGTTACTGCCGATGTCATGATGATTGACATCCAGCTCCCCACTGCCTAACTGTGGGAGGCTGGCTTTCAATGAGTTACGCATGTCGGAAGGAAAAGAGCTACTCTGTTGACGTGGAGCAGTTGAATCGCCCGCAGGAGCGGTTGATGACTGCTCTATACCAGGTTGAAGAGGCAGTTAAAAGTTGCCTCTGTTAGCAACTACTTGGCTGTTGGGTTTTAGATCGTAGATTGTAGGACCGCCCCGACCACAGAGTCATCTTATCGATGGTGGGACGGCTTTTATGCTATGTTTGATCAAATACAGTATTACTAAGAACTCTGTGTGATTTAAATGCACTTTTGCTTTTTACTTATTTAATTATAGCAGGGTTTTTTTCATTTTGTCTTTTGTAGGTTTTGTATGCTTTTTGGCCATATGAACATGCATTTATATACTGCATGTGTACCAACTCAAACCAAGCTCTATTTTTGTGTTTTTTCTTTTTCTTTTTGCATTCTGTGCAAGCTGGGGTGTGGCCTCTCTCTCCTGAGCTGGAAATTGTATTTAAAGGCTTCACCTGACTGGTGTCCAGTGGTGGGGACCCGGTCCTTGTCTGCCCTTATTCACACAGACGTCAACTTTGACACATGATAAGGTTTTTAATATTAGACAGTGTAGGACCGCCCCAACCACAGAGTCACCTTGTCGATGGTGGGACGGCTTTTATGCTATGTTTGATCAAATACAGTATTACTAAGAACTCTGCATGATTTAAATGCACTTTTGCTTTTTACTTATTTAATTATAGCAGGGTTTTTTTCATTTTGTCTTTTGTAGGTTTTGTGGGTTTTAGATCCATAGTAAAAAAAATTAAAAATGTCCTGGGTTACCCTTTTATTAACGTTACAAAGCTGTCCAGCTACCTTAGTGACAGTGCAGCTACTGGGAATAAATGAACTTTATTGGTCCTGGTAGCCTTTGACAGTCATAGAAGCGTGCCGGCGAGGATACAGTCATTCCCCACAGCATTGTGAGCGGCAGCTATAAGCAGTCCCTGGGACATTGACCGCTCACTAAGCACTAATGAGCACACCGTTAATCAAAGTGCCAGGGCGTGCTTACAGCTGCCTCTCACCGTGTACTGACAGTGACTGAAGCCACTTCAGCATGACTAAAATCCGCTGGTATGCACAGAAATGAAGCGCTGTCTCTGCCTCCCTCTCCATCTCAGAGATGCACTCTAGGGCACAATTGAAATTAAAGAATTAAAGGTTTTCCAGTTTCCGGAAAAAGAACCCCACATGTTCGAACATAACAAACGGAGCAGAAATTCACCTGCCACGGGTAAAGCACTGGCTCACCGCTGCTGCTTTTGTCTCGTTGTAACGTCGCCATTGGAGGCAAAACACTAATAGCACCCATCTCCCTGCTGCAGCCAATCACTCAGATTAGCAGCAAGAACCGCTGAGCTCAGTGATTGACTGCAGTGGTGAACCGTGCTGCCGCCTTTGACGTTGCCACTGCAGCCAAAACACTGAGAACCAAGCAGCGACAGGGAGCCAGTGCTGGACCTGGGGAAGGCGAGTACCTGTCGTTTGTTATTTGAGGAATTTTAGAGTGCAAACCCTCGATTTCCCACAAAACAATCTGTATAAAAAGTGGAGAAACTGCTGCAGGTTGGTGACTTTGACTCTCCTTACATTCTCTGCCTGTTCAGTATTCATACAGTGATTGACCCTGGGGTTTATTATAAATAGTATTTGCAATTTACGTGCTGTTAATCTATTGGAGACTTGGCTATTTTTTGTATTTTTGGCTTTCGTTTTTCACTACCAAGGGCCCTAACTTTTTCCTTTTCCTTTCAGCACAGCTGAACAAGGGCTTGTTTTCTGCTGGTTGAGTTGTCATTTTAAATTATACAATTCATTTTCCAGTGTACTGAGAAATGTTCAAAGTGGGGGGAAATGTAGAAAAAAAAACCAATACAGTTTTGCCCCCTTGATTTTGGGTTTAGTTTCCACAATGTTCACACTGGGTTTTTTCTCTTTACTACTTACAAAAGTACAGGGTGGGCCATGTATACGGATACACCTAAATAAAATGGGACTGGTTGGTGATATCAACTTCCTGTTTATGGCACATTAGTATATGGGGCGGGAAACTTTTCAAGATGGGTGGTGACCATCGCTGCCATTTTGAAGTCGGCCATTTTCGATCCAAATTTGTTTTTTTTCAGTGGGAAGAGGGTCATGTGACACATCAAACTTATTGAGAATTTCACAACAAAAACAATGGTGTGCTTGGTTTTGATGCAACTTTATCCTTTCATGAGTTATTTACAAGTTTCTCATTGTTTACAGCCATTGACATGTCGCAGAGGTTAACACGTGAGGAGCGGATAGAACTTGTGTTGATGTCTGGTGAACGCAGTACCCGGGTCATTGCAGCATATGTCAATGCAAGACACCCTACGCACAGGGCCGGTTTTAGGCAAAGTGGGGCCCTAGGAAAAGTTTAAAATGGGGCCCCAAATGCTAACATATTGCACATCACAGAAGCATTTCCATTGTATTTACATTCGCTGAGTTCAGGCCGCTAAATGAGTGTGATCGACAATATTGAAGAAGTCGTTCAACACTTGTTTCCCGGCCTCTTTCCACCGTCTGAGAAAGAATGATGGGATCAGAACAATCACTAATGGATCACTAAGGGTGTGTGCACACGTTGCGGTTTTTGCTGCGGATCCGCAGCAGTTTCCATGCGGTTTGCAGTACCATGTAATCCTATGGAAAACCAAATCCGCCGTGCACATGCTGCGGATAATTCTGCACAGATTTGCTGCGGTTTATTTTCCGCAGCATGTTACTTCTTTTTTGCGGAACCGCAGCTGCAATGTACGTTCCGGGACATACAAATCAATCAATCTCTCTCTCTCTCATCCGCACTGACAAACTGCACTAGAACCTGCATCAAATCCGCTGTACACATGCTAGGAATCCGCAGGAAAAATGCATGTGTTTTACCCTGCGGTTTCTGCCAAGAGATATGGATTCTCTGCAGAAAAAGCCGCAGACTAATCCGCAACGTGTGCACACACCCTACCAAATCACCATACAGTATCATGTTATCAGCAGCACATCTACAGTTTACACCCCATAGTCCTCCATATAGTATAATACACTCCCTATAGTCCTCCATATAATATAATCTGCCCCATAGTCCTCCATATAGTATAATACACTCCTCAGTCCTCCATATAGTATAATTCACTCCTCACAGCCCTCCATATATTAAAATACACTGCTCAGTCCTCCATATAGTATAATACACTCTTCATAGTTCTCAATATATTATAATGCACCGCCATAGTCACCCATGTAGTACAATTCACTTCCCATAGCATAATGCACCCCATAGTTCTTTATATAATGTATTCTCCATAGTCCTCGATGCAGTATAATGCAGCCCACATATAGTATAATGCAGCCACCCCATAGAGCATAATGCAGCCACCCCACAGAGTATAATGCAGCACCACTATACAATATAATGTAACCTCCATAGAATATAATGCAGCCACCCCTTAGAGAATAATGCAGCTACCCCAGAGTACAATGCAGCCACTCCACAGAATATAATGTAACCCCCTCATAGAATATAATGCAGCCCCACCCCCCATATAGTATAATGCTGCCCCTCCATAGAATATATGGCAACCCCCTCATAGGATATAATGCTGCCCCTTATATAGTATAATGTAGCCCCTCCATAGAATACAATGTAGCCCTCCTCATATAGTATAATGCAGCCCCCATCGAATATAATAAATATAATACAGCACCCATAGAATATAATGTAGCCCCAAATAGAATATAATACAGCCCACCTCCCCATAGAAAAAAATGTAGCCCCCCCATATTATATAACTCAGCCTCCCCCTATAGAATATAATGTAAAATGTACCCCCATGGTATATAACATAGCCGCATAGTATATAGCCCAGCACCACATGGTATATACCCAAGCACCACATGGTATACAGCTCAGCCCACCATATAATAATAATAATAATACATTTTATTTTTATAGCGCCGACATATTCCGCAGCACTTTACATTTCAGAGGGGATTTGTACAGACAATAGACATTACAGCATAACAATAATCACATACAGTAGATTATAGCAAATACCAAGAGGAAAGAGGGCCCTGCTCGCAAGCTTACAGTCTATGAGGAAAGAGGTAGACACGAAAGGTGGGTGGTAACAGTTGCCCTGATTGTATGGACCAGCCATAATGTTAGGTGTGTGACAGTACGGACACAGAGGGCTAATGGATGCATAAAGCATGTGGGAGAATGATGCGGGGAACCTGGTTATGGTTAGACTTTTGGCTCTGCCACACAGGGATAGATTAGGTTAATGTGTTGAGGCGATAGGCCAGTCTGAATAAATGCGTTTTCAGGACACGCTTAAAATTGTGGGGATTGGGGACTAATCGTATTGACCTGGGAAGTGCATTCCAAAGAATTGGCGCGGCACGTGTAAAGTCTTGGAGACGGGAGTGGGAGGTTCTGACTATTGAGGATGCTAACCTCAGGTCATCAGCAGAACGGAGGGCGCGGGTAGGGTGGTATACTGAAACAAGGGAGGAGATGTAAGGTGGTGCTGAGCTATGGAGGGCTTTGTGGGTGAGGGTAATAAGTTTATACTGAATTCTGGAGTGGATGGGTAGCCAGTGTAATGACTGGCACAAGGTAGAGGCATCGGTGTAACGATTGGTGAGGAATATGATCCTGGCTGCAGCATTCAAGACAGATTGGAGAGGGGAGAGTTTGGTAAGAGGGAGACCGATTAGAAGAGAGTTACAATAGTCGAGAAGAGAATGAATAAGAGAAACAGTAAGAGTTTTTGCAGAGTCAAAGGTAAGAAAAGGTCGAATTCTAGAAATGTTTTTGAGGTGCAGATGACAAGAGCGAGCCAGTGATCGAATGTGGGGGGCAAAGGAAAGCTCGGAATCAAGTATGACCCCAAGACAGCGGGCCTGTTGCTGGGGAGTAATAGTGGAACCACACACAGAAATGGCAATGTCGGGTATAGGTACATTAGTAGAGGGAGGAAACACCAGGAGTTCAGTCTTTGACAGGTTCAGTTTCAGATATAGTGAGGACATGATATTAGACACAGCGTTTAGACAATCGCCGGTGTTTTCTAGAAAGGCTGGCGTGATGTCAGGAGAAGAAGCGTATAATTGGGTGTCATCAGCATAGAGATGGTACTGGAAACCAAATCTACTGATTGTTTGACCAATAGGGGCAGTGTACAAGGAGAAGAGGAGGGGGCCTAGAACCGATCCTTGGGGTACCCCAACAGTAAGGGGAAGATGAGAGGAGGAGGAACTGGCAAAAGATACAGTAAAGGAGCGGTCGGAGAGATAGGAGGAGAACCAGGACAGAACGGTATCCTTGAGGCCAATGGAACGGAGCATAGTGAGGAGGAGCTGATGATCCACAGTGTCGAATGCTGCAGAGAGATCCAAGAGAATTAGCATGGAGTAGTGACCATTTGATTTAGCTGTTAGCAGATCATTAGAGACTTTAGTGAGGGCAGTTTCAGTGGAGTGTAAAGAGCGGAAACCGGATTGGAGAGGGTCGAGAAGAGAGTTTTCTGAGAGATAGCGGATAAGATGGGAGTGGACCAGGCGTTCCAGGAGTTTAGAGATGAAGGGAAGATTAGAGACAGGTCTATAGTTAGCGGCACAGTTTTGGTCGAGGGATGGTTTTTTAAGTAGTGGATGTATGATGGCATGCTTAAATGAGGAGGGAAAAATACCAGAAGAGAGAGAGAGGTTAAATATTTTAGTTAGGTGAGGGGTGACATCAGGGGAAAGGGACTGGAGGAGATGTGACGGAAATGGGTCACTGGTGCAAGTAGTTGGGCGAGAAGATGCAAGGAGCCTGCTTACTTCTTCTTCTGTGACTGGTTCAAAATCAGAGAGTGAGCTAGATGCAGTGGGGGAGGGAGGACAGTGGATGGTATGAGGTGATTGGGAGATAATTTCCTGTCGGATCTGGTCAATTTTTTCTTTGAAGTAATTGGCCAGATCGTCAGCTCGGAGCTCCGTGGTTGGGGCCTGTACTCTTGGATTGAGTAGAGAATGAAAAGTGTCAAAGAGACGTTTCGGGTTATTGGACAGTGAGGTGATGAGGGTGTTGAAATAGGTTTGTTTTGAGAGGTGAAGGGCAGTGTTGTATGTTCTAAGCATAAACTTAAAATGGATGAACCATGGTATACAGCCCAGCCCACCATGGTATAAAGCATGGTATATTACAGCCCAGCATGGCATAATACAGCCCAGCATGGTCTAATACAGCCCTGCGTGGTATATAGCCCCCCAGAATGGTATAATACAGCCCAGCATGGTATATAGCCCCCCAGAATGGTATAATACTGTCCAGCATGGTATAATACAGCCCAGCATGGTATATAGCCCCCCCCAGAATGGTGTAATGCAGCCCAGCATGGTATATAGCCCCCCAGAATAGTATAATACAGCCCAGCATGGTATATAGCCCCCCAGAATGGTATAATACAGCCCAGCATGGTATATAGCCCCCCCAGAATGGTATAATACAGCCCAGCACGGTATAATACAGCCCAGCATGGTATATAACCCCCCAGAATGGTGTAATACAGCCCAGCATGGTATATAGCCCCCCAGAATGGTATAATACAGACCAGCATGGTATATAGCCCCCCCCAGCATGGTATAATACAGCCCAGCACGGTGTATAGCCCCCCCAGAATGGTGTAATACAGCCCAGCATGGTATATAGCCCCCGTAGCATGGTATGATACAGCCGAGCATGGTATAATACGGCCCAGCATGATATATAGCCCCCCCCCAGCATGGTATGATACAGCCTTGCATGGTATATAGCCCCCCCAGCATGGTATGATACAGCCGAGCATGATATAATACAGCCCAGCATGGTATATAGCCCCCCCAGCATGGTATGATACAGCCGAGCATGGTACATAGCCCCCCCAGCATGCTATAATACAGCCCAGCATGTCATATAGCCCCCTAGAATGGTGTAATACAGCCCAGCATGGTATATAGCTCCCCCCAGCATGGTATGATACAGCCGGGCATGGTATATAGCCCCCCCAGCATGGTATATAGATCCCTAGAATGGTGTAATATAGCCCAGCATGGTATATAGCCCCCCCAGCATGGTATGATACAGCCCAGCATGGTATATAGCCCCCCAGCATGGTATGATACAGCCGAGCATGGTATAATACGGCCCAGCATGGTATATAGCCCCCTAGAATGGTGTAATACAGCCAAGCATGGCATATAGCCCCCCCCAGCATGGTATGATACAGCCGGGCATGGTATATAGCCCCCCCAGCATGGTATATAGCCCCCTAGAATGGTGTAATACAGCCCAGCATGATATATAGCCCCCCCAGCATGGTATGATACAGCCCAGCATGGTATATAGCCCCACCAGCATGGTATGATACAGCCGAGCATGGTATATAGCCCCCCCAGCATGGTATATAGTCCCCCCAGAGTGGCCCCATAGTCCAGTACTCACACTGATTTAAAAAAAAAAAACGCTCCTCACCTTCTCCTCTTGCCCACGCTGCAGGCTGGTCCTGTCTCCTCCTGCTCTGTCTGGCACACAGTGAGAGCGCGATGACGTCATCGCGCCCCCGCTGTGTCAGAGGCAGAGCGGGGAATGATGGGAGAGGGAGCGTCAGCTGACGCTCCCTTCTCCATCACTGCCTCCTTCAAAGCGGCGGCGGCAGGAGTCAGCGCCAGGGGCAGGTGGGCCCCCCAGCCTCACAGGGGCCCCATAGCGGCTGTCTGATGTGCCGCTGGCTGGGGGCCCTTGGAGGAGCAGGGGCCCTAGGCAGCTGCCTGGTCTGCCTGCCCATAATGCCGGCCCTGCCTACACACGAAAACTGTCACTATTCCCATTTTATTTAGGTGTCTCCGTATAAATGGCCAACCCAAAAAAGTTTGCCTCATCACTGAACATAATGTTCTGTGTAAACTGAGGGTCCTGCTCCAATTTTTGTTTTGCCCATTCTGCAAATTCAGCACGCCGATCTGGGTCATCCTCGTTGAGATGGTGCAGCAGCTGGATTTTGTAAGGGTGCCGCAGCTGGATTTTGTAAGGGTGCCGCGAGTAGCTAATATCCGCCGAAGGGATGTTCGACTGATGCCAGATCGGCGCACTGAATTTTGAGAGACATAACTTTTAACCCCTTAAAGATAGGCGATTTTTCATCATGACTTCCAGGTCAGCGTGATTAGCGTTAAAGGGGGGGACTTGCATTTTGTGAGGTGAGCTGCTATTTATATTGGTACTATTTGGGGTCCATGCAACTATCTGATGTCTTTTGTTCCATTTTGTAAATCTTTTTTCTTTTCGCTAAGGTGTCCTTTTAAGATTTTACAATGTGGGAAAGAGAAGATGGTTTAAATGTTCATATTAGTGTGTGTGTGTGTGTATATATATATTTTTTTTTTTTCTTTTCTTTTTTATTATTTTTCCCTTAGGTACTGTGGATTTGCTTATAAAATACACTGGCATAGGCTGGTCTTTGCAGGTGTACTAATATGGCAGACATGGGGGGCCTTCAGAAGTTGATGGCAACTCAGGGGAAGAGACGGAGTATGAGCGTTGGAATCAAACACCCCGTGCCCTCTTCACCCCAGTCTTAACCTTTTGAGTGTCTCATCAGTTACACTCGGGTGCTAGCTGCGTAATGCCAGTAAGGCGCACGTCAGTCGTAAATATATGGCGGATGTCACTAAGGGATTAAAAACGGACCAGACTGACATCTACTAGCACAGTAGAGCGCCACCTGGTGTTCAGAATGTATAGCAATGTGCTCACCTACCAAATGAGCCGCGTGCTGGTCACACGTTCTCAGACATAGAATGGCTTCCTGTCCTGCTTGTTGGGGAAGGGTCAGAACTGCAGGACGTGATGAGTAGCCGGGACAGTAAGAAGGGATTATATTGCTATCGGCAAGAGGAAAATTCTATCCGTAGGCCACACTAGCAGCACAGATTAGCCGCAGCTCCAAGGGGGACACGTGAAAATGAGGAACAATGTATTTTTTTTTATTCCTATTATCTAGGGCTCTCCAAGCTCGTGAAGCTCCGGCATCTCAGCATTAATAGGAACCGACTTACAAGTTTCAGCAGAGACATTATTGATAATCTGTCTCATCTTCACTTTCTTTCTGCCGAGAACAATCACATCCGCTCACTCACGGGACTGCAGAAAGCCAGCTCCTTGATAGAACTGTACCTGAGCAATAACCAAATCTGCAGCAACCAAGAAATCTACCACCTTAAGGTAAAACTGTTCCGATATGCTTGCTCATTGGTATTCAGGAATTACCTGTGGATCACTTACCTTACATGCTAATGGCTAACTAGGAAAAATATGGCCTAGAGGGATTTGTCAGCTGCTTAAAGAGAATCTGTCAGTAACTTTGTTTGCCCTCCTAAACCATTTATATGTGCATGTGGCCCAGTGAAAGTTGAACTGAATGGTACCTTTATATTGTCACTCCGTTGCCGGAATCTTGATAAATCCCCGTTTTTTTTGTTTTTGTTTTTTTTTGCGGAAGTGCAAAATCGTTGATCCATGGAAGTGCAAGATATCTTGGCTGGTGTCTGATTTCAGAGGCGAAGTCCGCTATCAATCAATAGACCGAGGGAGGCACCAAATAAAAAGTGCATTCTCCAGCTCATTGCACTTAACTCATGTGCAGACCACAGAAACTGGGGATTTATTAAGATTCAGGCAACGGAATGACAATATAAAGGTACTAATGAGTTCAACTCTCTCTGGGCTACATGCACGTCTGAATGGTTTGGGAATCTTGGGGTCAAAATTACAGATTCCCTTTTAAAGAAGAGCATTATTATACCCCCAGCCCTGGAGGGTTAATAGGACAAAAGGCACAAAAGAAGTAACTTCCCGTGCTACCCTATTGACGGTATCTTACATTTGTCACATTTTTCCTATTAGGGCTTGAACAACCTTGTGATTTTGGACTTGTACAGTAATCCAATATCGGTGAATCATGACAACTATCGATTGTTTGTCATCTTTCATCTCTCGTCTCTAAAAGCTCTGGATGGATCCGCAGTGGTAAGCAGTATATAATGTGTCACCATTTATCATATTATAGGAGCATACAGTTGTGGCCAAAAGTATTGACACCCCTGCAATTCTGTCAGATAATACTCAATTTCTTCCTGAAAATGTTTGTAAACACAAATTCTTTGGTATCATTATCTTCATTTAATTTGTCTTAAATGAAAAAAACACAAAAAGAATTGTCCTAAAGCCAAATTGGATATAATTCCACACCAAACATAAAAAAGAGGGTGGAAAAAAAGTATTGGCACTGTTCAAAAAATCATGTGATGCTTCTCTAATTTGTGTAATTAACAGCACCTGTAACTTACCTTTGGCACCTAACAGGTGTTGGCAATAACTAAATCACACTTGCAGCCAGTTGACATGGATTAAAGTTGACTCAACCTCTGTCCTGTGTCCTCGTGTGTACCACTGTCATGCCCCCTACCGGCGCCGTCACTTACTTGCGCAGCCCCAGGCACACCTCCCGCCGCGCTCCCACTCCACGGCGCGTCCCCGCTCCCGACATCCGGCCTCCTAGACGTCGGTCCTGCACGCATGCGTCCAACGTTCCACCCGGCGCTCAGACTGATGGGACCTCTGACTCGGTGGCTCCGCCCCCATCATGGCGGCGCCCACCGGCTATATCTTCCCGGCGTCTCCCTAGGTAAGACGCCTGTTAATCTTATGCGGTGTCGCTGTCCGTTCGGCCAGCGTTCACCCATTCTTCAGGCCCTGTCCTGCTTCTGTGTATTCTCTGCCGGTTCTACCGCTAGCAGCCTCTGTGTCCTCCCCCATTGCTCTCCCTGTGTCCCTGTCTTTCCGGCTCTTGTGTCTCTCTCTCCCTGCTCCCATCTTGGGTAGGCTCTCTGTGTGTCTCTTGCTTATTAGAGTCTTGGTTTGTTCTTCCTGAGCTCCGTGTCTTATATGTTATCATATATCTCCCTCTCTTGCAGCCTCCAGTCTCCGCCTGACCCGGGTACTCCCTGTCTCTTAGTTCCGCAGTCTCTGTTACCTCCCTCTGTTGTTGCATCTCGGATTCTCTGCCTCTGCCTCCCTGGTGCCTACCCAGTCGTCCCTTTGGCTCCGGCTGTCACGGTTTCATCCCTTGTGGGCCTGCCCCTAACACTCCCTGTATAGGGGGTGGTTCCACCTGGCCAGCTCACCCGCAGGGGCTCTGGAGCCGTGACCCAGAGGGTCCACTCCGGGTTGTACTAGTCTCCTTACCTCTCCATAGCACAACCATGACAGATTAACAGGCCATGGACCCCGCTGGAGTCTCGGCTACGCAAAAGGAGTTAGTCTTTTACGGGAAAACCAAACGCGCATTATGTCCTTCATGAAATCTATGGACGCGCGCCTCTCCGCCCTCCAGTCGTCTGACCCTAGTAATGCGGCACAGCTAGCCAGCTTACAACAGGAGCTGGCACAGCAGCGTGATGCTCAGACTCATATTCTCAGCTACATGGCTTCGGTTGATAGTCGGTTAATTTCGTTACAAGCCGCTGCTGCTGCTTCTCCTCCAGTCGCTAGTTCCCACCCTCAACCTCGGTTGGCCAAACCACCCCGGTATAACGGTGACGCAAAACAATGCCGGGGCTTCCTGAACCAGTGCCGCCTCCATTTCGAACTATTGCCCCAGCAATACCCCACAGACTGGTCCAAGGTGGCCTTCATAATCTCCCACCTTGAGGGAGACGTTCTGGCATGGGTGAACCCTCTTTGGGAACCGGACAACCCCCTGGTTACTCACTTGTCGGTCTTTTTGGATACTTTTCGGCGGGTATTCGACGAGCCAGGCCGCCTTGCCTCTACTACTGAGTCTTTATTCAGTCTGTGCCAGGGTTCCCAAACCGTAGGCCAATACGCCATACAGTTTCGGACACTGTCGTCCCATTTGGGCTGGAATAATGAGGCGCTGGTGGGAGCCTTTTGGCGAGGTCTTTCGGGTCGTGTAAAAGATGAGCTTGCAGGTCGTGACACTCCTACAGCCATTGAGGATCTAATTTCCATGGCCACTCGAATCGATCTCCAGTTCCAGGAGCGGGCTCGTGAGAGAAGACTTGCGCGCCCAGTGCCGCCTGCCCGCAGACCACCCAGTCCTCGACCCAGGGCTCTAACTTCTGCTTCCGCGCCCGAGCCGATGCAAGTAGATCGCCTGAAGCTCTCCGAACAGCGGCGCAAGGAGAGAAGCTCCCACGGCCTCTGTTTCTATTGCGGCAGTGGGTCCCATTTGCTCCGAACCTGTCCGGAACGTCCGGAAAACTTTTCCGCCTAGGTCAGGTAAGAGAGGCCTCCCTAGGTGTACATGATTCCTCTCAACCCCTTTCTTTGTCTGTCCTTTTGCATGTTGGTGAGAAGCGGGTTTCTTTGGCGACCTACGTGGACTCGGGCGCTGCCGGTAATTTTATTAGGCACGATGTAGTCACCAAATTTTCTGTCCCTGTGAGGACTCTAGACAATCCACAGGTCCTTGCATCTGTGGATGGAAACCCGTTGCAAGAAACCGTTACGCTAGTTACGCATGAGATCGAGCTGCAGATTGGGGCTCTGCACAAAGAGAGAATTACGTTCTATGTTTTAGCAAATATCTCTCATCCTGTCCTCCTCGTTCTTCCTTGGTTGCGGCTTCATGAGCCCACCTTGGATTGGCGTAGCGGTAATGTTCTGCGCTGGGGGGAGTCCTGTCGGGCTCGGTTTCTGCTGCCGGTGCGTCCTGTAGGTGTTCCCCGTCCTCTCCCTGCCCTCTCTGGATTGCCGCCGGCGTATAGCGCCTACTCGGATGTCTTTGACAAGAGAGAAGCTGAGGTCCTGCCGCCACACCGACCCTATGACTGCCCCATCGAGCTCATTCCAGGTACCACTCCTCCTCGTGGGAAGATTTACCCTCTCTCTCTAGCTGAAACGCAAGCCATGTCCGAGTACATTCAAGACAACCTGACCAGAGGTTTTATTCGGAAGTCGTCCTCACCTGCGGGAGCGGGGTTCTTTTTTGTGAAAAAGAAGGATGGGTCCCTTCGTCCGTATATCGATTATCGGGGTCTTAACCGCATCACGGTGAAGAATAAATACCCGCTCCCGCTCATCTCTAAGCTCTTTGACCGCCTGAGGGGAGCACGAGTGTTCACCAAAGCTTGACCTACGTGGAGCCTACAACCTTGTTTGCATACGGTCCGGGGATGAGTGGAAGACCGCATTCAACACACGAGACGGTCATTACGAGTATTTAGACATGCCATTCGGTCTCTGCAATGCTCCTGCAGTGTTCCAAGAACTCGTCAATGACATCTTTCGTGATCTCCTCTATGTCTGTGTTGTGGTCTACTTAGATGACATCTTGATCTTCTCCCCCGAATTGTCTACCCACCGTCGAGATCCGTCAAGTCCTCCTTCGTCTCAGAGAGAACCATTTTTTCGCCAAGCTGGAGAAATGCCTCTTTGAGCAGACTTCCTTACCATTCCTTGGTTACATCGTTTCAAGCTCTGGCTTAGAGATGGATCCTGAAAAAGTCTCTGCCATCCTCAAGTGGCCGGGTCCCCTGGGTGTGAAAGCCATCCAGCGCTTTTTGGGCTTACATGTGTCTTATATGTTATCATATATCTCCCTCTCTTGCAGCCTCCAGTCTCCGCCTGACCCGGGTACTCCCTGTCTCTTAGTTCCGCAGTCTCTGTTATCTCCCTCTGTTGTTGCATCTCGGATTCTCTGCCTCCCTGGTGCCTACCCAGTCGTCCCTTTGGCTCCGGCTGTCACGGTTTCATCCCTTGTGGGCCTTCCCCTAACACTCCCTGTATAGGGGGTGGTTCCACCTGGCCAGCTCCGGGTTGTACTAGTCTCCTTACCTCTCCATAGCACAACCGTAACAACCACATTGAGCATGGAGAAAAGAAAGAAGACTAAAGAACTGTCTGAGGACTTGAGAAACCAAATTGTGAGGAAGCATGAGCAATCTCAAGGCTACAAGTCCATCTCCAAAGACCTGAATGTTCCTGTGTCTACCGTGCGCAGTGTTATCAAGAAGTTTAAAGCCCATGGCACTGTGGCTAACCTCCCTAGATTTGGACGGAAAAGAAAAATTGACAAGAGATTTCAACGCAAGATTGTGCGGATGTTGGATAAAGAACCTCGACTAACATCCAAACAAGTTCAAGCTGCCCTGTAGTCCGAGGGTACAACAGTGTCAACCCGTACTATTCGTCGGCGTCTGAATGAAAAGGGACTGTATGGTAGGAGACCCAGGAAGACCCCACTTCTTACCCAGAGACATAAAAAGCCAGGCTGGAGTTTGCCAAAACTTACCTGAAAAAGCCTAAAACGTTTTGGAAGAATGTTCTCTGGTCAGATGAGACAAAAGTAGAGCTTTTTGGGCAAAGGCATCAACATAGATTTTACAGGAGAAAAAAAGAGGCATTCAAAGAAAAAAACACGGTCCCTACAGTCAAACATGGCGGAGGTTCCCTGATGTTTTGGGGTTGCTTTGCTGCCTTTGGCACTGGACTGCTTGACCGTGTGCATGGCATTATGAAGTCTGAAGACTACCAACAAATTTTGCAGCATAATGTAGGGCCCAGTGTGAGAAAGCTGGGTGTCCCTCAGAGGTCATGGGTCTTCCAGCAGGACAATGACCCAAAACACACTTCAAAAAGCACTAGAAAATGGTTTGAGAGAAAGCACTGGAGACTTCTAAGGTGGCCAGCAATGAGTCCAGACCTGAATCCCATAGAACACCTTTGGAGAGATCTAAAAATGGCGGTTTGGAGAAGGCACCCTTCTAATATCAGGGACCTGGAGCAGTTTGCCAAAGAAGAATGGTCTAAAATTCCAGCAGAGCATTGTAAGAAACTCATTGATGGTTACCGGAAGCGGTTGGTCGCAGTTATTTTGGCTAAAGGTTGTGCAACCAAGTATTAGGCTGGGGGTGCCAATACTTTTGTCTGGCCCGTTTCTGGAGTTTTGTGTGAAATGATCAATGTTTTGCTTTTTGCTTCATTCTCTTTTGTGTTTTTTCATTTAAGACAAATGAAGATAATAATACCAAAGAATTTGTGATTGCAATCATTTTCAGGAAGAAACTGAGTATTATCTGACAGAATTGCAGGGGTGTCAATACTTTTGGCCACAACTGTATGTGCTCCGTCTCATTATAGTTAGTGTTGCTGTTTCTTCTCTGACTACCTGTCATAGCGTTTTTTTTCTGCTGAATGTACTAATTTATTTCAATGAACCCACAAGAGAAAAAGTGAGCAAAAACCTTGCTGCAACTAAATAAATAAAAAGCAAAAAGTGCATTTTTTTAAATCAAAAAATAGCATAAAAGCCATCCAACCACGACAAGGTAACTCTGATCGGGACAGTCCCAATCAGAGTTACCTTGTCGTGGTGGGATGGCTTTAGTGCAATTTTTTGATAAAAAAAAGTATGACTAAAAACTTTGTGTTATTTAAATGCACTTTTTGCTTTTCATTTACTTAGTTACCGCAGGGTTTTTTGTTCACTTTTTCTTTAGTAGGTTTTATATGTTTTGTGGCCAATGTGAACATACGTTTATGTTCAGCATATGGACCAACCCAAGTCAAGCTCAATCTTTGTGTTTTTTTTTTTTTTTTATTTATTTCAATGGGTAAGATTGCAGCAAATTTGATTAAATCTACTTTTCTGTGCACAAATGTAGACGAAAATCCGCAGCATTTTTGTCCCATATGGATATATCCTGAGTGATGTAACCTGTCACCTCCAGTCCCACCATTATGTATCATTCAATCAATTATCAGCATTGGCATTTATTTAAGAGCGTTAGTCATTTTTTTGTTGCAACTCGCTAATACCATCCGAAGTCGTACCCAAATAATAGTTCAGTAAAATGTGCAAGTAACACTATCATTCAATGACCAAATAAAGCATCCAGAAAACCGTGATTATACATAGCCATTCAAGTAGAGATCTTGCAAATTGATTCACAGGACCCAGTCCATGAGCCACGTCAGTAATCCGTGTCTGCTGGACGGGATCCGTGAGGCCTGACCTCATCCGCGGCTCTTCATTTGATTAGGCCTTATAATCAAAAGAAGAGAGGCTGATGATGTCAGGTTTCAATGATCCTGTCCAGAAGCCATAGATTGCTGATGAGATTGATGGACTGGGAATCGTTTTTTGCCAACCCTACATACAATGCCGTAATAACAGGGCCATACCTTTAACCACTGTTAGTTTCTATTTTCATGTGTTCTTTTACTTCTAAAGGACCCAGTGGAAAGTGAAAACGCCAAGGACTTGTTTGGTGGCCGGCTCAGTTCTGATATGGTTGCGGAAAAAATCGGACATCAAAATTTTACGGATCTGCAAGAATTAAATTGGAGAGCCTCATCCATAAGGTATGATTCCGCTTTTCACACTAGATTATGGTGCACTTTACTGCAGCAAGAAAACTTGCTGTAATATTTTTTTCTAGGGTAGTATTAAAAGCGGCGTGGCTTCAAGCGGGCCAACATAATCAACATAAAACTGTCAGGCCATTGTTCTTCTAGTGCACAATGAATCAAAGATACCATACCTTTATTGGGAGGCCAGTGGAACATTTAACACATCAATACATTTTACATTAAAGGGTGATTCACACAATAGTAAGTTAACCCCTATCCAGAGAAAAGGAAATAATTTACTGATCGCTGGAAGTCTCACCACTGAGATAACAGCAGTGGGGCTCTGGATACCTTTAGCAAATCTCTGCAGAGCCCCTGGGTCTTGAATGGAGGTGCGCACGCTTGACCTCTGCTTCAGTTCATTGTCTATGGAACTGCTGGGAATACCAGAGTACAGCACTCACCTATTTCCAACAGTCCCGTAGACAATGAATAGAGCTGAGGTCAAGCGCGCGCACCTCCATTCAAGACGGAGTTCTGCAGTGCCTGCCCACCAGGATTCAGACCCCCAGCGATCGGTAAATTATTCCCCATCCTAAGAATAGAGGATACATTACTATTTTTGGAAGAAGTCCAGATTAGAAATGCCCATCTCCAGTAAATGTCCCTCTCTCTGTGTTGGGTCTGTATAAATAGTGCACACTTTAGCTTTTACATCATGAGCATGCAGACTCCATATCCAAAGATGCTTTTTACAGCCTTGATGATAGAAATAACGATGATGAATAATTCACAGTCTCTATATGAATAAGCATTTATGAATATTTTATCATCAGAAATATATTCCCAAACATGTTGGATGGTGATACATAGCATAGGAATTCATCAGAAACCCACACATCTTCAGGATGTTTCCACTATATATACTTGATGTTCAGTTATCCTCACTGGACCCAAGAAATAATACAAAGTATTCATTATATTTTAACTGCTGATTTTCTAAAAGAGGTCAGTGTAATGATCTGAAGCTAAACAGAAAAAGCTCCTGTATGAGTTTCAGAAAATGCAGTAAAAACGTAACGATTGTACCACATTCCCATGATGATGATTTGGTTTGGTTTTTTTCTGCTGCATGTTTTCATGTGCAAAAAAATGCATTGTCCACCATGACCAGTAACGCCTCTAGATGATGTCACAGCTCACCTCCTCCTGTACAATGACTGATAACACTTTTTCTATACAATAGATAATACAGGATCCAATTTTCACAATAGGCGATGTGGAGACATGGGGGTCAGCGGTTGCTCTAGTCTGCTTAACCAGGGCACATCCCGCCAAATGCCCACTCTCTTTTTGCAGTGGGCGTAATACTAAGAAAAAACAGAGTGACTGTAAAATAGTCTGGCAGTACTTTATTGAACCGCAAAACAGCAACAGTCCCAGCATATTACCCAAGATGGTGCAGAATTACAGATTCTTACCCTTCCGCTGACTCGCTGGGATAAGAGCAGCTGTGACTTCAGAGCTTCCAGGGCTAACTACCCCACCTGTGGCATGCACAGAGAGGAGGTAACGGCAAGTTTAGGAAGCTGACCATCCATTGAGGTGCAAGGCCAGGTGAACAGAGGGTCACATCCTGCCTTCTCCGAACATCTCCATGGAGCCAGGTTACCAGTGGGTCACAATCCTGGCTTTTCCAAACATATTCATGGTTCAGTGCTAGTCAGTGGAGCAGATCTGTATTCTTTCAGCTGGGGCCGTGTTCCTCTAAGCTGGCATTCGGTAGAATGTCAAATCTGTGGCCCTCGTGATGGTGCCATGATGATCTGGCAGCTATCTTGTAGATTGTTCCTGGCTGTGATTTTGTAAAGAGACTCTGGTTCTTTGGATCTCTATTGTTAGAGGCATATCCCACTTATATAGCTCACAACTGTTGTCCTTCAAGCCAGCATCCAGGGGTCAAGAGGAAGATTGTAAGCTTGCGATCAGGACCCTCATTCCTTTTGGTATCTGTTGATATATGTGTTTATTGTTATGCTATAATGTCTATTGAAGTGTCTAGTGAAGTGCTGCTTAATATGTTGGCGCTATAGAAATGAAATTATTATTTATTAAGATATGATGAGATTAACTTGTATTCAGTTTGCATAGTTTTTACTCCTCTGTTTAGCAAGTCAGCAAGCTAGCTGTCATTGATAATGTGCAATCAACATATGAGCAAACATCATTGATCAATTACCCTTTGTCTCTGTCATCCAGGATAACAGCACAACATGTTACAACAAACATCAACTTAAAAGTCAATATTACAGCCTCATGCGAACAAAAGTCTGTGTTTTCTTGACCAGCCAAAGAACAAACACATTAATTCAAAAGTCAACATATACATAACAGTCTATTCCTCCTGGTTTACTTAAAATACACCCCTGGTTGACTAAGATAAAATGCTGTGTCATCACACCTCTGTGTACAGTAGATAACACAGAATCCGCCATTCATAATAGGTGATGTCACTGCTCTCCTCCTCCTGTAGAATGACTGTTAACTTCTCTATATACAGTAGATAACACAGAATCCACCATTCACAATTGGTGATGTCAAAGCCCCAAATTCTCCTCCTGTTTTTGATGACCCTTCACTTACAGTAGGTACCTGAATGCAAAGGGGTTTTCTTGAAGGTAAAGACTTTTTTGGTGAAAAAATCTGAATACACTATCCAAGGATAGTGGACGTGATTTCATGAAAACTCGTGCTCACTGTGCATCTAAAGATGCCTTTGAATTGTGCATTTTTTGGTGTGTTTTTACCTTTTAGGCATGTATGTGGAGCCTGAGTAAAAATACATGTAAAAAGCAACTAAAAAAAAAAAAATAAGTAGCGTTTTTAGCAGCAGAATGTAATCTTTTCAAGCTTGGGCTTGCACCTTTATATTATGCATAAACACTTCTCTTGTCTTTTCTTAGGACGGTCGACCTTGTGCCTGCAGACCAGTTTAGGAACGTTCGCACCGTGAATCTGGAGAATAACAATCTGACCTCGTTCAGTGGCTTAATCTTCCTTTCGCATATGAAGGTGAGTGTCTGTGCTTCTGGTATGACACCTATTTCATTCATTCATTCATTTCATTCATTAACTGTATACTTTTTTTCGCAATGACTCGCTGTAGGCATCCATTCAGACTGTGGCTACTGTCGAGCATGTACCTTCTGATCACCCAACAGTGGGTACAAGCCGTCAGCTAGCCATACACATAAGATTGCTGTCATGCAAATATTGGTTTGGCAGAGCGCTATCTCTCCTGACTCCCTCCTAGACCTCGGCGCTCTGTTCGGCCAAGCATTCCTGTGTTTTCAATGGAGAGAGAGGAGAAAGTGACTGCCAGGCTTCTCTGGCAGCAGTTATCTGTCCTCTGTCTTGAAACAAATGGATCGGGTGCTGAAATTCCAACTGCTTGATCCTTCTCTCCCTCCGACATCATCTGTCTAGGGAGAACATATCAGATGGTTGTCAGGTTCGGCCATCCTTCATCTGTTTATGGGGGTCTTAGGTTATGCAGGTTTGACTAGTTTGCCCCAAATAATCACCACGATTATCAAAATTGTTCTGTTTGTAAAACCTCTTTTTGGCACATCTTTGTTTTTGGAGGGCATACAGTGGGGGTAATACCACCCCTATAGTTTAGTGATATTGGCATCTAATAGGGTATCTGATATATTCTGGTAGGTGTATGTGTAGGGTGAACATACACGTTACATTATTACTATCCCAATGGATGGACATGAGTGCAGGACAGTAGGGCGCTGGGACAGCATTAGGTGGAGTTCTGAATTATTGATCATAGATCTACAAACTTAAATGTAACCCAGCGTAATATCATGTAGCAGAGGCAGAGCTAGAATTCCTGGGGACCCAGTGCGGGGTCAGAAGAGGGCCCTTGTATAAAGTAAACGGAGCTTAGAGCTGCAGAACCACTTATTAACTAAGCAGCCAAAGGAGTAACAGCAATGTCACATATCTGCCTCACGACCAGCTCTACCCTCTCCTACTGTATCCTCACCCATCCCCTGTAGACTGTGAGCCCTTGCGGGCAGGGTCCTCTCTCCTCCTGTAGTTGTGTGTGTCTTGTATTGCTCATGTTTAGTGTACTTGTCTTTGTATGCCCCTTTTCCACATGTAAAGCGCCATGGAATAAATTGCGCTAAAAAATGAATGATAATAATATCAGCTGGAGAACCCCCATAGTACAGCTAGACGGCCGCCACGGTTACATCCATGCTAAGTGTATATCTAAAAGGCTGTATACAGTTCAGTAGGCAGAGTAATACAAATTACTGTGATTCTAGTATTTAAGAAAAAATGACTGGCCAAAAACCTTTTACTTATTATTCAGTTTGTTTTTATTCCACAAAATACAAGACAAAAGGGGCATCCACTACCCTTGTTAATGGGCCCAGGTAGGTGAAAAAAAGCAACAGTTATACTCTCCTCCAGGATCAGCACTGTTCCTCCGTGCTGTGTGCCATACTGGTCTGATGAGATCAACATCCAGTGGGTGTCTCTCGTGAGTGCTGCAGACAATCAGCAGTTGCTGATTGTCTGCAGTAATCACATTTCATTCTAGGGGATGATGATCCCAGCAGACCAATGAGGGATACATCGCTGAGTACAGAGGAACAATGCTGGTCCTGGAAATGAATGTGTTTGTATATATAATATACTAGCTGAAGAGCCTGGCGCTGCCCGGGCATAATAACTAACTGTGGTTAGTTATAACAAATTATAATTATCCTCCATCCCATAGTCCCGTGCCCATATACCCATCACACATCCTCCATCCCATAGGCCCGTGCCCATATACCCATCATACATCTCCTCCATCCCATAGTCGAGTGCCCATATACCCATCACACATCCTCCATCCCATAGTCCCATGCCCATATACCCATCACACACATTCTCCATCCCATAGTCCCATGCCCATATACCCATCATACATATCCGCCATCCCATTGTTGAGTGCCCATATACCCATCACACATCCTTCATCTCATAGTCCCGTGCCCATATACCCATCATACATATCCTCCATCCCATAGTCCCATGCCTATATACCTATCATACATATTCGCCATCCCATAGTCGAGTGTCCATATACCCATCACACATCATCTCATAGTCCCATGCCCATATACCCATCATACATATCCTCCATCCCATAGTCCCGTGCCCATATACCCATCATACATATCCGCCATCCCATAGTCCCGTGCCCATATACCCGTCATACATATCCTCCATCCCATAGTCCAGTGCCCATATACCCATCACACATCCTCCATCCCATAGTCCCGTGTCCATATACCCGTCATACATATCCTCCATCCCATAGTCCAGTGCCCATATACCCATCACACATCCTCCATCCCATAGTCCCATGTCCATATACCCGTCATACATATCCTCCATCCCATAGTCCAGTGCCCATATACCCATCACACCAGGGCTGTGGAGTCGGTAAGCCACAGTTGCGACTCCGACTCCTGGATTTTATCAGGCTCCGACTCCGGCTCCGACTCCGGCTCCGACTCCGACTCCGGCTCCGACTCCGACTCCTTCATAAATGGCCAATTCATAACAACAAATTTACTGTTGTAAAATATTAAACATCGTGCTTATTCAGTTTCTCACCATTATATAAGTAATCAGACCACTTAGAGCAAAAACTACATTTATTAGAATACAATTAGAATATAGCAAATAACTTTTATAAACTTTTCTAAACTGTAAGTAAATATGCAATAAACACTTTTATGCAGTTAATAAGAAGAAATCTATAAATTTGTCCTCAGAAAAAGTATTGCCTCTGTCAGATCCTCCTTCATGAATGCCCTCAAATCTGATCTAATTATTTTGAGAGCAGAGAACAACCTCTCTACACTAACTTGTGTTGGTGGCAAAGCAGTAACCACTCGGGCAACATCTCTGACAATGTCAGGATACAGAGGAATCGCTTGTTGCACTGTTATTTTTGATGAACGGTCAAATTTCTCAATTTCTTTTAGTGCACATGAAAAATTCTGCTGAAATGTACTGGCTGTGTTCCTTGATGGGGATGACTCTTCTTCTATGCGGGAACGCTTTGCACGGTCCTTGTGATCCAAATATTTTTCGAAATTAAATTCTTCATCAGTTGATGATGAGGGTGAAGATGTGGCAGGACGACCAAATTCTTCTTGTTCCTCCTGACTGTTCTGCAACCCTTTCATCCTTACTGCTATTTCAAACAGAGCTTCTTTTCCTTTACTTAGCTGTTGATCATCTAGAAGAATCCGATGCATTGGGTCTACATAAACAGCTGCCAAAAGAATGTTATTTTGTAATAGTAGCTCCTCTCTCCGTTTCATTGATGTAGCAATGCCACTTGCAATTAACCCTCCTCTTTGGGACAGGCGAAACATCAGGTTCTTCCACTCCTTTAAGAAAATACCTGGAGTTAAGTCCTCTGCTTGTAATTTTTTAGTCACTGTAAATGGGTGCTCTAGCAATTTTTCCAGCTCAGTCACCTGATTCCACTGACTTTCATTTAGCGTCAGTTGAGGGTTAGCCATGTCTACAAGAAAGGTTTTCAGTTCAACCAAGCGCTGAATCATTAAGTAAGTACTGCCCCATCGTGTGGCTTGATCAATAATTGCCCCTTTTCCAGCACGTCTCTTCAAAATTGAGTCAACTTTAGGGGTTCTGGCAACAGTAGCCAATTTTCTCACCTTGCCAATCAGTGCAGCAGCATGTCCTTCTTGCAGACTGTCTCTTATAGCCAGCTGTAGCGTATGCACAACACAGCGCATGACAAGATCATCTAAACTATCATGTTGCTGTTCATCTGAAGCAACTTCAGTTTGCTCCTCAGTTACAATACTGTGTTCCTCTATTTCAAACATTTCTGTGTCTGTGGACCCAGAATGTTCTTCTAGCTGCTGGTCACCATCATTACTCTCATTCATTAGCTTAATAGTACTTATCATATTTGAAGCATTGTCAGTTACGACAGAAAGAACTTGCTCTTTTTTAAGTTCATAGTCTTGCAGAACCTTTTCCACCAAGACCTGGAGAAACTCACTGGTGTGATGAGCTTTGGTGTCTTTTACTGCCAATGTCTTGGTAACTATTTCATTTTTGTCACAAACAAATCGGACATTGATGGCAAAATAGTTCACTCTGTGACATGTGCAGGCATCCATTTTAAGAAACAGAAAGCGTCCCTTGAGAGTTTTTTTAAGTTTTTCCTTTTGTTTAAAAGCTTCTTTGATTACTAATTTTCTAATACTCTCTCTCTCCAGAGAAACACCAAGCTTGCGGGCCATTTCCCCATTCAGACACATAAAAGCTGGTCGTGAAAATAATGAAATAGGCACACTATCCTTAACAACAAGCTCTATGATCTGTTTTTTAAATGTATCTACTGTCATTGTCACAGTAACTTTGTCACTGACAAAATATCTTGCAACTGATGGCTGCAAAGTTCTCTGCTCCTTTGTTTGGCTGGAAGAGCTGGGTACTGGTTCATTGGTTTGGATGCAGTCTTTCTCATCCACTGCTTTCAGTACTTCTGGATGAAAGCGCTGTAAATGTCTCTTTAGATTAGAAGCTCTGGTAGGAGCATTTTTATCTTTGCTTGAATATGCACTCATCTTGGCTTCACAGCATTTGTTTTCGTCTGGATCATTTGTCATACACTGACAGACATAATGTTTTCTATCTTGAGTGATGGTGAAATGTTCAAATACAGCTGATTTAATGTGATGCTTCTTTGACATTCTCAGGTTTTTAATTCTGCATTCACAAACCAAATGACAATTGTTTTTCCTAAAAACAATTGTACAAAATTATTGCCAGGTCGTACAACTGATATAGTGGTCAGTAATACTGTTATTATTCCTCATGTACTCACAGTTAACTGATGCAAAGTTTGTTGAAAGGATAATACTTCTTACAGTCTTCCTCTTCTGAGTAGCAGGCAGCTGTGAGATGCTTGGAAGACGCACACCTAGTATGATCTAGTCTAGAGGAGGAGCTTTACTACTAAGAATTTGCATCACATTTTCACTTTCAGTTTCATACATTGTAAGTAGGGGGGTTGGGGCAGCATGAGGTTAACCAAGTATAAGATTAGATAAGGGCAGTGGAGAACAGTGACACACAAGTAAGAAATGTCTCTATCTCCAGAAGAACTGCTTATCACTGTTGTTCATAGTTTGATAGAACATATATATTTGAGTAACATTTATAAAATTTATATGAAAGTTCAATTATGAAATATTAATACATTTTTTTTAAAGATGGAGTCGGAGTCGGTACATTTCTACCGACTCCGACTCCAACCAAAACTAACTCCGACTCCGACTCCACAGCCCTGCATCACACATCCTCCATCCCATAGTCCCATGCCCATATACTCATCATACATATTCGCCATCCCATAGTCGAGTGCCCATATACCCATCACACATCCTTCATCTCATAGTCCCATGCCCATATACCCATCATGCATATCCTCCATCCCATAGTCCCGTGCCCATATACCCATCATACATATCCACCATCTCATAGTCCCGTGCCCATATACCCGTCATACATATCCTCCATCCCATAGTCCAGTGCCCATATACCCATCACACATCCTCCATCCCATAGTCCCGTGCCCATATACATATCCGCCATCCCATAGTCCCGTGCCCATATACCCGTCAAACAAATCCTCCATCCCATAGTCAAGTGCCCATATACCCATCACACATCCTCCATCCCATAGTCCTGTGCCCATATACATATCCGCCATCCCATAATCCCGTGCCCATATACCCGTCATACATATCCTCCATCCCATAGTTCAGTGCCCATATACCCATCACACATCCTCCATCCCATAGTCAACCATTATGACATCATAATGAGCGGCGGTGGGGCTTGAGACATATGATGACATCAGCGTCGCCATGGCAACCGTTGTGACATCATAATGAGGGGCGGGGCTTGATACGCACACACTGCTTCTCCAGTATGCAAATAGGGGCATTATGACATCACAATGAGGGGCGGGGCTTGACACGCACACACTTTTTCCCCCAGTATGTAGATAGGGGCAAAATTGTTTGGTGAATTGGAACGCGCAGGGTTAAAATTTCGCCTCACAACATAGCTTAGGACGCTCTCGGGGTCCAGACGTGTGACTGTGCCAAATTTTGTGGCTGTAGCTGCGACGGTGCGGATGCCTATCCCGGACATACACACACACACACACACACACATACCCACTTTGAGCTTTATATATTAGATAACAGTATTTACTAAAGCAGATCACTGCTGAGACCACTTTCTATATGAGCAGCTGATGACGGTATTCCCGGTTCAGTGATCATATCCTTGAAACATGAACCATATAGATCTAGCTGTGGCCCGATACTGATAGCGCGGGCACACAGCATCTATATCCACTGTGTAATGCTGTAAAGGTATACATGCATAGTTCTTTGTGCCGCCTAATAATAGCAAGTCTGTCCGGAAACATGGTTCTTCTCCAAGACTGACGGGGCTATAAATAAGTAATATTAATATAGAGTGTGTATCTCTTTCCAGCCTGACTCTCTGGTTAAGTGCTCTTATGAATAATACAAGGCAGCGCTTTCAGTCCTGCTTAATGTATGTATTTACAGTAATGTGAGGGATGTGGATGGGTTCGCCGGTGCTCCATTAAAGGTAATCAAGCATATATTTAGCTCATACTGACACCTTTCCCATAAAAAAAAAAAAAATAGAGTACCGGATACAGCTGAAGAACCCGCATATTTGTGGGAATCTATATAAATGGCACGGGAATTAATGAATTTCTAATTACATTTTCAATCCTGAAATCAGTCCCCCAGATATCAAGTATGTCAGAAAAAATATCAAAAACAGCATATTGTATTCAATAAAGAATCGTAATAAAGAAAAATTTTACTATTATTAAGAATACATATACCGCATTACAAAAGAAGGTGTCATCTGTATTTAATGCATTTCAGTAACATCACTTCTCAGTGGTAAGTAATCAGCCTGACTGCCCCTAATTCTAGAGAAGGTAAGTGAAAGTGGAGCAAGGCCAGGGGAATTTAGCCATGGAGACCATAGTTGTGATATATATATATATATATATATATATATATATATATATATACATACTAGATTATGGCCCGATGCTATCGCATCGGGAGGATGCGATAGCATCACACCTCTTGCCATATTAACCCTCAACACACACACTCCTCTCACCTTTCACCATCTCCACTCACATCCACTCACTCTTTCACTCCACATACGACCCTTTCTCTCTCACTCCATCTCTCATACTCACACCGTCATCGTCGCTGCCCCGACATCTTCCTCCGCCGCCGCGATCCAGGATCCAGACGTTCTCCAGGCCACCGACATGTTCTTGCGGGACGCCATCTTGGATTTCGTGAAATCCCGCGATATTAAGGATGGCGTCGCCGCAACAACATGTCGCTGGCGTGGACGACATCGGGATCCAAAAAGATGGCGTCGGCGAAATCTCGCGAGATTACGCCGACGCCATTTTGGATCCCGATGTCGCCCACGCCAGCGACATATTCTTGCGGGACGCCATCTTGGATTTCATGAAGTCCCGCGATATTCAAGATGGCGTCGCCGCAACAACATGTCGCTGGCATGGCGACATCGGGATCCAAAATGGCGTCGGCGTAATCTCGCGAGATTTCGCCGACGCCATCTTTTTGGATCCCGATGTCGTCCACGCCAGCGACATGTTGCGGCGACGCCATCTTTAATATCGCGGGATTTCACGAAATCCAAGATGGCGTCCCGCAAGAACATGTCGGCGGCCTGGAGAACGTCTGGATCCTGGATCGCGGCGGCGGAGGAAGATGTCGGGGCAGCGACGATGACGGTGTGAGTATGAGAAACGAAGTGAGAGAAAGGAACGTATGTGGAGTGAAAGAGTGAGTGGACATGAGTGGAGGTGAAAGGTGAGAGGAGTGTGTGTTGAGGCGGTGTGGTGTGTTGAGGGTTAACATGTGCGTGTGTATGGTGACGTCACCGGTTACAACTGGACGGAAGTTGTTACAACCGGAAGCTGGTTAGGGCATTTATTATTATAGATATATAGTACATACAGTGAGTACAGAAAGTATGCAGACCCTTTTAAGTTTTTCACTCTTTGTTTCATTGCAGCCATTTGGTAAATTCAGAAAAGTTAATTTTTTTTCTCATTAATGTACACTCTGCACCCCATGTTGACTGAAAAAAACAGTAATGTAGAAATTTTTGCAAATTTATTAAAAAGAAAAACTGAAATATATGGTCATACGTATTCAAACCCTTTGCCCAGTATTGAGTAGAAGCACACTTTTGAGCTGGTACAGCCACGAGTCTTCTTGGGAATTATGCAACAAGTTTTTCACACCTGGATTTCGGGATCCTCTCCCATTCTTCCTTGCAGATCCTCTCTAGTTCCATCAGGTTGGATGGTGAACGTTGGTGGACAGCCATTTTCAGGTCTCTCCAGAGATGTTCAATTGGGTTTAGGTCAGGGCTCTGGCTGGGCCAGTTAAGAATGGTCACAGAGTTGTTCTGAAGCCACTCCTTTGTTATTTTAGCTGTGTGCTTAGGATCATTGTCTTGTTGGAAGATGAACCATGAGCCAAGTCTGAGGTCAGGAGCACTCTGGAAGAGGTTTTCATCCAGGATATCTCTGTACTTGGCCGTATTCATGTTTCCTTTAATTGCAACCAGTCGTCCTGTCCCTGCAGCTGAAAAACACCCCCATATCATGATGCTGCCACCACCATGTTTCACTGTTGGGATTTTATTGGGCAGGTGATGAGCAGTGCCTGGTTATCTCCACACATACCATTTAGAATTATCATCAAAAAGTTCTATTTTCTTCTCATCAGACCAGAGAATCTTATTTCTCATAGTCTGGGAGTCCTTAATGTGTTTTTTAGCAAACTCTATGCAGGCTTTCATATGCCTTGCACTGAGGAGAGGCTTCCGTCGGAACACTCTGCCATAAAGGCTCGACTGGTGGAGGGCTGCAGTGATAGTTGACTTTGTGGAACTTTCTCCCATCTCCCTACTGCATCTGTGGAGCTCAGCCACACTGATCTTGGGGTTCTTCTTTACCTCTCTCACCAAGGCTCTTGTTCCACGATTGCTCAGTTTGGCTGGACGGCCAGGTCTAGGAAGACTTCAGGTGGTCCCAAACTTCTTCCATTTAAGGATTATGGAGGTCACTTTGCTCTTAGGAACCTTGAGTACTGCAGAAATTCTTTTGTAACCTTGGCCAGATGTGTGCCTTGCCACAACTCTGTCTTTGAGCTCCTTGTCCAGTTCTTTTGACCTCATGATTCTCATTTTGTCTGACATGCACTGTGAGATCTTATATAGACAGGTGTGTGCCTTTACAAATCAGGTCCTATCAGTTTTTAATTAAACACAGCTGGACTCATATGAAGGAGTAGAACCATCTCAAGGAGGATAACAAGGAAATGGACAGCAAATGACTTAAATATGAGTGTCTGAGTAAAAAGTGAGAATACTCATGACCATTGTCACGGTCACGCGTGTCTGGACGCAGATGTTACCGCAAGGCGAACCCAAATCACACGTGACCCAGGATAAATGTCACGGTCACGCGTGTCTGGACGCAGATGTTACTGCAAGGCGAACCCAAATCACACGTGACCCAGGATACAGCGCCTCCAGTGGCGAATTTAAATAATAAGGGGGAACCTGGGAAACATTAACAATGGTGGGCCCTGCGATAGGGAATGGGGACATGGAGACCTCCTGCACTCCACTGAGCCAGTGTCCCTGCACTCCTCACATTCCCTATACAGGCTCCGCACCTGTCGCCGCACGCGAACCTTAAACCCTTGCTCTCCCTGACCCTAAACCCTCACTAGGGAATTGGGCGGTGCGGAGACTAATCCCACCACTGCACTAGAGACACACATGAGGGAAAGAGACAATACAGGGGGACACCACTTAGCTTTATGCTCTGTGCTTATGCTCCTGCAACAGAGCCCTCCACCTGCGTGCGTCTTCTCCTCCACCCGGATCCTTCACCATAACAGGATCCTTCACCATAGTGCAGCCTTGGGGCAGAGTCCACCACCAGTTGCTGCTGCTTAGTAACAGAGTCCCAAAGATGAGTTCAGCTTCTGCCACGAAGTCAAGCATGCTTGAGTCCAGCTCAGCAGCCAAGTCCCACATGGTGAGTGCTACTCTCCATAGTCGCCACTCCACCAGTCCATGCAGACACTTCCTGCCGACACCATCACTGCGACTCCTCCACGCCATGCCAGCAATTCCTGCAGACACCATCACTGACACACGTCCCCCCTGGCTAAGCTGCACAGGACTCCTCCTCAGCTCCATCCTTCCACCAGGCTCTCACCAACTCAGAATCAATCAATGAATGAATATCACCAGCAGTGATTGCACACCCTGAGACTCATTTATAGAGCCCCACACCTGATTCATAATTACGTACATATTAAACCCAAACTATCGTGCGATACCACTAACCACCACCGGGGCAACTCAGAATGAATGACACCACATGTGATAATTCCAAAGGCCACCAGGGGCAATCACGTCACCTTGCCAAAGGAAAAAACGTTCACCATGTGCTTTTAAAACTGTCAGATCCACTTCAGATCATGACAACTATGTGATATTTCAGTTTTTCTTTTTTAATAAATTTACAAAAGTTTTTACATTTCTGTATTTTTCAGTCAAGATGGGGTGCAGAGTGTACATTAATGAGAAAAATAATGAACTTTTTTGAATTTACCAAATGGCTGCAATAAAACAAAGAGTGAAAAATTTAAAGGGGTCTGAATAATTTCCTTACCCACTGTACACACAGTTGTGTGAAAAAGTGTTTGTCCCCTTCGTGATTTCCTATTCTTTGGCATGTTTGGCACACTTAAATGATTCAGATCACCAAATAAATGTAAATATTAGACAGTGATAACACAAGTAAACAAAAAATGCAGTTTTTAAATGAAGGTCTTTATTATTTAGGGAAAAAGAAATCCAAACCTACAGGGCCCTGTGTGAAAAAGTGATTGCCCTCTAAACCTAATAACTTGTTGGGCTACACTTAGTAGCAACACCTGCAGGCAAGCGTTTTTGTGATAACTGGTTATGAGTCTTTTACAACACTCAGGAGGAATTTTAGTCCACTCATCTTTGCAGAATTATTGTAATTCAGCCACATTGGAGGGTTTTCGAGCATGAACCGCCTTTTTACGGTCATGCCACAGCATCTCAAATTGGGTTAAGGTCAGAACTTTGACTAGCAGACTCCAAAGTCTTAATTTTGATTTTCTTAAGCCATTCAAAGATGTACTTGCTGGTGTGTTTTGGATCATTGTCCAGGTCTATAACCCAAGTGCGCTTCAGCTTGAGGCCACGAATAGATGGCTGGGCAGTCTCCTTCAGGATTTTTTGGTATACAGGAGAATTCAATGCTCCGTTTATCACAGCAAGTCCTCCAGTTCCTGAAGCAGCAAAACTGCTCCAGACCGTCACACTACCAACATATTTTAGTGTTGGTGTGATGTTCCTTTTCTGAAATGCTGTATTACTTCTATGCCAGATGTAATGGGACATACACCTTCCAAAAAGATAAACTTTAGCCTCATCAGTCCACAGAGTATTCTCCCAAAAGTCTTTGCGATCATCAAGATGTTTTCAGGCAAATCTGAGGCGAGCCTTTATTTTCTTATTGCTCAGCAGTGGTTTTTGTCTTGGGACTGTGCCATGCAGGCCATTTTTGCCCAGTCTTAAGGTGGAGTCATGACCATTGACTTTAAATATACCGTAGTCTAAAACCCAAAGATATGAACTGTGATTTAAATTGTTGTTTATTTACTTACTGCAGGATATTTAATAATTATGTTTCTGTCTTTGTTTTTTTTAAAATATAGTCTGCACATTCCAAAGACACACTGATAGGGAATTTAGATTGTGAGCCCCATCAGGGACCGTGCCAATAATGTCTGTAAAGCGCTGTGGAATTAATGGCGCTCTATAAATGAGTAAAATAAATAAATAAATAAATAGTAGCTCGAGAGTTTGCACTGAATGTGTGTGCTGGTATGAGACCTTTTTTTCCTGGGGTCACCGCACTCTTTTCCTGTTCTTCTTTCCCTGTAAAATAAGTTTTATTATTTTGAGATGAAAGCTATGCAGATGATAGTTCTTAAACATCCGCAAGTATATAACCTTTTTTTTTTTGTTTCGGTCACCTAGACACAATCTGGATTAATAATAACACATTCAAAGTAATAGCATGCATCAGATAAGCTGGGAAAATGTAGTTATACCAAACATACCTCAATTTTTCTTTCAAGTGAAAGATACATCATTATTCTTAGTAAACAAATATCACACCAAAGAAGAAAACGGAGTACTTTACTATTAATCTCTCTTAATTTTTTTTGGAAAAAATGAATAACAAAATATATCAAGAATCAAAATAGCATATGGTTAAAAGGCCGACCAAAAGATGTCCCAGTAATGTGCAAGAAACATGAAAAAGCATAAGTCCATAAATATATAGGGTACGTATTCATTTGTGAAAATGATCTACCATTTTAATCATATTTATGTATGGTCCATTCAATAAGTATATATGTAAAGAAACCCCTTCACCCTGACATGCAGGTCAACTAGTATTGATACAAATATATTGACACAATGTCATCTGGTCACCCCAGTGTATTAATAAGAAACCAGTTATTTATAATCCACCAAGTAATTTATTACAAACACAACCATCTTTGAATTGATCAAAATACTGTATCAGGCCAGCCTAAATAATAGCACATGGTCACCCCAATGTCAGATGGAATACCTTAGCCCCTCGTAATCATAGTGGTTTTCATTAAGTGCTTACCCATAGTGGTTTGTATTGCACTGAACCCGACAGAATCCTTTCGCCAAAGATTTTTGAAAAGGTGTTCTATATTGTGATTAATTAGGTGGCACAGCCATGAGCGCATGCGCGCTGCAGCATACCCTGGATGTTCATCTTTCAGTTCCCGCATTCATTGGGAGCGCTCGTAACTGAGAAATCTCCAAGTGACTTCAGAGACATGTGCACTCCATTAATTGAAGCCATTATGGAAAGTTCCCAGAGGGAATCTCAGTGCGCATGTGTTCGATGGCGAACATTTACCGGAGTCAATTCAGGAATCGCAGCACTATACTAACCATTGTATTTCAAGAGACTTAATCCAATTTCTCACTCTGCATACCAAAAAAAAAGTATTAATTAATGTCACGTTCCTCGTCCTGTGTGACACGGCCAGCAAGCCGGTAACTAATACAACAGGACACGGCACGTGTAATTATCCAGTGTGACACGGCCCGCAGGCCGGTAACTAATACAACAAGACACAGGGGATAGGGAAACATTTACAACGGTGGGCCCTGCGATAAGGAGCAGGGAACGTGGAGACCTCCTGCACTCCCCTGAGTCAGTGTCCCTAACACTCCTAACGTTCCCTATACAGGCTCCTCACCTGTCGCCGATCAGGATACCTGTCACCCTAGCACACCCTACACCTATTCCTTACTAGGGAGCTGGGTGGTGCAGGCACTGGCCCCACCGCTGTACTAACACCAACATGAGGAAAAGTGACAAACAGGGAAACACTTAGCTTTGCTTTTATGCACTTGCTCCTGGCAATAGAGTCCAACACCTGAGTGCATCTAATAATAATAATAATAATAATAAATTTTATTTTTATAGCGCCGACATATTCCGCAGCACTTTACATTTCAGAGGGGATTTGTACAGACAATAGACATTACAGCATAACAATAATCACATACAGTAGATTCTAACAAATAACAAGAGGAGTGAGGGCCCTGCTCGCAAGCTTACAGTCTATGAGGAAAGAGGTAGACACGAAAGGTGGGTGGTAACGATTGCCCTGATTGTATGGACCAGCCATAATGTTAAGTGTGTAACAGTACAGACACAGAGGGCTAATGGAGGCATAAAGCATGTGGGAACATGATGCTGGGAACCTGGTTATGGTAAAACTTTTGGCTCTGCCACACAGGGATAGGTTAGGTTAATGTGTTGAGGCGATAGGCCAGTCTGAATAAATGCGTTTTCAGGACACGCTTAAAATTGTGGGGATTGGGGACTATAGCTGCATCTCCCTCCCACCGTGTCCAACACCTAGGTGCAGCTTTACAGCAACAGCGTCCAGCACCCAAGTGATGCCTTGGAGCACCAGAGTCCCAGCACCTGAGTGCAGGTCCAGCCACAGTGTCCAGCACCTGAGTGCAACTGTCCAGCAACGGAGTCCAGCACCTGAGTGCAGCTTTCCAACAACAGTGTCCAGCACCTGAGTGCAACTGTCCAGCAACGGAGTCCAGCACCTGAGTGCAGCTTCCAGCAACAGAGTCCAGCAACTGAGTGCAGCTGTCCAGCAACGGAGTCCAGCACCTGAGTGCAGCTTCCAGCAACTGAGTGCAGCTCTACATCATAGCTGCCACTCCACCAAGTTTTGCAGGAATTCTTCACTGACACCATAGCTGCCACTCCACCATGCTTTACACGAACTCCTCGCTGACACCATAGCTGCCACTCCAGGACTCTGACTGAGCTGCCCTGGACTCTCCTCAGCTCCTTCCTTCACCCAGGTTGGTTGGAAAAGCCAACAATATCACCAACGTGAGTGAGCACAACTGACACACCTTTATTGAGTAAACACACCTGTTAGTGATCCTGTGCAATTACACTAACCACCATCGGGGGCAAAACTATCTCTAAAAACACCAGTGCAATGACCATACTGGCCACCGGGGGCAAAACTATCTCTAAGCACAATGCTTAGAGAGAGAAAAAAAAAGGTTACCAGTGCTCCTATCTGACATGATCCAACATGGATCATGATAATTACAGTAGATAATACAATGCGGAATGCAAACGCTGTCTACAATTAATTGATAAATGGTGATAACCTGAAAAATGAAAGTGCAGCAATTATGTCAAAATATTCAAAATAATCCCATACAGGATAATAAATACACGTGGTGACCAAACAACAAGTGACAGTGTTATATGGGATATGTACTATCCTGAGTAGTTAATGCTATTAATACACCACCGTATTTAGATCAGTCTGAAAAAAAAAAAGGGATAATTAGCAAATATTAAATGACTCAATAAAAAGGGCTTAGGCCAGTGAAAGAGCACAGGCCAAAATACATTTTATTAACCAAATAAAACAAAAGCAAAAGTGAAGATCAAATATTAGATTCCACTTCAAAGAAAATGTAAGCCGCACCGCACAGAACTTGACCCTCAATGCCAGTGCATATAGTGTGAAAATTGCTCACACGTTACAAGCTGTTAACCGGAAAAAAACAACCGGTGCCCATCCTGAAACCGAAGGTAATAACAGTCCAATCCAAGAAAAGACGGATGGCACTTACCGGTAAAATCCAATTCTTTATTTCAACATTAAAACATGTTTGTCGGGAGAATGGGCGCGGGAGTGCAGGAGACGAAGCGCAACCCCAGCGCAAAACGGAAAAGGCCATCGTCTCCTGCACTCCCGCTCAAACATGTTTTAATGTTGAAATAAAGAATTGGATTTTACCGGTACGTGCCATCCGTCTTCTCTTGGATTGGTCAAAATATTAGATTGGGTCATCAGTAATTGTAAATCCTGTCCACACTGGCTCCAAACAGGCAATGTCCTTCATAGGATATCCCATAGATGATTGAAATTGAATTATAAAGTCATTAAATGGTTCTGGATATACAATCCCAGGATTTACTGGCACAAGCCATACATGTAAATAATCTCACACCAGTAATTCAGGGCCAACAATGATCATTATTGAGCTGAAATAACAACATACATGAGACAAAAACATGTTAAAATGGATAAAAAAGAGAAAAATCTCAGGAGAATAATAGAGGAAGATTACAAAAATAATAATATATTCACATGACACTTACAAAAATGGGGCAAAACTCAATTTTTCATATCCCATAATTCCGTAATCCCATAGAGGACGTGGTACCCATGGTCACAATCTACCTACGTTCAATTTGTGCCAGAGAACATTTCAGCTTACCTCCTCTGATGGCGCAGTGGACACAATCACTGTTAATAATTTACGAATATTTCAGCTCAAAGTCATGAAAGGTTCAAAAATGTTTTAATAATGTTTTTAACTTAGTTAGATCTTCCACTTTTTGGGACATGTTCGCGCACTAACAAGAGGTTGTCTTTACAAGCACTTGGGTTACATTTTGGTGCTGAATCCAGTATTTTCCAACCTATTTCCTCTGTCATCAGCAGGGAGGATTTATTATCATTTGCCTATGTCTTTCAATACTGTACCAGGGCTGTCCTGCATTAAACACCAGTCTATCATATTTTCTTTCAATAGGCATTGTATCTTAACTACAACCACATTGAGTCCATACTGCCGAGACAGAAGTCTCAGAATCCCCTCACCAACCGGCAGATGCTTCACCAAAAAGTTAACTCTAGTGGATATGGGCAGCAAGTCAAGAATAACAGGTAACTGGGGTATAGGTGTACTACGGCAGGAAACCGCCAAGTTTTCATAACATTTTTAGCAAAGCATGCTTCGCCTGTAGCCTCAACTTGTCTTATTTTTTCTTTTGAATTACAGAGATCCATTATTTGGGGAGCCACTGTCTCCAATAATGCAGAGTTTAGAGGTGCTACATTTGGGTTACAATGCCATCAGTAATTTGCAAGAGTTGCAGCTCAGCAGACTCCGGAATCTGAAATCTCTGTTTTTGCAGGGTAAGATATACAAGAAATACTCTTTTTCCAGATTTTAGGTTGATAGCTCATTATAGGAGTTGTCCAGTCTTTGGGCTCAATTCTGCAGTTACTCTATATGAATGCAGACTTGTGAATCCTCACAGCACGCTGTCGAGATTTTCCGGTGTTGGGAGCGGAATGTCATGTGGCCACAAATATGTGATTTGCATGCTTCCAGCCACATTCCAAATAGACGTTCCCGGCCTTGCTTAATTCACATGTATTGAGTGAGGCTGCTCATGTCTAGTTAGCCCGTGACCGCATGTGTGCAAATCGCATAATTGCGGTGCACTGTGAGGATTCATAAGTCTGCAGTCAAATAAGGTGACCACAGATTTGAACTCAAAGACCGAACATCCCCTTTAATGTAATCAATGGAGGGCTGAAATTGAGTCATACACCCTCATTCTATCATACACTTAAAGCTTACCTGACATTTCAAATGACAGTTCAGAATCAGCTCTTATGTGTGTGTACATAAAGAATAACATCACTTTTAGCCTTTACATATGTATCCTGTATTTTTTTTTTACTTGTTCTTTAATTTTTAGCTGTCCCTTGGCTAATGGATGTAGGCTAGATGTTATGGTGTCTCTCATGCACAACACACGCAGACATGAGGGGTTCCTGCTCTAAGAAGCAGCATGGAGGACATCAAACAGCAGTATTCAGCAGTGTAGCTAGGAACCGACAGCTTGGCAGAAAATAGGAGCACCAGCTATATGTGCCTCCCTCTATCTCTATCACTGTGCTCCTCCCTCTTCCTCCCACTCTCCTCTCCATAGACTTCAAAAGGCAGCAGTAATCTGATACCTCAGTGAACTGGCCAGAAACAAGAGAAGAAGTGGCTCATAAGTGACAAAAGAAACAGTTTTCTTTGAAAAGTTATATTACAAAATTTCTGATATCCACCTTTCTCATTAAGGGACACAGAACCATGGCATAGTCTGCTGCCACTAGGAATTTCGGGGCCCCATACTGGCAAAATTTTCGGGGACCCCTTGAGACTCCGCCCAGGCTTCAACCCTCGAACCTTCCACAATCCCACCGCCCTCTCTTGGAAAAACTCCACTTCTACACCACATCCTCACTAATCACACATTAACAGTTCCCATCACCATATCACATACATAGCCAGCAGCTTTTGTTTTCTCCACCACAACAAGGTAGACTCTTTTGGCCGGGCCCTACGCTACTGTAACTTATTAAACATTTGCTAAAATATCCAATACAATTTAGGTATATTTTAATTTATTTTTCAATTTTTAAAATGACCAATAATATCTCATACGATGGATAAATACCACTGCAGCATGACCAAGCCACATATTACCACCATATAGTAATCAAATAATAGCACATACAAGCAACAAATACCGCCACACCATGACCAAACCACATATTACCACCACATAGTGACTGAATACTATCATACTGATCATTAATAAAAAGAAAACACAATACTAATATCACCATAAGTGCCGATTCTGCCCCATCTGTCCCATGATCCTGCCCCATCTGTCCCATGATCCTGTCCCATGATCCTGCACCATGTGTCTCCATCCCACCCCATGATCCTGCATCTGTCTCCGTCCTGCCGCATCTGTCCCCATCCTGCTGCATCTGTCTCCATTCTGCCCTATGATCCTGCCCCATCTGTCTCCATCCTGCACCATGTGTCTCCCTCCTGCCCCATCTGTCTACATCCTGCCCCATGATCCTTCACCATGTGTCTCCATCCTGCCCCATTTGTTTCCATCCTGCCCATGTGTCTCCATCCTGCTCCATGATCCTGCACCATGTGTCTCTATCCTACCCCACCTCTCTACATCCTGCCCCATGATCCTGCGCTATGTGTGTCCATCCTGCCGCATCTGTCTCCATCCTGTCCCATGATTTTGCCCCATCTGTCCCATGATCCTGCCCCATGATCCTGCACCATGTGTCTCCATCCCGCCCCATGATCCTGCATCTGTCTCCATCCTGCCGCATCTGTTCCATCCTGCCGCATCTGTCTCCATCCTGCCGCATCTGTCTCCATCCTGCCGCATCTGTCTCCATCCTGCCGCATCTGTCTCCATCCTGCCGCATCTGTCTCCATCCTGCCCTATGATCCTGCCCCATCTGTCTCCATCCTGCACCATGTGTCTCCCTCCTGCCCCATCTGTCTACATCCTGCCCCATGATCCTTCACCATCTGTCTCCATACTGCCCTATGTGTCTCCATCCTGCCCCATCTGTCTTCATCCTGCCCCATATGTCTCCATCCTGCCCCATCTGTCTCCATCTTTTCTCAAACGCAGGTTCATTTACTGCACTGGCCAGGGGTGGATACTGCCTGGGCCCCTCTCACTCCCGCCCGCAATCTTGACTGAGTGGCCCCATAGCAGCTGCATACTCTGCTGCTATGGGCAGTACACCCCTGCCTGTAGGGGCCCACCTCCACCTTCGGGCCCTGGTGCAGTTGCCCTGGCGGTATGTCGACCCCTGGCACCAGCATAATCCTGCCTCTGGGGCCCGTAAGCAGAAGAGACAGGGCCTGCTCCGAGCCCCCTCTGCTCACCGGGCCCCAAAAACCTGTCAGGGTGGGCAGTAATTCCCTGATGGCGGCCCTATGGAAGCTGACACTATTATTGCATTTAAATAAAATTTGCTCCTCCCCAGCAGACTAAACCTCGCCTGCTGGAGTGAGGCTTCCTCAGTTTTTTCTAGTGTCAGTTGGAGGCAAGGTATGTCTCACACCTGTCTTAGGTTAGGCGATAACCATTTTACTTATGTTTTTCAGATTGATGTCTCACGGTAGCAGGGTGTAATTATGCATTCTGTTTCACCCATGTAGAAACGGAGAGTACAGGCTGTAGTTGTTCAGTCTGTACCCTCTAGCGTCGGTGTGGTTGGACCGATGTACCTTGGAAATGTTGGTAGTTAGGTACTGGGGTGAAGGTCCGTAAGCCAACTAGCTCTTGCCTGCCCACCTGTCTCGCCACATAGTGCGTGTGTGCATGGAGTAGAAGTAAAGAAATCTGGATCTTCAGGACAGGTAAGTATAACCTTGTCATCAGCCTCTATCATGTATAGTGTCTTGAGTCTAGAGAGCACCATGCACACCCATTAGCGCAGCCTGCATTTGTCATTTTCTATTTTTGTGTAAAATGTAATAGTAAGTTTTCCACCGGTCAGTCTGTAGCCTACTGTGCCTCTTGTACTCCTCCTGCTTACTTGTTGGTAGCTGCTCAGCGGACCTCTATGATATCTGAGGAGAATATGGCCCCTCCTGCCTGGACTTGGCTTAGTCTGTGGCCGAAGTAAGCTTGTCCAAAACACTGGTTACAGTTGTGGTACAATTGCCAGTGAGTACTCGTGCCCAAGGAGCTCCGATCTGATCGCCACTGCAAGTGAATTGGATCCTCCATCCACCCCGCAAAAATATGGCCTGTCATGAAGGCGCTCCAGACAGCCTCGCATTACCTCCTCTTCCAGGTCATATTCACAAGGGAGGCACCTAGGTTCCTTTTCCCCTCTTCAAGGGATTTTCCTCTCAGAGCTCAGAATCCTATTCTAGTTTGGAGTCCATTCTAGATCAGTATCAGGTGAGAAAGTTTGGTGTTGGCTGTTGACGCCTCTGTGAAAGTAAAAGCTCCTCCGCCCTCTTGTTACCAAAACAGGTTTTTATAGGAGGGGTAAGAGCATGGCTAGATGCTTTTCTAACCATGAGGAATTTACAGAGGTTTTACAGAGAGTCCTATGGAGGTGTTATATCCTCTTGGCCCACTCCACTGGTGGTTAACATTCCGGTATCTCGCTTTTTTAAGGTGATCACTCTACCTCTTGCAGAGGCTGTGGCACTTAAGGACCCCAAGGATAGATGCATAAAGTCGGTGGTGAAATCCGCTTTTGAAGCTGCAGGTTTTACCCTGCTTTTTCTGCCATGTCCAAGGCGGTGACAGCATAGGCTAAGCATTTGCAACAATGTTTTTTGGCTCTTTCCCAGGATTTGGAATTGGCCAGATAGCAGCTCAGTTTGCACAGGCAGGGCAGGGAAGTATCTCTGTTCAACATCCTTAGTGCTCTGCCCAGGTGGCAAGTAATTGCTGTGGTTCAAGGTATGGAGGGTGGACCTAGCATCAAAGAGGTCCCTGACAGGATTGCCATTCCAGGAATCTCGCTTATTTGGAACCATGATAGATAAGATCATTTTGGAAGCAAGTTCCGACAGAAGCCTCTGCTTCCTCAGTCCAGGTGCAGCCATCCTTTCTGGAGGCGTGGGGCTTTGTAGGTCCATTCCTTTCGTCAGTTTCCAGCATCGGAAGAATCAGGTCTGCAAGTTAGACCAAAGATCTCCCCGGAGCCTAGGAAGTGCTGCCTTTAGACAACTGCAGACGGCTTTCTGGATCGGGGCTATGCTCTCTGGGTCCAGAGGTAACAGGAAGGTCAATTCTTGACGGGCTAGCCCACTCAAGAATCCCTCCTGGGTGGGTGGCCACCTACTCCTGTTTCAGGAGGCATGGCTTAGGGCAATCGATGATCTTTGGTCAGGTAGATCATTTCTTCGGGTTACAGGATAGAGTTCACCACTCTACTTCAGGATCATTCCTTTTTGCTCTCACCCACCAGGACTCCCAGCAGGAAAGTCAGTTTCAACCATGCTATAGATTCTCTGCTTCAGGCGAGAGTGATTGTAGCTGTTCCCATTTCAAAGCGCTTCAGGGGGGTGTTTTATTCAAACCTATTTGTCATCCCCAAAAAAAGACCTCTCGATGCGGCCTATTTTAGATTTTGGATGCCTGAAAAAATGCGTTTGGCTTTGTCGCGTCAGGATGTATTCGTTCTGGTCAGTGAGCGCATCTATGAAAGCCGGGGAATTTCTTTCTCAGGTAGATATTCGGGACGCTTATTTGCATGTGCCAATTTTTCCAGCCCATCGGTGATTTCTTCACTTTGCGGTCAATCAAGATCACTATCAGTTCAGGATTCTCCCATTCGGACTATCCACAGCTCCCAGAGTATTCACAAAGATCCAGGCCCTGGTTATGGCGCTGCTATTGGTTTCCCCTCTATGAACGATATTCTTGTCAAAGCGCCATCCTTTGCTCAGAATCTAGAGATCCTGCAGATAGTTGTAATGGCTAAGGAGCAATCTGGGTGGATTGTCAACAGCACAAAGTCTATTTTGTTTTCTGCACAGCGGCTATAGTTTCTAGGAATGGTGCCTGACACTGTTCAAGCATCAGCTTTCCATAAAAAGAAGAGATTATCTCTTCAATCTTCCATCAGAACTTTGAAGCGTCTGAGCAGGCATTCCCTTCGATTTTGCTTGAAGGTCCTAGGAAAGATGGTGGCGACGTTCAAGGCTGTATCATTTGCTCAACTTCGGTCAAGGCCTATACAGATTTTTGTTGGTATGAGTGCACCAGTACTTCACCAATGTCTTTTTCCTTTCGGGGCCTGCTCTCCTTCTTACAGTCCGGATTGGAGGCAGGGCTGGCTCTTAACACTCCCTCAAGGGTCAGGTGTATGCTCTCACTGTTCTGTTTCAGAGGGATTTGGCATCTAAACCCAAAGTTAAGACTTTTTTGAAGAAAGAAGAAATTTTTGAACCCCTCTCCATAATCTTTGAAAATTCTTGGAGAACAGGAGAAGTGCCAGAAGACTGGAGAAGAGCAAATGTTGTTCCTATCTTCAAAAAGGGGAAGAAGGTGGACCCAGGCAACTATAGGCCGGTGAGTCTTACTTCTATACCAGGAAAGATCTTTGAACAAATTATTAAACAACATGTATGTCAATACCTGGATAAGAATGAAGTGATTAAACAGAGTCAGCATGGGTTTGTAACTAATAAGTCATGTCAGACTAACTTAATTTCCTTCTATGACGGTATCACTGATTGGGTGGATCAAGGAAATGCTGTAGATATAGTATATCTTGACTTCAGCAAAGCATTTGACAAAGTCTCTCATACAATCCTTATTGAAAAAATGACTAAGTATGGAATGGACAAGGCAACTGTTAGGTGGATTCATAACTGGCTTAGTGATCGGACCCAAAGAGTGGTCGTAAATGGCTGCACATCCAGTTGGAAGAATGTCTCAAGTGGGGTACCACAGGGCTCTGTCCTGGGCCCTGTATTGTTCAACATCTTTATCAACGATTTAGATGAAGGAATTGAGGGTAAACTGATTAAATTTGCTGATGACACAAAGCTAGGAGGGATAGCTAATACTAGAGAAGAGAGAGAGAGGATTCAAAAAGATTTAAATAAACTGGAGAAGTGGGCAGCAACAAACAGAATGGTTTTTAACAGGGAAAAATGCAAAGTACTACATCTGGGCAATAAAAATGAAAAAAGCATATACAGAATGGGAGGAATAGGGCTAAGTGACAGCACATGTGAAAAAGACTTGGGTATACTAATAGATCACAGACTGAATATGAGTCAACAGTGTGATGCAGCAGCAAAAAAGGCAAATGCAATTCTAAGATGTATTAACAGAAGCATACAGTCTAGATCACGTGAAGTCATTATTTCCCTCTACTCCTCATTGGTCAGACCTCATCTGGAATATTGTGTCCAGTTTTGGGCACCACATTTTAAAAAAGACATCAACAAACTGGAGCAAGTTCAGAAAAGAGCGACCAGAATGGTGACCGGTCTGCAAACCCTGTCTTATGAGGAAAGGTTGCAGGATTTGGGAATGTTTAGTTTGCAAAAGAGAAGACTGAGAGGAGACTTAATAGCTGTCTACAAATATCTAAAGGGCTGTCACATTGTAGAAGGATCAACTTTATTCTCATTTGCACAAGGAAAGACTAGAAGCAATGGGATGAAACTGAATGGGAGGAGACACAGATTAGATATTAGAAAAAACTTTTTGACAGTTAGAGTGATCAATGAGTGGAACAGGCTGCCACGAGAAGTGGTGAGTTCTCCTTCAATGGAAGTCTTCAAACAGAGGTTGGACAGACATCTGACTGGGATGATTTAGCGAATCCTGCTTTGAGCAGGGGGTTGGACCAGATGGCCCAGGAGGTCCCTTCCAACTCTACGATTCTATGATTCTATGATTCTCCAGGGGATGGTGCACATTAGGCACACTATCGGATTCCCCTAGGTACTTAAAATCTAAATCTTATTTTGGAGGCTTTCAGTCTCTTCCTTTTGAGCCTATCAGAGAGATCTCTATACTTTTTGTTTTGTATAAGGTAGCTTTCCTTATAGCCATCACTTATATTAGGAGTGTCTCCGAGCTTGCGGATCTGTCTTGTCGCGCCACTTTCCTTATTCTTCATCAGGATAAGGTAGTGTTGAGGCCAGTTCCATCATTTCTCTCTAAGGTGGTCTCGAGTTTTCATCTTATTGAAGACATTATTTTGCATTCCTTTTGTCTGGCACCATCTCATCTTATTGAGAAGGCTTTGCACAGGTTGGACTTTGTTGGAGCCGTAAGGTACTATTTATTGACATGAAGAGAGAAGGAAGATCCAGCACTGGAGACTTGATAAAATCCACGATAAGTTTTATTCACATAATTTCATGATAAAACCATAAAGGGGAAAACAGACCCCCCACGCCTGACGCGTTTCGAACCTTACACCAGGTTCTTCCTCAGAGACATGAAACAAAACAGTTCACAAAATGATTATAAACATTCCTAATCAGCAGAGGGACTCCACACATGTGTATAATCAAAGAGGCAGACAACTAAGCCCTCAAATCACTGGTAGAGTCACTCCCTTGCAAGAAGAAAGAAAAAAAAAAAAGGAAAAAACCAATACAACAATGGACAAGACATAGAATAAATAAAAACATGTGCAATACACACGTATAAATGCATAAATACATAGCAACTATCAAATGACAAACAACAAAAAAAAAAAAAAACAACTCACTATTTATTGACCACTGCCTCATTGAGTCGTTCTGATTTCTTTTCTTATTATACCAGAGGGCCCTTGTAGGGGTCAGGCCGCTTCTAAAGCAACCATGGACCGCTGGATCAAGACTCTATTCTCCAGGCCTATAGGGCTAAGGCTAGGATGGCCCCATATAGAATTAGGGCATACTTTACTTGAGCCATTGGAACTTCCTGGGTGGTTTATCGGGCATCAGCTTGCTTTGCAGCTCGGTGCATATATTTGTTAAAGTTTTACAGGGTGCATGCTTTTGTTTCGGCAGATGCAAGTCTTGGTAGGAAGATACTGTGGGCAGCAGTAGCCCAGACTTTCACTTGCGTTATGGTGGAAGACTAGGTGGTAACAGTATTATATTCTTTCCCTCCAAAAGATCACTTTAGGAATTCTCATGGTTCTGTGTTCCCCAATGAGACGAACGAGAAAAGTAGATTTTTGGTACTCCATCGTAAAAGTCAGTTTCTCGCAGTGTTCATTGGGGGACACAACTCCCTCCATAGGTTGCCCGGTTGGCGCCTAGTTATGTTTCTTCTTATCTTAATTACTTTCTTGTCTCCTCCTACTGCTTTCACAAAACTGAGGAATCTTGACTCCTGCAGGCGAGGTATAGTCTGCTGGGGAGGAGCCAATTTCATTTAAGTGCAATAATAGTGTCAGTCTCCAGGTGGCAGCAGACTATGCCATGGTTCTGTCTCACCCAATGAAGACTACGAGAAATAGATTTTACGGTGAGTACTTTTTTACAGTTTGTGTATTGGCTGTCCTAACAACAACGATTACGAATGATTTGTGTCGTCTCCCTCTCTAGGAAATGAGATCAGCCAAGTTGAAGGGCTTGAAGGATTGCAACTTCTTCAAGAGCTTGTGCTAGACCACAATCGTATTAAAATGATCCCCGAGACTTCCTTTGCCAAGCAGAGTTGTCTAGTCTCCCTCCGTATGGAAGAAAACCGGCTCCGAGATGTGAACAACCTATTTCCACTTGTTAAGTTAAAGAAACTGTTTATAGGATTCAATAAAATTCAGGTAAAATGTTTTAGTTATAGTGTGAGTGCACACCCTGTGACCTGAAGAGGCATTCAGTGTGGCCCCTTACCATCAGGATGTGTCCTAAAGGCCGTATCCTACTAATGGAGAGAAAAATGTGTTGTCATTAGATCCTGGATATCGTTGAGTCTTGGTAGATAGATGTGAGCTGAGGGGCTGGCACTGCGGCTGACACTGTATGGGGAGCACAGTGTGACTGGCAACTTAAAGGGGTTGTCCAGGCCTTGGTGTGCAAGTCTACAGTCACTCTATGTGACTGTAGACTTGTGAATCCTCACAGTGGGCTGTCAGGCTTCTCCAGTGCTGAGAGCAGGCAGGCGCCTGACCACAAGTATTCCATTTGCATTCATGTGGTCACATACCAACTCGACTTGCGTGGCCGGACACCTCTAGTCTAGTCGGAATGTGCCTGGAAATATGCAAAAATCATACTTGCAGGCATCAGAGAATCCTCACAGCGCTCACTGTGCTCGCTGTGAGGATTCAAAAGTCTGCTGTCACTTATAGTGAATTCAGATTTGTACTCCTAGCCTGGACAACCCATTTAAGCAATCCAAGCAAAACTGATCCTGTGTTACGCCTGGTTCAGGCCAGAGGCAAATGTGCGATAAGTGGGCTTCCATCTCAAAGCACGTTTACTGAGTTTTGATTGTTTGATCTTAAACATTCAGGACATCGGTGTTATTGAGTTCACATCTGCATCTTGCTTTACATTTACAATAGTGACTTAAAATGTGAGCTGTTCTGGTGCCCGTCGTTTTAACGGAAAAATAGCCCTGGGAAAAGTGAGTAGGTTATAGCTTGGCATATTCAGTGTTTTACAGCCACATACAGTACATGTAAGCGGCACTAAGGATGTAGTGAGTGACCATGTGTACCCATGAATGTTCATGTAACCATAGTAAGTCTATGCTACATATTTTTAAACAGGAGGTTTCAGAAGTGGAAAAACTGGAGGCAGTTCCTACACTACAAGAGCTATCTGTCTCTGGGAACCCAGTAAGTATGCTCTGCTGCTAGTCACCATTACCTTTTTTAGGAATATAGTGATGATTTTATTACTTTTCTGGCTGTTGGTACTTTTTTCTGTCAAATTCATACAGATTTTGAAAAAAAAATAAAACTTCTGAATGCCTCTGTCAGCAAATTCAGAGGTACAGTAGATTACCTTGGTAATAGTTGGTACATGCCTCTGTATGTGCAGTAAGAGGTACTGTAGAGCACCTTGGTAATAGTTTATACATGCCTCCATTTGAACAGGCAGAGATAAAGTAGAGCATCTAAGAAATGGTTGGTACATGTCGCCGTATGTGCAGGCAGAGGTACAGTAGAGCACCTTGGAAATGGTTAGTCCATGCCTCTGTATGTGCAGGTAGAGGAATAGTAGAGCACCTTGGTAATGGTTGGTACATGCCTCTGTGTGTGCAGGCAGAGGTACAGTAGGGCACCTTGGTAATGGTTAGTCCATGCCTCTGTATGTGCAGGTAGAGGAATAGTAGAGCACCTTGGTAATGGTTGGTACATGCCTCTATGTGTGCAGGTAGAGGTATAGTAGAGCACCTTGGTAATGGTTGGTACATGCCTCTATATGTGCAGGTAGAGGTACAGTAGAGCACCTTGGTAATGGTTGGTACATGCCTCTGTATGTGCAGGTAAAGGTACAGTAGAGCACCTTGGTAATGGTTGGTACATGCCTCTGTATGTGCAGGTAGAAGTATAGTAGAGCACCTTGGTAATGGTTGGTACATGCCTCTGTATTTTCAGGTAGAGGTATAGTAGAGCACCTTGGTAATGGTTGGTACATGCCTCTATATGTGCAGGTAGAGGTACAGTAGAGCTCCTTGGTAATGGTTGGTATATGCCTCTATATGTGCAGGTAGAGGTACAGTAGAGCACTTTGGTAATGGTTGGTACATGCCTCTGTATGTGCAGGTAGAGGTACAGTAGAGCACTTTGGTAATGGTTGGTACATGCCTCTGTATGTGCAGGCAGAGGTACAGTAGAGCACCTTGGAAATGGTTGGTCCATGCCTCTGTATGTGCAGGTAGAGGTATAGTAGAGCACCTTGGTAATAGTTGGTACATGCCTCTATATGTGCAGGCAGAGGTACAGTAGAGCACCTTGGAAATGGTTGGTCCATGCCTCTGTATGTGCAGGTAGAGGTATAGTAGAGCACCTTGGTAATGGTTGGTACATGCCTCTGTATGTGCAGGTAGAGGTACAGTAGAGCACCCTGGTAACGGTTGGTACATGCCTCTGTATGTGCAGGTAGAGGTACAGTAGAGCATCTTGGTAATAGTTGGCACATGCCTCTGTATGTGCAGGTAGAGGTATAGGAGAGCATCTTGGTAATAGTTGGCACATGCCTCTGTATGTGCAGGTAGAGGTACAGTAGAGCATCTTGGTAATAGTTGGCACATGCCTCTGTATGTGCAGGTAGAGGTATAGGAGAGCATCTTGGTAATAGTTGGCACATGCCTCTGTATGTGCAGGTAGAGGTATAGTAGAGCACCTTGGTAATGGTTGGTACTTGCCTCTGTATGTGCAGGTAGAGGTACAGTAGAGCATCTTGGTAATAGTTGGCACATGCCTCTGTATGTGCAGGTAGAGGTACAGTAGAGCATCTTGGTAATAGTTGCCACATGCCTCTGTATGTGCAGGTAGAGGTATAGTAGAGCACCTTGGTAATGGTTGGTACATGCCTCTGTATGTGCAGGTAGAGGTACAGGAGAGCACCTTGGTAATGGTTGGTACATGTCTCTGTATGTGCAGGTAGAGGTATAGTAGAGCACTTGGGAATGGTTGGTACATGCCTCTGTATGTGCAGGTAGAGGTACAGTAGAGCATCTTGGTAATAGTTGACACATGCCTCTGTATGTGCAGGTAGAGGTATAGTAGAGCACCTTGGTAATGGTTGGTACATTCCTCTGTATGTGCAGGTAGAGGTATAGTAGAGCACCTTGGTAATGGTTGGTACATGCCTCTATATGTGCAGGTAGAGGTATAGTAGAGCACCTTGGTAATGGTTGGTACATGCCTCTGTGTGTGCAGGTTGAGGTATAGTAGAGCACCTTGGTTAAGGTTGGCACATGCCTCTGTATTTGCAGGTAGAGGTATAGTAGAGCACCTTGGTAATGGTTGGTACATGCCTCTGTGTGTGCAGGTTGAGGTATAGTAGAGCACCTTGGTAATGGTTGGTACATGCCTCTGTATGTGCAGGTAGAGGAATAGTAGAGCACCTTGGTAATGGTTGGTACATGCCTCTGTGTGTGCAAGTAGGGGTACAGTAGGGCACCTTGGTAATGGTTAGTCCATGCCTCTGTATGTGCCGGTAGAGGAATAGTAGAGCACCTTGGTAATGGTTGGTACATGCCTATGTGTGTGCAGGTAGAGGTATAGTAGAGCACCTTGGTAATGGTTGGTACATGCCTCTATATGTGCAGGTAGAGGTACAGTAGAGCACCTTGGTAATGGTTGGTACATGCCTCTGTATGTGCAGGTAGAGGTATAGTAGAGCACCTTGGTAATGGTTGGTACATGCCTCTGTATTTTCAGGTAGAGGTATAGTAGAGCACCTTGGTAATGGTTGGTACATGCCTCTATATGTGCAGGTAGAGGTACAGTAGAGCTCCTTGGTAATGGTTGGTATATGCCTCTATATGTGTAGGTAGAGGTACAGTAGAGCACTTTGGTAATGGTTGGTACATGCCTCTGTATGTGCAGGTAGAGGTACAGTAGAGCACTTTGGTAATGGTTGGTACATGCCTCTGTATTTGCAGGCAGAGGTACAGTAGAGCACCTTGGAAATGGTTGGTCCATGCCTCTGTATGTGCAGGTAGAGGTATAGTAGAGCACCTTGGTAATAGTTGGTACATGCCTCTATATGTGCAGGTAGAGGTACAGTAGAGCACTTTGGTAATGGTTGGTACATGCCTCTGTATGTGCAGGTAGAGGTACAGTAGAGCACCTTGGTAATGGTTGTTACATGCCTCTATATGTGCAGGTAGCGGTACAGTAGAGCACCTTGGTAATGGTTGGTACATGCCTCTGTATGTGCAGGTAGAGGTACAGTAGAGCACCCTGGTAACGGTTGGTACATGCCTCTGTATGTGCAGGTAGAGGTACAGTAGAGCATCTTGGTAATAGTTGGCACATGCCTCTGTATGTGCAGGTAGAGGTATAGGAGAGCATCTTGGTAATAGTTGGCACATGCCTCTGTATGTGCAGGTAGAGGTATAGTAGAGCACCTTGGTAATGGTTGGTACTTGCCTCTGTATGTGCAGGTAGAGGTACAGTAGAGCATCTTGGTAATAGTTGGCACATGCCTCTGTATGTGCAGGTAGAGGTACAGTAGAGCATCTTGGTAATAGTTGGCACATGCCTCTGTATGTGCAGGTAGAGGTATAGTAGAGCACCTTGGTAATGGTTGGTACATGCCTCTGTATGTGCAGGTAGAGGTACAGGAGAGCACCTTGGTAATGGTTGGTACATGTCTCTGTATGTGCAGGTAGAGGTACAGTAGAGCATCTTGGTAATAGTTGGTACATGCCTCTATATGTGCAGGTAGAGGTACAGTAGAGCACCTTGGTAATGGTTGTTACATGCCTCTATATGTGCAGGTAGAGGTACAGTAGAGCACCTTGGTAATGGTTGGTACATGCCTCTGTATGTGCAGGTAGAGGTACAGTAGAGCACCCTGGTAACGGTTGGTACATGCCTCTGTATGTGCAGGTAGAGGTATAGTAGAGCACTTGGGAATGGTTGGTACATGCCTCTGTATGTGCAGGTAGAGGTACAGTAGAGCATCTTGGTAATAGTTGACACATGCCTCTGTATGTGCAGGTAGAGGTATAGTAGAGCACCTTGGTAATGGTTGGTACATGCCTCTGTATGTGCAGGTAGAGGTATAGTAGAGCACCTTGTTAATGGTTGGTACATGCCTCTATATGTGCAGGTAGAGGTATAGTAGAGCACCTTGGTAATGGTTGGTACATGCCTCTGTGTGTGCAGGTTGAGGTATAGTAGAGCACCTTGGTAATGGTTGGTACATGCCTCTGTGTGTGCAGGTTGAGGTATAGTAGAGCACCTTGGTAATGGTTGGTACATGCCTCTGTGTGTGCAGGTAGAGGTATAGTAGAGCACCTTGGTAATAGTTGGTACATGCCTCTATATGTGCAGGTAGAGGTACAGTAGAGCACCTTGGTAATGGTTGGTACATGCCTCTGTATGTGCAGGTAGAGGTACAGTAGAGCACCCTGGTAACGGTTGGTACATGCCTCTGTATTTGCAGGTAGAGGTACAGTAGAGCATCTTGGTAATGGTTGGTACATGCCTCTGTATGTGCAGGTAGAGGTATAGTAGAGCACCTTGGTAATGGTTGGTACATGCCTCTGTATGTGCAGGTAGAGGAATAGTAGAGCACCTTGGTAATGGTTGGTACATGCCTCTGTGTGTGCAGGTAGAGGTACAGTAGGGCACCTTGGTAATGGTTAGTCCATGCCTCTGTATGTGCAGGTAGAGGAATAGTAGAGCACCTTGGTAATGGTTGGTACATGCCTCTATATGTGCAGGTAGAGGTACAGTAGAGCACCTTGGTAATGGTTGGTACATGCCTCTGTATGTGCAGGTAGAGGTATAGTAGAGCACCTTGGTAATGGTTGGTACATGCCTCTGTATGTGCAGGTAGAGGTATAGTAGAGCACTTTGGTAATGGTTGGTACATGCCTCTATATGTGCAGGTAGAGGTACAGTAGAGCACCTTGGTAATGGTTGGTACATGCCTCTGTATGTGCAGGTAGAGGTACAGTAGAGCACCTTGGTAATGGTTGGTACATGCCTCTGTATGTGCAGGTAGAGGTACAGTAGAGCACCTTGGTAATGGTTGGTCCATGCCTCTGTATGTGCAGGTAGAGGTATAGTAGAGCACCTTGGTAATAGTTGGTACATGCCTCTATATGTGCAGGTAGAGGTACAGTAGAGCACTTTGGTAATGGTTGGTACATGCCTCTGTATGTGCAGGTAGAGGTACAGTAGAGCACCTTGGTAATGGTTGTTACATGCCTCTATATGTGCAGGTAGAGGTACAGTAGAGCACCTTGGTAATGGTTGGTACATGCCTCTGTATGTGCAGGTAGAGGTACAGTAGAGCACCCTGGTAACGGTTGGTACATGCCTCTGTATGTGCAGGTAGAGGTACAGTAGAGCATCTTGGTAATAGTTGGCACATGCCTCTGTATGTGCAGGTAGAGGTATAGGAGAGCATCTTGGTAATAGTTGGCACATGCCTCTGTATGTGCAGGTAGAGGTATAGTAGAGCACCTTGGTAATGGTTGGTACTTGCCTCTGTATGTGCAGGTTGAGGTACAGTAGAGCATCTTGGTAATAGTTGGCACATGCCTCTGTATGTGCAGGTAGAGGTACAGTAGAGCATCTTGGTAATAGTTGGCACATGCCTCTGTATGTGCAGGTAGAGGTATAGTAGAGCACCTTGGTAATGGTTGGTACATGCCTCTGTATGTGCAGGTAGAGGTACAGGAGAGCACCTTGGTAATGGTTGGTACATGTCTCTGTATGTGCAGGTAGAGGTACAGTAGAGCATCTTGGTAATAGTTGGTACATGCCTCTATATGTGCAGGTAGAGGTACAGTAGAGCACCTTGGTAATGGTTGTTACATGCCTCTATATGTGCAGGTAGAGGTACAGTAGAGCACCTTGGTAATGGTTGGTACATGCCTCTGTATGTGCAGGTAGAGGTACAGTAGAGCACCCTGGTAACGGTTGGTACATGCCTCTGTATGTGCAGGTAGAGGTATAGTAGAGCACTTGGGAATGGTTGGTACATGCCTCTGTATGTGCAGGTAGAGGTACAGTAGAGCATCTTGGTAATAGTTGACACATGCCTCTGTATGTGCAGGTAGAGGTATAGTAGAGCACCTTGGTAATGGTTGGTACATGCCTCTGTATGTGCAGGTAGAGGTATAGTAGAGCACCTTGGTAATGGTTGGTACATGCCTCTATATGTGCAGGTAGAGGTATAGTAGAGCACCTTGGTAATGGTTGGTACATGCCTCTGTGTGTGCAGGTTGAGGTATAGTAGAGCACCTTGGTAATGGTTGGCACATACCTCTGTATTTGCAGGTAGAGGTATAGTAGAGCACCTTGGTAATGGTTGGTACATGCCTCTGTGTGTGCAGGTAGAGGTATAGTAGAGCACCTTGGTAATAGTTGGTACATGCCTCTATATGTGCAGGTAGAGGTACAGTAGAGCACCTTGGTAATGGTTGGTACATGCCTCTGTTTGTGCAGGTAGAGGTACAGTAGAGCACCCTGGTAACGGTTGGCACATGCCTCTGTATTTGCAGGTAGAGGTATAGTAGAGCACCTTGGTAATGGTTGGTACATGCCTCTGTGTGTGCAGGTTGAGGTATAGTAGAGCACCTTGGTAATGGTTGGTACATGCCTCTGTATGTGCAGGTAGAGGAATAGTAGAGCACCTTGGTAATGGTTGGTACATGCCTCTGTGTGTGCAAGTAGTGGTACAGTAGGGCACCTTGGTAATGGTTAGTCCATGCCTCTGTATGTGCCGGTAGAGGAATAGTAGAGCACCTTGGTAATGGTTGGTACATGCCTCTATATGTGCAGGTAGAGGTACAGTAGAGCACCTTGGTAATGGTTGGTACATGCCTCTGTATGTGCAGGTAGAGGTATAGTAGAGCACCTTGGTAATGGTTGGTACATGCCTCTGTATTTTCAGGTAGAGGTATAGTAGAGCACCTTGGTAATGGTTGGTACATGCCTCTATATGTGCAGGTAGAGGTACAGTAGAGCTCCTTGGTAATGGTTGGTATATGCCTCTATATGTGTAGGTAGAGGTACAGTAGAGCACTTTGGTAATGGTTGGTACATGCCTCTGTATGTGCAGGTAGAGGTACAGTAGAGCACTTTGGTAATGGTTGGTACATGCCTCTGTATGTGCAGGCAGAGGTACAGTAGAGCACCTTGGAAATGGTTGGTCCATGCCTCTGTATGTGCAGGTAGAGGTATAGTAGAGCACCTTGGTAATAGTTGGTACATGCCTCTATATGTGCAGGTAGAGGTACAGTAGAGCACTTTGGTAATGGTTGGTACATGCCTCTGTATGTGCAGGTAGAGGTACAGTAGAGCACCTTGGTAATGGTTGTTACATGCCTCTATATGTGCAGGTAGCGGTACAGTAGAGCACCTTGGTAATGGTTGGTACATGCCTCTGTATGTGCAGGTAGAGGTACAGTAGAGCACCCTGGTAACGGTTGGTACATGCCTCTGTATGTGCAGGTAGAGGTACAGTAGAGCATCTTGGTAATAGTTGGCACATGCCTCTGTATGTGCAGGTAGAGGTATAGGAGAGCATCTTGGTAATAGTTGGCACATGCCTCTGTATGTGCAGGTAGAGGTATAGTAGAGCACCTTGGTAATGGTTGGTACTTGCCTCTGTATGTGCAGGTAGAGGTACAGTAGAGCATCTTGGTAATAGTTGGCACATGCCTCTGTATGTGCAGGTAGAGGTACAGTAGAGCATCTTGGTAATAGTTGGCACATGCCTCTGTATGTGCAGGTAGAGGTATAGTAGAGCACCTTGGTAATGGTTGGTACATGCCTCTGTATGTGCAGGTAGAGGTACAGGAGAGCACCTTGGTAATGGTTGGTACATGTCTCTGTATGTGCAGGTAGAGGTACAGTAGAGCATCTTGGTAATAGTTGGTACATGCCTCTATATGTGCAGGTAGAGGTACAGTAGAGCACCTTGGTAATGGTTGTTACATGCCTCTATATGTGCAGGTAGAGGTACAGTAGAGCACCTTGGTAATGGTTGGTACATGCCTCTGTATGTGCAGGTAGAGGTACAGTAGAGCACCCTAGTAACGGTTGGTACATGCCTCTGTATGTGCAGGTAGAGGTATAGTAGAGCACTTGGGAATGGTTGGTACATGCCTCTGTATGTGCAGGTAGAGGTACAGTAGAGCATCTTGGTAATAGTTGACACATGCCTCTGTATGTGCAGGTAGAGGTATAGTAGAGCACCTTGGTAATGGTTGGTACATGCCTCTGTATGTGCAGGTAGAGGTATAGTAGAGCACCTTGTTAATGGTTGGTACATGCCTCTATATGTGCAGGTAGAGGTATAGTAGAGCACCTTGGTAATGGTTGGTACTTGCCTCTGTGTGTGCAGGTTGAGGTATAGTAGAGCACCTTGGTAATGGTTGGTACATGCCTCTGTGTGTGCAGGTTGAGGTATAGTAGAGCACCTTGGTAATGGTTGGTACATGCCTCTGTGTGTGCAGGTAGAGGTATAGTAGAGCACCTTGGTAATAGTTGGTACATGCCTCTATATGTGCAGGTAGAGGTACAGTAGAGCACCTTGGTAATGGTTGGTACATGCCTCTGTATGTGCAGGTAGAGGTACAGTAGAGCACCCTGGTAACGGTTGGTACATGCCTCTGTATGTGCAGGTAGAGGTACAGTACAGCATCTTGGTAATAGTTGGCACATGCCTCTGTATGTGCAGGTAGAGGTATAGTAGAGCACCTTGGTAATGGTTGGTACATGCCTCTGTATGTGCAGGTAGAGGTACAGTAGAGCATCTTGGTAATAGTTTTCACATGCCTCTGTATGTGCAGGTAGAGGTATAGTAGAGCACCTTGGTAATGGTTGGTACATGCCTTTGTATGTGCAGGTAGAGGTACAGTAGAGCATCTTGGTAATAGTTGGCACATGCCTCTGTATGTGCAGGTAGAGGTACAGTAGAGCATCTTGGTAATAGTTGGCACATGCCTCTGTATGTGCAGGTAGAGGTATAGTAGAGCACCTTGGTAATGGTTGGTACATGCCTCTGTATGTGCAGGTAGAGGTATAGTAGAGCACTTTGGTAATGGTTGGTACATGCCTCTGTATGTGCAGGTAGAGGTATAGTACAGCACCTTGGTAATGGTTGGTACATGCCTCCATATGTGCAGGTAGAGGTACAGTAGAGCACCTTGGTAATGGTTGGTACATGCCTCCATATGTGCAGGTAGAGGTACAGTAGAGCACCTTGGTAATGGTTGGTACATGTCTCTGTATGTGCAGGTAGAGGTATAGTAGAGCACCTTGGTAATAGTTGGTACATTCCTCTATATGTGCAGGTAGAGGTACAGTAGAGCACCTTGGTAATGGTTGCTACATGCCTCTGTATGTGCAGGTAGAGGTACAGTAGAGCACCTTGGTAATGGTTGGTACATGCCTCTATATGTGCAGGTAGAGGTACAGTAGAGCACCTTGGTAATGGTTGGTACATGTCTCTGTATGTGCAGGTAGAGGTACAGTAGAGCACTTTGGTAATAGTTGGTACATGCCTCTGTATGTGCAGGTAGAGATATAGTAGAGCACTTTGGTAATGGTTGGTACATGCCTCTGTATGTGCAGGTAGAGGTATAGGAGAGCATCTTGGTAATAGTTGGCACATGCCTCTGTATGTGCAGGTAGAGGTATAGTAGAGCACCTTGGTAATGGTTGGTACTTGCCTCTGTATGTGCAGGTAGAGGTACAGTAGAGCATCTTGGTAATAGTTGGCACATGCCTCTGTATGTGCAGGTAGAGGTACAGTAGAGCATCTTGGTAATAGTTGGCACATGCCTCTGTATGTGCAGGTAGAGGTATAGTAGAGCACCTTGGTAATGGTTGGTACATGCCTCTGTATGTGCAGGTAGAGGTACAGGAGAGCACCTTGGTAATGGTTGGTACATGTCTCTGTATGTGCAGGTAGAGGTATAGTAGAGCACTTGGGAATGGTTGGTACAAGCCTCTGTATGTGCAGGTAGAGGTACAGTAGAGCATCTTGGTAATAGTTGACACATGCCTCTGTATGTGCAGGTAGAGGTATAGTAGAGCACCTTGGTAATGGTTGGTACATGCCTCTGTATGTGCAGGTAGAGGTATAGTAGAGCACCTTGTTAATGGTTGGTACATGCCTCTATATGTGCAAGTAGAGGTATAGTAGAGCACCTTGGTAATGGTTGGTACATGCCTCTGTGTGTGCAGGTTGAGGTATAGTAGAGCACCTTGGTAATGGTTGGCACATGCCTCTGTATTTGCAGGTAGAGGTATAGTAGAGCACCTTGGTAATGGTTGGTACATGCCTCTGTGTGTGCAGGTTGAGGTATAGTAGAGCACCTTGGTAATGGTTGGTACATGCCTCTGTATGTGCAGGTAGAGGAATAGTAGAGCACCTTGGTAATGGTTGGTACATGCCTCTGTGTGTGCAAGTAGTGGTACAGTAGGGCACCTTGGTAATGGTTAGTCCATGCCTCTGTATGTGCCGGTAGAGGAATAGTAGAGCACCTTGGTAATGGTTGGTACATGCCTATGTGTGTGCAGGTAGAGGTATAGTAGAGCACCTTGGTAATGGTTGGTACATGCCTCTATATGTGCAGGTAGAGGTACAGTAGAGCACCTTGGTAATGGTTGGTACATGCCTCTGTATGTGCAGGTAGAGGTATAGTAGAGCACCTTGGTAATGGTTGGTACATGCCTCTGTATTTTCAGGTAGAGGTATAGTAGAGCACCTTGGTAATGGTTGGTACATGCCTCTATATGTGTAGGTAGAGGTACAGTAGAGCACTTTGGTAATGGTTGGTACATGCCTCTGTATGTGCAGGTAGAGGTACAGTAGAGCACTTTGGTAATGGTTGGTACATGCCTCTGTATGTGCAGGCAGAGGTACAGTAGAGCACCTTGGAAATGGTTGGTCCATGCCTCTGTATGTGCAGGTAGAGGTATAGTAGAGCACCTTGGTAATAGTTGGTACATGCCTCTATATGTGCAGGTAGAGGTACAGTAGAGCACTTTGGTAATGGTTGGTACATGCCTCTGTATGTGCAGGTAGAGGTACAGTAGAGCACCTTGGTAATGGTTGTTACATGCCTCTATATGTGCAGGTAGCGGTACAGTAGAGCACCTTGGTAATGGTTGGTACATGCCTCTGTATGTGCAGGTAGAGGTACAGTAGAGCACCCTGGTAACGGTTGGTACATGCCTCTGTATGTGCAGGTAGAGGTACAGTAGAGCATCTTGGTAATAGTTGGCACATGCCTCTGTATGTGCAGGTAGAGGTATAGGAGAGCATCTTGGTAATAGTTGGCACATGCCTCTGTATGTGCAGGTAGAGGTATAGTAGAGCACCTTGGTAATGGTTGGTACTTGCCTCTGTATGTGCAGGTAGAGGTACAGTAGAGCATCTTGGTAATAGTTGGCACATGCCTCTGTATGTGCAGGTAGAGGTACAGTAGAGCATCTTGGTAATAGTTGGCACATGCCTCTGTATGTGCAGGTAGAGGTATAGGAGAGCATCTTGGTAATAGTTGGCACATGCCTCTGTATGTGCAGGTAGAGGTATAGTAGAGCACCTTGGTAATGGTTGGTACATGCCTCTGTATGTGCAGGTAGAGGTACAGTAGAGCATCTTGGTAATAGATGGCACATGCCTCTGTATGTGCAGGTAGAGGTACAGTAGAGCATCTTGGTAATAGTTGGCACATGCCTCTGTATGTGCAGGTAGAGGTATAGTAGAGCACCTTGGTAATGGTTGGTACATGCCTCTGTATGTGCAGGTAGAGGTACAGGAGAGCACCTTGGTAATGGTTGGTACATGTCTCTGTATGTGCAGGTAGAGGTACAGTAGAGCATCTTGGTAATAGTTGGTACATGCCTCTATATGTGCAGGTAGAGGTACAGTAGAGCACCTTGGTAATGGTTGTTACATGCCTCTATATGTGCAGGTAGAGGTACAGTAGAGCATCTTGGTAATAGATGGCACATGCCTCTGTATGTGCAGGTAGAGGTACAGTAGAGCATCTTGGTAATAGTTGGCACATGCCTCTGTATGTGCAGGTAGAGGTATAGTAGAGCACCTTGGTAATGGTTGGTACATGCCTCTGTATGTGCAGGTAGAGGTACAGGAGAGCACCTTGGTAATGGTTGGTACATGTCTCTGTATGTGCAGGTAGAGGTACAGTAGAGCATCTTGGTAATAGTTGGTACATGCCTCTATATGTGCAGGTAGAGGTACAGTAGAGCACCTTGGTAATGGTTGTTACATGCCTCTATATGTGCAGGTAGAGGTACAGTAGAGCACCTTTTTAATGGTTGGTACATGCCTCTGTATGTGCAGGTAGAGGTACAGTAGAGCACCCTGGTAACGGTTGGTACATGCCTCTGTATGTGCAGGTAGAGGTATAGTAGAGCACTTGGGAATGGTTGGTACATGCCTCTGTATGTGCAGGTAGAGGTACAGTAGAGCATCTTGGTAATAGTTGACACATGCCTCTGTATGTGCAGGTAGAGGTATAGTAGAGCACCTTGGTAATGGTTGGTACATGCCTCTGTATGTGCAGGTAGAGGTATAGTAGAGCACCTTGTTAATGGTTGGTACATGCCTCTATATGTGCAGGTAGAGGTATAGTAGAGCACCTTGGTAATGGTTGGTACATGCCTCTGTATGTGCAGTAAGAGGTACTGTAGAGCACCTTGGTAATAGTTTATACATGCCTCCATTTGAACAGGCAGAGATACAGTAGAGCATCTAAGAAATGGTTGGTACATGTCGCCGTATGTGCAGGCAGAGGTACAGTAGAGCACCTTGGAAATGGTTAGTCCATGCCTCTGTATGTGCAGGTAGAGGAATAGTAGAGCACCTTGGTAATGGTTGGTACATGCCTCTGTGTGTGCAGGTAGAGGTACAGTAGGGCACCTTGGTAATGGTTAGTCCATGCCTCTGTATGTGCAGGTAGAGGAATAGTAGAGCACCTTGGTAATGGTTGGTACATGCCTCTGTGTGTGCAGGTAGAGGTATAGTAGAGCACCTTGGTAATGGTTGGTACATGCCTCTATATGTGCAGGTAGAGGTACAGTAGAGCACCTTGGTAATGGTTGGTACATGCCTCTGTATGTGCAGGTAAAGGTACAGTAGAGCACCTTGGTAATGGTTGGTACATGCCTCTGTATGTGCAGGTAGAAGTATAGTAGAGCACCTTGGTAATGGTTGGAACATGCCTCTGTATTTTCAGGTAGAGGTATAGTACAGCACCTTGGTAATGGTTGGTACATGCCTCTATATGTGCAGGTAGAGGTACAGTAGAGCTCCTTGGTAATGGTTGGTATATGCCTCTATATGTGCAGGTAGAGGTACAGTAGAGCACTTTGGTAATGGTTGGTACATGCCTCTGTATGTGCAGGTAGAGGTACAGTAGAGCACTTTGGTAATGGTTGGTACATGCCTCTGTATGTGCAGGCAGAGGTACAGTAGAGCACCTTGGAAATGGTTGGTCCATGCCTCTGTATGTGCAGGTAGAGGTATAGTAGAGCACCTTGGTAATAGTTGGTACATGCCTCTATATGTGCAGGTAGAGGTACAGTAGAGCACTTTGGTAATGGTTGGTACATGCCTCTGTATGTGCAGGTAGAGGTACAGTAGAGCACCTTGGTAATGGTTGTTACATGCCTCTATATGTGCAGGTAGAGGTACAGTAGAGCACCTTGGTAATGGTTGGTACATGCCTCTGTATGTGCAGGTAGAGGTACAGTAGAGCACCCTGGTAACGGTTGGTACATGCCTCTGTATGTGCAGGTAGAGGTACAGTAGAGCATCTTGGTAATAGTTGGCACATGCCTCTGTATGTGCAGGTAGAGGTATAGGAGAGCATCTTGGTAATAGTTGGCACATGCCTCTGTATGTGCAGGTAGAGGTATAGTAGAGCACCTTGGTAATGGTTGGTACTTGCCTCTGTATGTGCAGGTAGAGGTACAGTAGAGCATCTTGGTAATAGATGGCACATGCCTCTGTATGTGCAGGTAGAGGTATAGTAGAGCATCTTGGTAATAGTTGGCACATGCCTCTGTATGTGCAGGTAGAGGTATAGTAGAGCATCTTGGTAATAGTTGGCACATGCCTCTGTATGTGCAGGTAGAGATATAGTAGAGCACCTTGGTAATGGTTGGTACATGCCTCTGTATGTGCAGGTAGAGGTACAGGAGAGCACCTTGGTAATGGTTGGTACATGTCTCTGTATGTGCAGGTAGAGGTACAGTAGAGCATCTTGGTAATAGTTGGTACATGCCTCTATATGTGCAGGTAGAGGTACAGTAGAGCACCTTGGTAATGGTTGTTACATGCCTCTATATGTGCAGGTAGAGGTACAGTAGAGCACCTTTTTAATGGTTGGTACATGCCTCTGTATGTGCAGGTAGAGGTACAGTAGAGCACCCTGGTAACGGTTGGTACATGCCTCTGTATGTGCAGGTAGAGGTATAGTAGAGCACTTGGGAATGGTTGGTACATGCCTCTGTATGTGCAGGTAGAGGTACAGTAGAGCATCTTGGTAATAGTTGACACATGCCTCTGTATGTGCAGGTAGAGGTATAGTAGAGCACCTTGGTAATGGTTGGTACATGCCTCTGTATGTGCAGGTAGAGGTATAGTAGAGCACCTTGTTAATGGTTGGTACATGCCTCTATATGTGCAGGTAGAGGTATAGTAGAGCACCTTGGTAATGGTTGGTACATGCCTCTGTATGTGCAGTAAGAGGTACTGTAGAGCACCTTGGTAATAGTTTATACATGCCTCCATTTGAACAGGCAGAGATACAGTAGAGCATCTAAGAAATGGTTGGTACATGTCGCCGTATGTGCAGGCAGAGGTACAGTAGAGCACCTTGGAAATGGTTAGTCCATGCCTCTGTATGTGCAGGTAGAGGAATAGTAGAGCACCTTGGTAATGGTTGGTACATGCCTCTGTGTGTGCAGGTAGAGGTACAGTAGGGCACCTTGGTAATGGTTAGTCCATGCCTCTGTATGTGCAGGTAGAGGAATAGTAGAGCACCTTGGTAATGGTTGGTACATGCCTCTGTGTGTGCAGGTAGAGGTATAGTAGAGCACCTTGGTAATGGTTGGTACATGCCTCTATATGTGCAGGTAGAGGTACAGTAGAGCACCTTGGTAATGGTTGGTACATGCCTCTGTATGTGCAGGTAAAGGTACAGTAGAGCACCTTGGTAATGGTTGGTACATGCCTCTGTATGTGCAGGTAGAAGTATAGTAGAGCACCTTGGTAATGGTTGGAACATGCCTCTGTATTTTCAGGTAGAGGTATAGTACAGCACCTTGGTAATGGTTGGTACATGCCTCTATATGTGCAGGTAGAGGTACAGTAGAGCTCCTTGGTAATGGTTGGTATATGCCTCTATATGTGCAGGTAGAGGTACAGTAGAGCACTTTGGTAATGGTTGGTACATGCCTCTGTATTTGCAGGTAGAGGTACAGTAGAGCACTTTGGTAATGGTTGGTACATGCCTCTGTATGTGCAGGCAGAGGTCCAGTAGAGCACCTTGGAAATGGTTGGTCCATGCCTCTGTATGTGCAGGTAGAGGTATAGTAGAGCACCTTGGTAATAGTTGGTACATGCCTCTATATGTGCAGGTAGAGGTACAGTAGAGCACTTTGGTAATGGTTGGTACATGCCTCTGTATGTGCAGGTAGAGGTACAGTAGAGCACCTTGGTAATGGTTGTTACATGCCTCTATATGTGCAGGTAGAGGTACAGTAGAGCACCTTGGTAATGGTTGGTACATGCCTCTGTATGTGCAGGTAGAGGTACAGTAGAGCACCCTGGTAACGGTTGGTACATGCCTCTGTATGTGCAGGTAGAGGTACAGTAGAGCATCTTGGTAATAGTTGGCACATGCCTCTGTATGTGCAGGTAGAGGTATAGGAGAGCATCTTGGTAATAGTTGGCACATGCCTCTGTATGTGCAGGTAGAGGTATAGTAGAGCACCTTGGTAATGGTTGGTACATGCCTCTGTATGTGCAGGTAGAGGTACAGTAGAGCACCCTGGTAACGGTTGGTACATGCCTCTGTATGTGCAGGTAGAGGTACAGTAGAGCATCTTGGTAATAGTTGGCACATGCCTCTGTATGTGCAGGTAGAGGTATAGGAGAGCATCTTGGTAATAGTTGGCACATGCCTCTGTATGTGCAGGTAGAGGTACAGTAGAGCACCTTGGTAATGGTTGGTACATGCCTCTGTATGTGCAGGTAGAGGTACAGTAGAGCACCCTGGTAACGGTTGGTACATGCCTCTGTATGTGCAGGTAGAGGTACAGTAGAGCATCTTGGTAATAGTTGGCACATGCCTCTGTATGTGCAGGTAGAGGTATAGGAGAGCATCTTGGTAATAGTTGGCACATGCCTCTGTATGTGCAGGTAGAGGTACAGTAGAGCATCTTGGTAATAGTTGGCACATGCCTCTGTATGTGCAGGTAGAGGTATAGGAGAGCATCTTGGTAATAGTTGGCACATGCCTCTGTATGTGCAGGTAGAGGTATAGTAGAGCACCTTGGTAATGGTTGGTACTTGCCTCTGTATGTGCAGGTAGAGGTACAGTAGAGCATCTTGGTAATAGTTGGCACATGCCTCTGTATGTGCAGGTAGAGGTACAGTAGAGCATCTTGGTAATAGTTGGCACATGCCTCTGTATGTGCAGGTAGAGGTATAGTAGAGCACCTTGGTAATGGTTGGTACATGCCTCTGTATGTGCAGGTAGAGGTACAGGAGAGCACCTTGGTAATGGTTGGTACATGTCTCTGTATGTGCAGGTAGAGGTATAGTAGAGCACTTGGGAATGGTTGGTACATGCCTCTGTATGTGCAGGTAGAGGTACAGTAGAGCATCTTGGTAATAGTTGGCACATGCCTCTGTATGTGCAGGTAGAGGTATAGGAGAGCATCTTGGTAATAGTTGGCACATGCCTCTGTATGTGCAGATAGAGGTACAGTAGAGCATCTTGGTAATAGTTGGCACATGCCTCTGTATGTGCAGGTAGAGGTATAGGAGAGCATCTTGGTAATAGTTGGCACATGCCTCTGTATGTGCAGGTAGAGGTACAGTAGAGCATCTTGGTAATAGTTGGCACATGCCTCTGTATGTGCAGGTAGAGGTACAGTAGAGCATCTTGGTAATAGTTGGCACATGCCTCTGTATGTGCAGGTAGAGGTATAGGAGAGCATCTTGGTAATAGTTGGCACATGCCTCTGTATGTGCAGGTAGAGGTATAGTAGAGCACCTTGGTAATGGTTGGTACTTGCCTCTGTATGTGCAGGTAGAGGTACAGTAGAGCATCTTGGTAATAGTTGGCACATGCCTCTGTATGTGCAGGTAGAGGTACAGTAGAGCATCTTGGTAATAGTTGGCACATGCCTCTGTATGTGCAGGTAGAGGTATAGTAGAGCACCTTGGTAATGGTTGGTACATGCCTCTGTATGTGCAGGTAGAGGTACAGGAGAGCACCTTGGTAATGGTTGGTACATGTCTCTGTATGTGCAGGTAGAGGTATAGTAGAGCACTTGGGAATGGTTGGTACATGCCTCTGTATGTGCAGGTAGAGGTACAGTAGAGCTTCTTGGTAATAGTTGACACATGCCTCTATATGTGCAGGTAGAGGTACAGTAAAGCACTTTGGTAATGGTTGGTACATGCCTCTGTATGTGCAGGTAGAGGTACAGTAGAGCACCTTGGTAATGGTTGTTACATGCCTCTATATGTGCAGGTAGAGGTACAGTAGAGCACCTTGGTAATGGTTGGTACATGCCTCTGTATGTGCAGGTAGAGGTTCAGTAGAGCACCCTGGTAACGGTTGGTACATGCCTCTGTATGTGCAGGTAGAGGTACAGTAGAGCATCTTGGTAATAGTTGGCACATGCCTCTGTATGTGCAGGTAGAGGTATAGGAGAGCATCTTGGTAATAGTTGGCACATGCCTCTGTATGTGCAGGTAGAGGTATAGTAGAGCACCTTGGTAATGGTTGGTACTTGCCTCTGTATGTGCAGGTAGAGGTACAGTAGAGCATCTTGGTAATAGTTGGCACATGCCTCTGTATGTGCAGGTAGAGGTACAGTAGAGCATCTTGGTAATAGTTGGCACATGCCTCTGTATGTGCAGGTAGAGGTATAGTAGAGCACCTTGGTAATGGTTGGTACATGCCTCTGTATGTGCAGGTAGAGGTACAGGAGAGCACCTTGGTAATGGTTGGTACATGTCTCTGTATGTGCAGGTAGAGGTATAGTAGAGAACTTGGGAATGGTTGGTACATGCCTCTGTATGTGCAGGTAGAGGTACAGTAGAGCATCTTGGTAATAGTTGACACATGCCTCTATATGTGCAGGTAGAGGTATAGTAGAGCACCTTGGTAATGGTTGGTACATGCCTCTGTATGTGCAGGTAGAGGTATAGTAGAGCACCTTGGTAATGGTTGGTACATGCCTCTATATGTGCAGGTAGAGGTATAGTAGAGCACCTTGGTAATGGTTGGTACATGCCTCTGTGTGTGCAGGTTGAGGTATAGTAGAGCACCTTGGTAATGGTTGGCACATGCCTCTGTATTTGCAGGTAGAGGTATAGTAGAGCACCTTGGTAATGGTTGGTACATGCCTCTGTGTGTGCAGGTTGAGGTATAGTAGAGCACCTTGGTAATGGTTGGTACATGCCTCTGTATGTGCAGGTAGAGGAATAGTAGAGCACCTTGGTAATGGTTGGTACATGCCTCTGTGTGTGCAAGTAGTGGTACAGTAGGGCACCTTGGTAATGGTTAGTCCATGCCTCTGTATGTGCCGGTAGAGGAATAGTAGAGCACCTTGGTAATGGTTGGTACATGCCTATGTGTGTGCAGGTAGAGGTATAGTAGAGCACCTTGGTAATGGTTGGTACATGCCTCTATATGTGCAGGTAGAGGTACAGTAGAGCACCTTGGTAATGGTTGGTACATGCCTCTGTATGTGCAGGTAGAGGTATAGTAGAGCACCTTGGTAATGGTTGGTACATGCCTCTGTATTTTCAGGTAGAGGTATAGTAGAGCACCTTGGTAATGGTTGGTACATGCCTCTATATGTGCAGGTAGAGGTACAGTAGAGCTCCTTGGTAATGGTTGGTATATGCCTCTATATGTGTAGGTAGAGGTACAGTAGAGCACTTTGGTAATGGTTGGTACATGCCTCTGTATGTGCAGGTAGAGGTACAGGAGAGCACCTTGGTAATGGTTGGTACATGTCTCTGTATGTGCAGGTAGAGGTACAGTAGAGCACCTTGGTAATGGTTGTTACATGCCTCTATATGTGCAGGTAGAGGTACAGTAGAGCACCTTGGTAATGGTTGGTACATGCCTCTGTATGTGCAGGTAGAGGTACAGTAGAGCACCCTGGTAACGGTTGGTACATGCCTCTGTATGTGCAGGTAGATTTATAGTAGAGCACTTGGGAATGGTTGGTACATGCCTCTGTATGTGCAGGTAGAGGTACAGTAGAGCATCTTGGTAATAGTTGACACATGCCTCTGTATGTGCAGGTAGAGGTATAGTAGAGCACCTTGGTAATGGTTGGTACATGCCTCTGTATGTGCAGGTAGAGGTATAGTAGAGCACCTTGTTAATGGTTGGTACGTGCCTCTATATGTGCAGGTAGAGGTATAGTAGAGCACCTTGGTAATGGTTGGTACATGCCTCTGTGTGTGCAGGTTGAGGTATAGTAGAGCACCTTGGTAATGGTTGGCACATGCCTCTGTATTTGCAGGTAGAGGTATAGTAGAGCACCTTGGTAATGGTTGGTACATGCCTCTGTGTGTGCAGGTTGAGGTATAGTAGAGCACCTTGGTAATGGTTGGTACATGCCTCTGTGTGTGCAGGTAGAGGTATAGTAGAGCACCTTGGTAATAGTTGGTACAAGCCTCTATATGTGCAGGTAGAGGTACAGTAGAGCACCTTGGTAATGGTTGGTACATGCCTCTGTATGTGCAGGTAGAGGTACAGTAGAGCACCCTGGTAACGGTTGGTACATGCCTCTGTATGTGCAGGTAGAGGTACAGTAGAGCATCTTGGTAATAGTTGGCACACGCCTCTGTATGTGCAGGTAGAGGTATAGGAGAGCATCATGGTAATAGTTGGCACATGCCTCTGTATGTGCAGGTAGAGGTATAGTAGAGCACCTTGGTAATGGTTGGTACATGCCTCTGTATGTGCAGGTAGAGGTATAGTACAGCACCTTGGTAATGGTTGGTAAATGCCTCCATATGTGCAGGTAGAGGTACAGTACAGCACCTTGGTAATGGTTGGTACATACCTCCATATGTGCAGGTAGAGGTACAGTATAGCACCTTGGTAATGGTTGGTACATGTCTCTGTATGTGCAGGTAGAGGTACAGTAGAGCATCTTGGTACTAGTTGGCACATGCCTCTGTATGTGCAGGTAGAGGTATAGTAGAGCACCTTGGTAATAGTTGGTACATTCCTCTATATGTACAGGTAGAGATACAGTAGAGCACCTTGGTAATGGTTGGTACATGCCTCTATATGTGCAGGTAGAGGTACAGTAGAGCACCTTGGTAATGGTTGGTACATGTCTCTGTATGTGCAGGTAGAGGTACAGTAGAGCACTTTGGTAATAGTTGGTACATGCCTCTGTATGTGCAGGTAGAGATATAGTAGAGCACTTTGGTAATGGTTGGTACATGCCTCTGTATGTGCAGGTAGAGGTATAGTAGAGCACCTTGGTAATGGTTGGTACATGCCTCTGTATTTGCAGGTAGAGGTACAGTAGAGCACCTTGGCAATGGTTGGTACATGCCTCTACAGTATATGTGCAGGTAAAGGTACAGTAGGGCACCTTGGTAATGGTTGGTACATGCCTCTGTATGTGCAGGTAGAGGTATAGTAGAGCACCTTGGTAATGGTTGGTACATGCCTCTGTATTTTCAGGTAGAGGTATAGTAGAGCACCTTGGTAATGGTTGGTACATGCCTCTATATGTGCAGGTAGAGGTACAGTAGAGCTCCTTGGTAATGGTTGGTATATGCCTCTATATGTGTAGGTAGAGGTACAGTAGAGCACTTTGGTAATGGTTGGTACATGCCTCTGTATGTGCAGGTAGAGGTACAGGAGAGCACCTTGGTAATGGTTGGTACATGTCTCTGTATGTGCAGGTAGAGGTACAGTAGAGCACCTTGGTAATGGTTGTTACATGCCTCTATATGTGCAGGTAGAGGTACAGTACAGCACCTTGGTAATGGTTGGTACATGCCTCTGTATGTGCAGGTAGAGGTACAGTAGAGCACCCTGGTAACGGTTGGTACATGCCTCTGTATGTGCAGGTAGATTTATAGTAGAGCACTTGGGAATGGTTGGTACATGCCTCTGTATGTGCAGGTAGAGGTACAGTAGAGCATCTTGGTAATAGTTGACACATGCCTCTGTATGTGCAGGTAGAGGTATAGTAGAGCACCTTGGTAATGGTTGGTACATGCCTCTGTATGTGCAGGTAGAGGTATAGTAGAGCACCTTGTTAATGGTTGGTACGTGCCTCTATATGTGCAGGTAGAGGTATAGTAGAGCACCTTGGTAATGGTTGGTACATGCCTCTGTGTGTGCAGGTTGAGGTATAGTAGAGCACCTTGGTAATGGTTGGCACATGCCTCTGTATTTGCAGGTAGAGGTATAGTAGAGCACCTTGGTAATGGTTGGTACATGCCTCTGTGTGTGCAGGTTGAGGTATAGTAGAGCACCTTGGTAATGGTTGGTACATGCCTCTGTGTGTGCAGGTAGAGGTATAGTAGAGCACCTTGGTAATAGTTGGTACATGCCTCTATATGTGCAGGTAGAGGTACAGTAGAGCACCTTGGTAATGGTTGGTACATGCCTCTGTATGTGCAGGTAGAGGTACAGTAGAGCACCCTGGTAACGGTTGGTACATGCCTCTGTATGTGCAGGTAGAGGTACAGTAGAGCATCTTGGTAATAGTTGGCACACGCCTCTGTATGTGCAGGTAGAGGTATAGGAGAGCATCTTGGTAATAGTTGGCACATGCCTCTGTATGTGCAGGTAGAGGTATAGTAGAGCACCTTGGTAATGGTTGGTACATGCCTCTGTATGTGCAGGTAGAGGTATAGTACAGCACCTTGGTAATGGTTGGTAAATGCCTCCATATGTGCAGGTAGAGGTACAGTAGAGCACCTTGGTAATGGTTGGTACATACCTCCATATGTGCAGGTAGAGGTACAGTATAGCACCTTGGTAATGGTTGGTACATGTCTCTGTATGTGCAGGTAGAGGTACAGTAGAGCATCTTGGTACTAGTTGGCACATGCCTCTGTATGTGCAGGTAGAGGTATAGTAGAGCACCTTGGTAATAGTTGGTACATTCCTCTATATGTACAGGTAGAGATACAGTAGAGCACCTTGGTAATGGTTGGTACATGCCTCTGTATGTGCAGGTAGAGGTACAGTAGAGCACCTTGGTAATGGTTGGTACATGCCTCTATATGTGCAGGTAGAGGTACAGTAGAGCACCTTGGTAATGGTTGGTACATGTCTCTGTATGTGCAGGTAGAGGTACAGTAGAGCACTTTGGTAATAGTTGGTACATGCCTCTGTATGTGCAGGTAGAGATATAGTAGAGCACTTTGGTAATGGTTGGTACATGCCTCTGTATGTGCAGGTAGAGGTATAGTAGAGCACCTTGGTAATGGTTGGTACATGCCTCTGTATTTGCAGGTAGAGGTACAGTAGAGCACCTTGGCAATGGTTGGTACATGCCTCTACAGTATATGTGCAGGTAAAGGTACAGTAGGGCACCTTGGTAATGGTTGGTACATGCCTCTGTGTGTGCAGGTAGAGGTATAGTAGAGCACCTTGGTAATGGTTGGTACATGCCTCTGTATGTGCAGGTAGAGGTATATTAGAGCACTTGGGAATGGTTGGTACATGCCTCTGTATGTGCAGGTAGAGGTATAGTAGAGCACCTTGGTAATGGTTGGTATATTCCTCTGTATGTGCAGGTAGAGGTATAGTAGAGCACCTTGGTAATGGTTGGTACATGCCTCTGTATGTGCAGGTAGAGGCATAGTAGAGCACCTTAGTAATAGTTGGTACATGCCTCTATATGTGCAGGTAGAGGTACAGTAAAGCACCCTGGTAACGGTTGGTACATGCCTCTGTATGTGCAGGTAGAGGTACAGTAGAGCATCTTGGTAATAGTTGGCACATGCCTCTGTATGTGCAGGTAGAGGTACAGTAGAGCACCTTGGTAATGGTTGGTACATGCCTCTGTATGTGCATGTAGAGGTATAGTAGAGCACCTTGGTAATGGTTGGTACATGCCTCTGTATTTGCAGGTAGACGTATAGTAGAGCACCTTGGTAATGGTTGGTACATGCCTCTGTATTTGCAGGTAGAGGTACAGTAGAGCACCTTGGCAATGGTTGGTACATGCCTCTACAGTATATGTGCAGGTAAAGGTACAGTAGGGCACCTTGGTAATGGTTGGTACATGCCTCTGTGTGTGCAGGTAGAGGTATAGTAGAGCACTTGGGAATGGTTGGTACATGCCTCTGTATGTGCAGGTAGAGGTATAGTAGAGCACTTGGGAATGGTTGGTACATGCCTCTGTATGTGCAGGTAGAGGTATAGTAGAGCAACTTGGTAATGGTTGGTATATGCCTCTGTATGTGCAGGTAGAGGTATAGTAGAGCACCTTGGTAATGGTTGGTACATGCCTCTGTATGTGCAGGTAGAGGCATAGTAGAGCACCTTAGTAATAGTTGGTACATGCCTCTATATGTGCAGGTAGAGGTACAGTAAAGCACCCTGGTAACGGTTGGTACATGCCTCTGTATGTGCAGGTAGAGGTACAGTAGAGCATCTTGGTAATAGTTGGCACATGCCTCTGTATGTGCAGGTAGAGGTACAGTAGAGCACCTTGGTAATGGTTGGTACATGCCTCTGTATGTGCATGTAGAGGTATAGTAGAGCACCTTGGTAATGGTTGGTACATGCCTCTGTATTTGCAGGTAGACGTATAGTAGAGCACCTTGGTAATGGTACATGCCTCTATATGTGCAGGTAGAGGTACAGTAGAGCACGTTGGTAATGGTTGGTACATGCCTCTGTATGTGCAGGTCGAGGTATAGTAGAGCACCTTGGTAATGGTTGTTACATAGTAACATAGTAACATAGTTTTGAAGGCCGAAGGAAGACCTTATGTCCATCTAGTTCAGCCTATTTTTAGTGCAGCTGTTCTGCATTGTTGATCCTGGGGAAGGCAAAAAACTCAGAGTAGAAGCCAATTTTCTCCATAGGGAAAAAAATTCCTTCCCCTAAGCTGGGTCAACCATCTACCTATAATATTCTGTTATTCGTAACCTTCTATACTGTTACTCACAAGAAAAGCATCCATTCCTTTCTTAAAATCATTCAGTGAGTTGGCCATCACCACTTCCTCAGTTAGAGAATTCCAGAGACTCACTGCTCTTACCGTGAAGAACCCTCTTCTATGCTGGTGCAGAAATTGTCTTTCCTCCAAACGAAGAGAATGCCCCCTTGTTCTTGTCACAGTCCTTGGTACAAACAGTTCATTGGAGAGATCTCTGTATTGCCCTCTGATATACTTGTACATATATATTAGGTCTCCCCTAAGTTTTCTCTTTTCTAGAGTAAATAGACCTAATTTTGATAACCTTTCTGGGTATTGTAGTGAACCAACTCCATTTATCATTTTAGTAGCGCGCTTTTGAACCCTTTCAAGTTCAGTAATGTCTTTCTTGAGCACCGGCGTCCAAAATTGCACACAATACTCCAAGTGTGGTCTGACGAGTGATTTGTACAGAGGGAGAATTATGTTTTCATCTCGTGTCCCCAGACCTCTTCTAATGCATCCCATGACCCTATTTGCTTTGGTGGCAGCTGCCTGACACTGGGCACTCCAATTTAGCTTCTTATTGACTAAGATGCCTAAGTCTTTTTCCATGTCTGATTTCCCCAGCAGTTTCCCATTTAGTAAGTAATTGTAGCATCTGTTTCTCCTTCCCATGTGCATAACCTTACACTTATCTGTGTTAAACCTCATTTGCCATTTTTCAGCCCAATTCTCCAATTTACTCAAATCTGTCTGTAGTTGCAAACTGTCCTCCTTTGTGTTAACTACCTTACATAGTTTTGTATCATCTGCAAATACTGATATTTTACTGTGTAAGCCATCCACTAAATCATTAATAAATATATTAAATAGTAGGGGGCCCAATACAGAACCCTGTGGTACCCCACTAGTAACCCTGGCCCAATCTGAGTATGCACCATTAATAACCACTCTTTGTTTTCTATCACTAAGCCAGCTACCTACCCATCTACACACATTTTCCCCTAGCCCAAGCTTTATCATCTTACTTACCAATCTTTTATGTGGGACAGTGTCAAATGCTTTAGAGAAGTCGAGATAAATGACATCCAATGATTCTCCTTGGTCCATTTGAGAGCTTACATCCTCATAGAAGCTGATCAGGTGACTTTGACAGGAGCGATCCTTCATAAATCCATGTTGATATGGAGTTAAACATTTATTAACATTGAGATATTCCATAATGGTATCCCTTAGAAAAATGTTACCCACAACAGATGTTAAGCTTACCGGCCTATAGTTTCCAGGTTCCCTTTTACACCCCTTTTTAAATATTGGTACCACATTTGCTTGCCGCCAATCAAAAGGAACAGACCCTGTTTCTATAGAGTCTTTAAATATAAGGAATAGAGGCCTGTCTATCACATTACTTAACTCCCTTAATACCCGAGGGTGAATGCCATCAGGGCCTGGTGATTTGTCAATTTTAATCTTACTAAGGCGGTTCTGCACTTCTTCCTGGGTTAGGCAGGTAATACTTAATGGGGAGTTTACATTATCACTCTGCATTTCCCCTGGCAAATCCTTTTCCTGTGTGAACACTGTTGAGAAAAAAGTATTTAAAACATTTGCTTTTCCCACAACGCTCTCTATGATTTCACACTCATTGTTCTTTAAAGGACCGACACCATCACCATCAACATGCCTCCGTATGTGCAGGTAGAGTTACAGTAGAGCACCTCGGTAATGGCTGGTGTGTGGGTGTATTACAAAGATTTACCTGCAGGATTTGGCTGCTAATGAAGACCATGCAAACAGATATTTTAAAGCTCTCCAAAATAATAGTGAATGTTTGGGCTCGTCCAGATGAGCCTATTATACGGATGTGTGCTGACATGTGCATCGTGGACCACACACGGAGAGCACACGCTTATTACAGAAAGTGTCGTAGTGCACATGGCCGTTTTTCTGCTTGGACCAGCGGCCTGTATGACAAAAATCCCAGCATGCATTACTTAGGTCCGATTTATGGACCAGACTCGCACATGTAACTGTGAGGCAACTCCTGCACTCCTCCGATAGACGGACGAGCACATGGAGCTGCACAAAGAGCCAACCACATATGCAGTTTACAGACGTGACTGGCTTGAGCTTTCGTTTGGCCATCTGAACCCGGCCATATACCCAGCAGCACCCTAACATACCGCAATTTCCTACATCTGAATCATTTTAAGGCGAGGTTCACATGGAACAGAAATTCACCATACATCTATTGTCAATTGCCAACAAGACCTGCATGTTTTAGGCAAAGTTGACATTTAATTTTCGCTTACTGTTGGGTGTATACTTTCAGGAGATATATGCCGACAGTAACCACAGTGTTTATAGATGCCGTGGCGTCCATCCAACATAAGGCACTGTATTACAAAATATCTAAACCTCACTTTTTCTTGCTGTGGCATTTAGAAAAGCGAAATCTGCTGCTTTTTTCCTGCTATTTACAAATACTTTACTATGGTCTTTTGGGGGCTGTTTACTAGGGTGGTCATGGTGCACTAACAATCTGCAATGTGCTGTGTCAGACCTGCTGTATTAAAGGGAATCTGTCAGCAGGTTTTTGATATTAAATCTGAGAGCAGTATGATTTAAGGTGTAGAGACCCTGATTCCAGCAATATGTCACTTAGTGGACGGCTTGGTGCAGTTTTGCTACAGATCTAGCAGAGCTCATTTCTTAAAAAAAAATCTAGAATTTGATTGGAATCGGACAGAAAAACCTTGTTAAAAAATTGACGGCTTGCAGAAGGACAGTAATGCACCATGCTCGAGGTTGTGTGGAACCGTAATCCGGATTTATACAAAGCCACTGAAGCACCTATAAACCAAGAAGCTCAGTTCAACGTATCCATCCTCTCCGATATACAGCACTGCCCCGTGGACATTACATCAGTGCACAATGCAATGTAATACCTTCCCATTTCTATTCCATAGCTTATTGTATCACTTGCTTCTCTAGGTCTCCCGAAAGATGTTCCACCGTCAGCTGATCGTGCTGCGGCTCCAGAACCTGCAGATATTGGATGGCATCGCCGTGACCTCCGAGGAGAGAGCAAGGGCAGAGATGCATTTCCTGGAACAGCAAGTAAAATCTCACTTTCTTTATGTGAATCCTTTCTATTTCGGCCATTAAACATTGAATTAAAAGGAGTTAATTGTCTCTGCGTTGCATTATATTACGCCAGATTTATCACTCATTCATGGCAATAACAGCAAGGCAATTTACACAGAATGTGATCACAAGTAGAGACACTGCTGGTTGTCTGTGGTTACAATATTCAGCGCTTGATAGAAATATTTTATTGCTGTAAATCTAACCATTTTAAACCATTTCTGAGAAATGAGTAATGTTTCTAAGGTCACATTCAGAAGGTGGCCGTGTTAGGGTTCGACATATTTAGTGCCAAGGACTGGATCACATGTAAGCGGAAAAGCGTTCCCAAAAATTTTTGGTTATATAATATCCCATTCTTGGTATTACTGTATATATACATCTCCCAAACTAGAAGATTGGGCTGCTTCAGGTGGACATTATATACAATGGCTTTCCTAAGTATTGCCATCAGAGGCAGTGTTTGACGCGCACAGCTCAAGAAACACCCGGTGTTCGGGGGGGGGGGGCAACCCGAACAGTAGCACGGACTTCCTGGTGAAGTCCATGTTCGGAGTCCGTGCCCGAACAGTAGGTGTTCGGTACAGACCTTGAATTTTATTGTTCGTCCATCTCTAATTACAACCTTTTTTTAAATATTTTTGTAATCCGATTTGGGTGTGATGCATCAGCACTAAATAGTTTAAATTGGTTAAGTGAGAAATATATATACATAAATTAAATTTATGGGATCAAATAACTAAAAATTGGTATGTGCATATGTATTCACCCCTAAAAATTTCTGGTGCAAGCAATTCCCTTCATAAGTCAGATGCTTAGTGACAGGACATCCCCCTGTGTGCAATCTAAGTGTCACATGTCTGTCAGTATATACACTTTACCTTTCTGAAAGACCACAGAGGCTGCAACACAAATAGGCAAGAGACACCACTAACCAAACACCATGAAGACCAAGAAGATCTCCAAGTCGAAGACAACATTGTTGAGAAGTGCAATCAGGGTTGGGTTATAAAAAAAAAAATATCCCAATCACTGATGATCCACTGGCGCACCATCAAATCTGTTGTTATCAAATGGAAAGAACATAGTACCACAACAAGCCTGCCAAGAGAGGGCTGCCCACCAAAACTCTCAGCCTGGGCAAGGAGGGCAATAACTGAAGAAGCAGCACAGGAGCTGCCGAGTTCCTCAGCATAGACTGGAGTACCTTTCCATACGACCACAATAAGCCATAGACTCCATAGAGGTGCCTTTATGGAAGAGTGGGCAGAAAAAAGTCTTTACTTACAGAGAAAAATTGTAAGGCTCATTTTCAGTTTGCCAAAAGACATGTGGGAGACTCCCCAAATGTATGGAAGAAGGTGCTGTGGTCAGATGAGATTAAAATTGAACTTTTTGGCCACCAAGGTAAACGCTATGTCTGGCGCCAAACCAACACATCTCATCATATGAACACCATCTCCATGTGAAACTATGGTGGTAGCATCATGCTGTGGAGATGTTTTGGGGCAGCAGGGACGGGGAAATCGGTCTAGGTCAAGGGGAAGATGGATGGTGCAAAATACAGGAATATTCTTGAGCAAAACCTTTTCAATCTGTCAGTGATTTGAGGCTGGGATGGAGGTTCACCTTCCAACAGGACAATGACCCAAAGCATACTGCTAAATCAACACTCAAGTGGTTTGAGGGGAGATGTGTAAATGTTTTGGAATGGTCTAGTCACAGCCCAGACCTTAATCCAATTGAGAATCTGTGGTCAGACTTGAAGATTGCTGTTCACCAGAGGAAGCCATCTAACGTGAAGGAGCTGGAGAAGTTTTTGCCTTGAGAAATGGGCAAAAATCCCAATGGCCTGATGTGGAAAGCTCATAGAGACTTACCTAAAGTGACTGGCAGCTGTAATTGCCACCAAAGGAGGCTCTACAAAGTACTGACTTTATTGGGTGAATCATAGAATGTTAGAGTTGGAAGGGACCTCCAGGGTCATTATGTCCAACCCCCTGTGGAAATAGTTATGCACAGTTTTCAGTTATTTTGTCCTATTTGTTGTTTGCTTCACAATAAAAAGAAAACCAAATGTTCACAGTTGTAGGCATGTTCTTTACATGAACTGATGCAAACCCTCAAAAAGCAAGTGAAATTCCAGGTTGTGAAGTAGCAAAACATGAAAATGGCAATGGGGTGAATACTTTCACAAGCCACTGCATAATGTAATTTCGCAATACGCTAGTGTGGCGCTATATACACTAGTGTGGCAGTATTGTGATATTACTAAGTGTTCATGCAGACGGCCATATTATAGCTCTTTATAACCTACAAGCTGTAGTACAAGACCTATAGACTTCAGTAGGTCCTGTCAGGAACCCCACACTGCACTTGCTCACTGAGCCAGTGCGTGTGTCCTGAGTACAAAAACAGTGCTCAAAGATACCTGTGGAGCAGGGCAGCAGCGGTGACGATGCGTGCTTCAGAGTATCAGAACCTGAAGCACGTGACTGCTGGGGGCGTGGCTTAAGCTCCACAGAGCTAGGAGCTGCAGGGAAACTCCTCGAAAGGTAACTACAGGACAATGTTACCAAGGGGCATAGACAGAGACAGAAACCAGATGAAGCCGGGGTCAAAGCACAAGATAGCAATACAGTACCAAAGGGTTAGACAGAATGGATAGTCAGGAAGTAGCAATAGATCAGAAAACCAGAACGGGCAATAGACTGTACAGTAGGGACAAACTGTAACGGAGTAACGATAGCCAAGCCAGGAGGTTAGAACCAGAAAAGACAATAGTACCAAAACGAGAGACGGAGTACAGAGTGAGGGAACAGACCGGGTCATACACAGGAAGCAAACAAGCAACGCGGAATACAAGCACACCAGGGGTCAGACACACCAGAACAACAGTATAGCTGACAGAGAACCCTGGTAAAGATTGAGTATAAATACCCCTCCCAGATCCAGAAAGAGGCCACGAACATTTAACCCTGTGAGTGCAGGGCAAGAACCCTGTTCAAACCATGACAGGTCCCTAATGAATCCATGGAAATCATACAGAGATATTCCTGTTAGATGCTGCACGAATTGTTGCCTGCTCCATGACATGCCATATCACAGACCTATAATAACTTTATAATATGGCATCATATGGAAGAAAATACGGCAAAATATGATGTTCCAAAGAGGACCGCCTCCAAATGTATTAAAAAGGGAATATAAGATGTAGTGTATATAACATCTTGACTGGTTGTAGTAACCCCAAGGTAATCATACATACAGCAGAACAAGTAGGCAGCTTGGTGACCGACAGATCTGGAAGCACATAATAACTTAAGCTGATTTATGGGTTAAAAAACAGAAAAATCATCCAAAGTTCATTGTCGAAAATATCCCAGTAATTTGTGAAGAGAACCGGTCAGTAGATTCATGCCATCCAAACCGTGGGAGCATGAATCAGATCCTGCCTGCACGATTGTAGCCACGTATATTTTCTCTGAAACGCTACAGCATTTCAGAACAAACACAGTTTAAAGATCCGGCTGGGGATTACAAGGAGAGACAGGACTAGTCCCAGTCGGTTTCTTTCCGCAACGCTGTAGATGATTTTCAGGTCTCTCATGCTGTGGACATATAGGACAGACCTGTCAATCACATGGAGTGGTGTCGGGAGATCCCGGACGGAGGCGGCAGCAAACTAGTCTTGTCTCTCAATGTGATCTAAGGACGGACCTTTAAACTATGTTTTCTCTAAAATTTTGGAGCGCCTCATAGAAAACCATACCTGGCTCTGATTCGTGCTGGCCGCCGTTTGGAAAACATGAATCCACTGACAGGTTCCCTTTAAAGTCACCCTCCAACCCCAACATGACTATCGTATAGTCAAGTTTAGTGTCGGGGGTGGAAGGGTAACTTTGAGGAGATAAACCAGTTATTTTGTGCTTTCTCTTCCCCATGCACAGACGTTATCCGGTCAGACCTCCGGCATAGAAGCGGTGCATCCAGTGTCCACACTCATCCTGAGCAAGGCACCGCCACCACCACTACGTGTTACCAATGTCTACCTGCCAGGTGGGAACCACCACCACATCCCCGGGCCTGATCTCTACTTAAATAATGCACAAGATGACATCTTTCCAAATGAATCGAGCAAATGTACGTAAATTGCAATCCATTCCATATGTCTCGCATTCAAATGCTTGTATAGTACACATATGTTAATGGATGTTAAACACCGGGAATCATAATCATGCCACTAATTCCGCCTTTCATTCCCGCCGCACACTCGGAGCCCTTGGCTGGCTCGCACGGAGCTGGGTGGCTCTTAAGTGCTAATTTCTGCACAAATTATTTTCTGCCAAGAGTTGTTGACATAATTGAGCGACCCTAAACATAGCTTTTCCTTTTAAGCACCATGTCTTAAAATCACAGAGACTAATTTCTAAACGTATGCTTAATGCTTAGAAACAAAAATGTCAATCAGCGGCAATTAAGTAAGGACAAAGATGTCAGCCAGAGGCAATTAAGCCAGACAACCTTGCTGTGGATTAATGAAAATGTGTTTTTATAGGTGCTTCATAAAAACAGACATGGAGTGCTCTATATAGACACAATGCGAGCCAGCGTGTCTCATATACACACAGCCGGGTGTGGAATAAACACAGGCTTTCAGAACAGCAGGTATGAGAAGAATAGCCGAGGCCGAATTGTCCGCTTCGTGCACACAACTTGCTGGGTTTTACACCTTAGACCTTTGCTACATGCCAAAATTCTATCTCTAAAATCCCTGCAATAGCTTACAGTATGAATTTTGCATTAAAAAAACCATAATACTCTGTTACCTAATAGTTAAAAAAAATATGAACATATTAAAGATTGCGGTGTCCTGTGGTTGGAAACAAGGCGACAGAAAATGGCCCCTTTCTATCTGAATAGCCCTGAGAGGTATAAAGCTGAGATGTAAGAAGTTTTACTGCTAAAATTGATATGAAAATATAAAAGCATGACCTCAGACTCCACATTACTGCAGCATACAATGGGGGCACACTGAGGACCCATGATACCCTCTCAGGGACTGTATGTGCCGCCTTGCACACTACTGTAGATTGGCATATAAAGCAATCTGGGTTCAATTCCTAATAAGTGAATTGCAGGACAATGTTTTGCATAGTTTGCAACAGGAGCTATAAAGATAAGAAACTGGGTCTGAGCAGAAAAAGTAAATTAATGTGCATGCAAAATGTAATTGCATATGAACACATGACCTTTACACAGAGAAAACCAAAAGCAAAACACAAAACAAATATCCTGGAATAAAAAAGTAAAAAAATATATTGCAAAAATTGCATGAAGGTAGTAATAATAGTAATAATAAGGGTATTTAGTTAACATAATTTTGATCAAAATAATGTAGAAGCCATCCCGCCACGTCACGGCAACCCTTGTGGGACAGTCCTAACTCTTGTATTTAAAACCTTTCCACTTGTCAAGTGACGTAAATGTGAACAAGGACAGAGGGACTGAACCACCAGTGATAGTATAGGCCAGACAGGATGGATTTTCCAACTCAGAAACAGGGCGGTCACACCCTTATATGCACAGAATGCACATTGAAACAAATAAGAAACTGGGTCTGAGCAGAAAAAGTAAATTAATGTGCATGCAAAATGTAATTGCATATGAACACATGACCTTTACACAGAGAAAACCAAAAGCAAAACACAAAACAAATATCCTGGAATAAAAAAGTAAAAAAATATATTGCAAAAATTGCATGAAGGTAGTAATAATAGTAATAATAAGGGTATTTAGTTAACATAATTTTGATCAAAATAATGTAGAAGCCATCCCGCCACGTCACGGCAACCCTTGTGGGACAGTCCTAACTCTTGTATTTAAAACCTTTCCACTTGTCAAGTGACGTAAATGTGAACAAGGACAGAGGGACTGAACCACCAGTAATAGTATAGGCCAGACAGGATGGATTTTCCAACTCAGAAACAGGGCGGTCACACCCTTATATGCACAGAATGCACATTGAAACAAATAAGAAACTGGGTCTGAGCAGAAAAAGTAAATTAATGTGCATGCAAAATGTAATTGCATATGAACACATGACCTTTACACAGAGAAAACCAAAAGCAAAACACAAAACAAATATCCTGGAATAAAAAAGTAAAAAAATATATTGCAAAAATTGCATGAAGGTAGTAATAATAGTAATAATAAGGGTATTTAGTTAACATAATTTTGATTAAAATAATGTAGAAGCCATCCCGCCACGTCACGGCAACCCTTGTGGGACAGTCCTAACTCTTGTATTTAAAACCTTTCCACTTGTCAAGTGACGTAAATGTGAACAAGGACAGAGGGACTGAACCACCAGTAATAGTATAGGCCAGACAGGATGGATTTTCCAACTCAGAAACAGGGCGGTCACACCCTTATATGCACAGAATGCACATTGAAACAAATAAGAAACTGGGTCTGAGCAGAAAAAGTAAATTAATGTGCATGCAAAATGTAATTGCATATGAACACATGACCTTTACACAGAGAAAACCAAAAGCAAAACACTAAACAAATATCCCTCTGTCCTTGTTCACATTTACGTCACTTGACAAGTGGAAAGGTTTTAAATACAAGAGTTAGGACTGTCCCACAAGGGTTGCCGTGACGTGGCGGGATGGCTTCTACATTATTTTGATCAAAATTATGTTAACTAAATACCCTTATTATTACTATTATTACTACCTTCATGCAATTTTTGCAATATATTTTTTTACTTTTTTATTCCAGGATATTTGTTTTGTGTTTTGCTTTTGGTTTTCTCTGTGTAAAGGTCATGTGTTCATATGCAATTACATTTTGCATGCACATTAATTTACTTTTTCTGCTCAGACCCAGTTTCTTATTTGTTTCAATGTGCATTCTGTGCATATAAGGGTGTGACCACCCTGTTTCTGAGTTGGAAAATCCATCCTGTCGGGCCTATACTATCACTGGTGGTTCAGTCCCTCTGTCCTTGTTCACATTTACGTCACTTGACAAGTGGAAAGGTTTTAAATACAAGAGTTAGGACTGTCCCACAAGGGTTGCCGTGACGTGGCGGGATGGCTTCTACATTATTTTGATCAAAATTATGTTAACTAAATACCCTTATTATTACTATTATTACTACCTTCATGCAATTTTTGCAATATATTTTTTTACTTTTTTATTCCAGGATATTTGTTTTGTGTTTTGCTTTTGGTTTTCTAGGAGCTATAAAGATGTTAAATGGGTCAAAATTTTTAAAAAATAAAAATATGTATAGTTTTCACACTTCCCAGTAGGCCTACTATTTGAATTCTAAAAAAAAGCATTCCTAAAGCTTAAAAGGGGTTATCCAGGACATTTACATTGATGGCCTGTCCCTTAGGATAGATCTTTTTTTTAAATCAGATAAATTTTCCTGATGCCCCCCTGAAGAAGCAGGGCGAAACATGCGCATCGGGGTAGAGGGACCTGAGTGCACTTTTACCTTCAATTGCATAAATATTCAGGTAAATACTTCAGTTTCCACACAGTCTCCTTTCTCTTTTTTCTTCGCATATTATAACTGATCTAACTCTATAGGAATACATCCAACCTTCAATGTATTTGTGTTGTGGTGCTAGCCATGAATTTGGTCTGTTTTTTACTTACTTTCAGATGCATTTAATTTAGCACCCTACATAACAAAATATATTGTGGATTGATTGGTTTGTGCAAAGCAAAATTAAGAATAGGACAAACCCTACTATCCATCAAACGCACTTATTCACTTTGATCATTTTTTGAAAAAAGATTTTTCTATGGTTCTGTGCAATATATACCGTATTTATAATTAAAATTGTATATCTGATCACTTTTTTATGCACTTTATACCTGGATAAAAAAAGACCTATGTAGAATTAGTAAGTAATTATGTCTGTTTACTATACATATGTGTGATCGCTGAATATTACAGTATTTAACTTTTTGCAAAAATTACCCATAAAAAACCTTTTGGTCCCTCAGTTTTTTTTCTGCATCTCTTTTTCTTATTTTAATATTTTTAATGGATGTTTCAATAAAATAGATATTTTTTGTGTAATACTCTTCCTTACCTATGGCATATACCTACCTGGGTTTACCTGTGGAGTCGGTAAGCCAAACCTCCGACTCAGACTTCTCAATTTCAATGACTCTGACTCCACCAAAATGGGCTCCAACACCGACTCCACAACTCCGACTCCACAGCCCTGCTCCCCCTTACATTCTGCGACTGTGCCTGTAGATTATTAAAGAGATGTCGCAAATTTATGGCAGTAGATTTGGCAGGCTTAAAGCCACTCTGGTCTTTTGGATAGATCTGATGGACACACGACACTTTCGCCAATCAGCTGCTCCCGGTGCCGGGTGAAAGTGCTCAGTTGCAGAGCTGAGCAGGTCCGCCACCTGTACACCAGCCGCTGGTGGGTGCTGCACATTGCCCCCTATTAATTTGAATAGGGGACAGATGTTACCCGGCTGCCGCCCTATGCAGGTGACGGAGCTGTGCCGCTCTGCAACTGAGCACTTTCACCCGGCACCGGGAGCAGTTGATCAGCGAGGGGGAGCTGGGTGTCGCACCCCCACCAGTCCGCTATTCATGACCTATCTAAAGGACAGGCCATCAATATAAAAATCCCAGAAAACCTTTTTAGTGCATTTTAATTAAAACACAACTGACCTCCAAAATGCTGAAAAAAAGCCTAGGAGGAAAAAGAAATTGAATATACTTTTAGGTCACAGCAGCATTTGTGAAAAAAAAATAGAATTCACTTGTGTTTTCTGTGGCGTTTTTCTCTACCTAAGTGTGAAGATGGACAAAGTGCGTGTGTGCTTCCATTTCTCCTCCTACCTTCCGCACCGCTGCAGCCTTCATCTAGGACTGTTATATAATAATACCTGATGAAATCGCACCCAGAGTCGTACAATACCACACAACCCGTCTGTTCCTTTTTTTTCCTAATACTGTGGAGCTATAGGAAATGACAGGCCGGCGATTATTTCGAAATGGATTAGTCTAAATAGACATTTTTATATTTCAGACAAGAAAGCTAAGCAGCATGGCGGTGCGATGAATAACCCACGCAGCGTGAATGCAGAAATTGCTTTCAGGCAGTTGAAAGGAGGAACAAGTATTTCTTCCACGTACTTACAACAAGGCAACCAAAATCGAGCAGCGCACTTACAAGCCAGCAATCTGGAGCATGACGGAAGGTGTGTGCTGCTAATTAATGGCCACCGCTGGGACAGCGGCCCCGACATATGCGGCTTTATTTCACCACAGCCTACACACAGTGGCGGAAGCATCGGTGCTGAGAACTGAATCAATAGCCAACAATATAATACTTGTTCTTCAGTACAACTAGTAAAATTAGCAACCAGCCGGCCCGTCGGTTTAGGATTGGGCTCAATGGCGACATTTACACAATTTTACTGCAGTGTGCAGGTGGACAAAACTGGCAGTAAACATCTGCAAAGCAGCGTCGCTGACACTACAAGTAGATCAGGCGCTCAACTGTAAAAAGGGAGTAACGAGAGTCTCCTTGTTGGACTTGTGTTATTGCGCACCGTTCTGTGGTTCAGGGGTAATCTAAAACCCAAGGCCTTATTAATGCAGGCATAACCTAACTTCCCCTATACAAAATCGGAGAATCCAAATATACCATAGAGGCCTCAAGGACCTCCATGGCTGAAGAAAATGGAGTCATAACACAGCCACATGCTGTGATAAGGTCAACCTTATGTCCTATGCACATGGCTTAAATTGTAGAATATAGATATGAGACAAATGGTTTAAGAGAATCTGTCACCATGTTTTTACCATCTAATAATGTAGAGACTGAGACCTTGATTCCAGCGATGTGTCAATTACTGGGCTTGTCGCTGTACTTGTGATAATCTCTTGCTGGTAATGTAGTAATTTTATCACTAGAGGACTAGTAAATCTGATGCCAGGCAGTCCTCCATATTCGTGAGCTCTGTGTAAACCCCCCTCCACCACTGATTGGCTGCTTTCTGTGAACACAGTTCATAGGCAGAAAGCGGCCAATCAGTGGTGTGGGCGGGGTTATTGTGACAGTATATGCGACAGAGCAGGAAGTGACACCAGGCCGAAGATCAAGACAGTGGGATTTATTGAGACAGGGAGCATAGAACATAAAATATCAATAGCGTCTTCTAGAGTCCACAATGAGTCCACACCAACAGGGAAACCGTTCCGGGGACACCACCCGTTAATCCGACGCCAGGGAAAAGACAAAATAATCCTGGGATGAGTTCAGTGGATCCAACAGATGAGGGACATAACACCATTGCATGTGGCAGCTTTTAACCCTCCACACACGGGCTCTAGGATCTCGCCTCAGCATAAGATCCTAGCCCCTGGCCCGTCAACACCCAACTGCCTGTGCCAAAACATATGTCTATTGTTCTGTGTCCTGGGATCCACCCCTCCATGGGGAAGGGCTCCCATCTACTTTTGACTATGTGGCTAACTTAAGAAGTTTCCAGAAGCTACACGCTTGTATTGGATAAGTCCTATGCTGAGGAGACCAAAGACATACTCCCTCACTAGTTGTTGACTCAGGGTAGATGCTGTAGATAGATTAAAAAAAGATAGATACTGTGGATAGACGCTATAGATTCATAGAATGTTGGCATTGGAAGAGACCTCAAAGGTCATTGTGTCCAACTCCCTGCTCAATGCAGGATTCACTAAACATCTCAGACAGATGTCTGTCCAGCCTCTGTTTGAAGACTTCCATTGAAGGAGAACTCACCACTTCTCCAGGCAGCCTGTTCCACTCATTGATCACCCTCGCTGTCAAAAAGTTTTTACTAGTATCTAATCTGTGTCTTCTCCCTTTCAGTTTCATTCCATTGCTTCTTGTGTTTTCATGTGCAAATGAGAATAATGATTATCCCTCTACACTGTTACATCCCTTCAGATATTTGTAGACAGCTATTAAGTCTCCTCTTAGCCTTCTTTTTTGTTAGCTAAACATGCCCAGATCCTTTAACCATTCCTCATAGGACATAATTTGCAGTCCGCTTACCATCCTGGTATCTCTTCTTTGAACTTGCTCCAGTTTTTCAGTATCTTTTTGAAAATGTGGTAACCAGAACTGTACACAATATTCCAGATGAGGCCTGACCAAAGAGAAGTAGAGGAGGATAATGAGTTCACGTGATCTAGTCTCTATGCTTCTCTTAATACATCCTAGAACTGTGTCTGCTGCATCACACTGTTGAATCAAGTGCAGTCTGTGATCTATTAGTATACCCAAGTCTTTTTCACATGTGCTGTTGCTTATTTCTATTCCTCCCATTCTATAGATGTAGGTTTCGTTTTTCTTGCCCAGATCTTTCTCCAAGTTAAATAGCATTGTGTTAGTCGCTGCCCATTGTTCATTGTTATCTAGATCCTTCTGAATCCTTTCTCTGTCTTCTCTAGTGTTAGCTATCCCTCCTAGCATTGCATAGTCTGCAAATTTGATTAGTTTACCTTCAGTTCCATTTTCTAGATCATTTCTAAAATTGTTGAATAACACTGGGGCCAGGACAGAGCCTTTTGGTATTCCACTTGAAACACTTTTCCATTTGGATGTACAACCATTTATTGCCACTCTTTGAGTACGATCACTGAGCCAGTTATAAATCCACGTACCTGTAGCCTTGTCAATCCCATACTTGGTCATTTTTTTCAATAAGCATAGTATGAGATACTTTATCAAATGCTTTGCTGAAGTCGAGATATACTTACTGTACAGTACAGACCAAAAGTTTGGACACACCTTCTCATTCAAAGAGTTTTCTTTATTTTCATGACTATGAAAATTGTAGATTCACTCTGATGCCATCAAAACTATGAATTAACACACGTGGAATTATATAATTAACAAAAAAGTGTGAAACAACTGAAAACGGTGAACCTGTGAGGGATAGCTTGATCCTTCAAATACCTTGGGGCCTGTCTTGCAGGCCGCCAGATACAGTCTTGGTTCCCCCAGTGTGCTAGTTGTTATTTGCTAACTTTGATTCTGACCTTTGCCTGGATTTCTGACTCTGCTACTGCCTAACGATTCTGTACCTCTGCCGTCCTCCTGGTTTATGATTCTGACCTTGGCCTGAATTTGACTCTGCTATTGCCTGCCATTTTTTGTACCTTTGCTGTCCGCCTGGTTAAGACTCGGATTCCTGAGTACGCTTTTTGTCCCGTTTTTTAACCCCTCTCTGGCGACCGTCCTGCTCTGGCCCGCTACTCATATTCAGACAGCGCCTCCTGGGCTCTGCTGTAAATCCAGATCCCTGTATAGGGGTAAAGGGTATCGGGATTGCTCGGGGTGCTGTCTTACTGCAGCCCAGACATGCAGGCGGACGTCACATTAGCACTTGTTGGCCCTTTTGCCTTCACTCTGCGGTCCAGCTCACCCCAAACCATCTCGATTGGGTTCAGGTCTGGTGACTGTGGAGGCCAGGTCATCTGGCGTAGCACCCCATCACTCTCCTTCTTGGTCAAATAGCCCTTACACAGCCTGGAGGTGTGTTTGGGGTCATTGTCCTGTTGAAAAATAAATGATGGTCCAACTAAACGCAAACTGGATGGAATAGCATGCCGGTACAAGATGCTGTGGTAGCCATGCTGGTTCAGTATGCCTTCAATTTTGATAAATCCCCAACAGTGTCACCAGCAAAGTCCCCCTACACCATCACACCTCCTCCTCCATGCTTGACGGTGAGAACCAGGCATATAGAGTCCATCCGTTCACCTTTTCTGCGTCGCACAAAGACACGGTGGTTGGAGCCAAAGATCTCAAATTTGGACTCATCAGACCAAAGCACAGATTTCCACTGGTCTAATGTCCATTCCTTGTGTTCTTTAGACCAAACAAGTCTCTTCTGCTTGTTGCCTGTCCTTAGCAGTGGTTTCCTAGCAGCTATTTTACCATGAAGGCCTGCTGCACAAAGTCTCCTCTTAACAGTTGTTGTAGAGACGTGTCTGCTGCTAGAACTCTGTGTGGCATTGACCTGGTCTATAATCTGAGCTGCTGTTAACCTGCGATTTCTGAGGCTGGTGACTTGGATGAACTTATCCTCCGCAGCAGAGGTGACTCTTGGTCTTCCTTTCCTGGTGCGGTCCTCTTGTGAGCCAGTTTCTTTGTAGCGCTTGATGGTTTTTGCCACTGCACTTGGGGACACTTTCAAAGTTTTCCCAATTTTTCGGACTGACTGACCTTCATTTCTTAAAGTAATGATGGCCGCTCATTTTTCTTTACTTAGCTGCTTTTTTCTTGCCATAATACAAATTCTAACAGTCTGTTCAGTGGGACTATCAGCTGTGTATCCACCAGACTTCTGCACAACACAACTGATGGTCCCAACCCCATTTATAAGGCAAGAAATCCACTTATTAAACCTTTCCGGTGACTACCTCTTGAAGCTCATCAAGAGAATGCCAAGAGTGTGCAAAGCAGTAATCAAAGCAAAAGGTGGCTACTTTGAAGAACCTAGAATATAAGACATACAGTATTTTCAGATGTTTCACACTTTTTTGTTAATTATATAATTCCACATGTGTAAATTCATAGTTTTAATGCCTTCAGAGTGAATCTACAATTTTCATAGTCATGAAAATAAAGAAAACTCTTTGAATGAGAAGGTGTGTCCAAACTTTTGGTCTGTACTGTATACCGCATTTCCCTGATCTACCCAGTCAGTGATTCCATCATAGAAGGAAATTAGATTAGTATGACTTGTTTGCCACAAACCCATGTTGGCTCTGGTTAATTACTGTATTCTTATCCAAGTACTTGCATACATGCTCTTTAATAATTTGCTCAAGTATCTTTCCTGGAATAGAAGTAAGGCTTACTGGCCTGTAATTTCCTGGCTCCATCTTTTTTCCTTTTTTGAAGAATGGGACAACATTTTTTGGGACTTCTCCTGTTTTCCAGGATTTTTCAAAGATTCTGGCTAGTGGTTCTGCAATTTCCTCTGCTAACTCTTTCAGCACCCTAGGATGTAATTCATCTTGACCAGGAGATTTAAATTAATTTAAATTAGCTAAGTATTTCCTCACCATCTCTCTGTTTATGGATAGCGTGGATTCTTTTATTCCTTCGATGGCACTGTGTTACAATTGGTTTATAAGAGAACACAGATGCAAAATAGGATTGTAAAAGTTCGTCCATCTCAGCATCATTTTTCACCACATTACCCTTTTCATCCTGTAAAAACCTATAGCATCTTTGACTTTTTTTATGCTTTTGACATATCCCCAAAATCCTTTTTTACTGCTCTTGGTCTCCCTTGCAAGCATTACTTCATTACTGGCTTTAGCTCTTATAACTCTTCCCCTGCATTCCCTGCAAACAACATTATATTCTTCTTTATATATTCCCCCCTCTTTCCATTTGATATACATATTATTTTTCATTTTTAACAAGTGACTAAGTTCTATGTTGATCCACTCTGGTCTCTTTAAATGCTTCCAATTCTTCCTTCTTTTCAGGATTGTTACTGATTGTGCGTTGAGAATTTCAATTAGCAAAATCTCCCATCCTTCTTGGACATTTCTGTCCTTTAGAATATCCAGCCATTGGACTTTTCCTACTGTGGCAGGGCTAAGGGTCGTGTAATTGATGGGAGATATGTGCCTCATAAATGGCTTGTCTCTATAATGTAAGGCATAAGTAAAGCGTACCAGATATTATTATTGTGGTTGTTTGAAGGACCTGTGGTGAGGTCACAGTCAGGTGACCAGTCAGCTGCTGAGTTTGTGGGTGTGGCTACAGCCTTATAATGTGGCCTGCTCCTGAACCAGGGAGTTGTGTGTGGGGAGGACTAAGCCTCCCATGTGTGCTGAGACTCCTGCTCTGAGTCTACAACTACGGACATTTTGTGTTATTTTGCCTGAGCTAAAAGGCTATTTGTTTGGTGTTACGTTGCCTTGTGCGTTTATGCCGTGAATAAACCGCAAGCACTGTTGAAGAACCTGTCTCATATTTGTCTCCCGCTGCACCTAAGCGAGCCACATCCCCACACTACCCTCTTTCTGAGTCTATTAAAATCTGCCTTTCTGAAGTCCAACCTTAAAGTCCGAATCCTTGCTGGTCTTCCTCCTCTTGTAATCCAAAATTCAATGATAGCACGAATGCTGCCTCCTAAATTCCCAGCCACCTTTACTTCCTCAACCATTTCCTCTCTGTTGGTAAGAATTAGGTCCAAGACTGCAGATACTTTGTTCTCTCTTCTACCTTTTGAAGATAAAGTTGTGAGCAAGAGAAGATAAGAAATTTCTGGAGCCAGTACTTTTGCCTTGGAGAGATTCCCAACAAATATCTGGATAGTTAAAATCTCCCACGATCATTATGTCTAACTTTTTTGAGAACAGAAACATCTGATGCAGAGTTCATCCAAATCTTCAGTCTGTCCACAGAGCTACCAGTCTCTGAAGCTCAGATCTTTGTGGATATGTATGTTTTCCTAACAGGGCAACACCTCCTCCTTTCTTGTTAATCCTGTTTCTAATAAATAAGTTGTAGCCTTCAAGGTTTGTATTCCAAGCATGTGTATCATCCCACTAAGTTTCACTGGTGCATTTGACATCATATCCTGTGTTAGCAGCTCCAGTTCTCCTTGTTTGTTTCCCATGCTCTGTGTATTTCTATAGACATATTTTAGTTTATAGTCTACACAAATATGTATACTATACAAATATAAATCAAATGAAAAGATAGATACTGTAGATAGGTCTTCTTAGATATCAATGTGTCTTATATCTAATCTCTTTTTATATAACTAATATACCCAAGAAAGATAGATAAAATATGTAAGATAGATACAGTGGCTAGATATTACAGATAGAGACTTAGATATTAGATGAAATATGGATAAACAGAGATAGATTAACACATGGAGAGACAGATCTATATTAGATGATAAAGAAATATTATACTCGTACGTTACCATGCGCCAGGGGTGAACAATTTGTTTTCACTAGGGGCCACATGAGAGACCGTGACTGTTGTGGAGGTCCGAACCAATAGGAGGAAATTAATTCTGCTCCATATTAATATATTATAATTATTTATATTACGTGAATAACTTAATATTGAGCAGAATGAAGTATTATGACATCCCTCTATATACCATATGTGCCCACACACAGCCTCTGTGTACATTATGAGCCTCCACATAGCCTCTCTATACAATGAGTTCTCACATAGCCTCCTATATGCAGTTTGAGCCCCCACAAAGCCTCCGATATACAGTTTGAGCCCCCACATAGACTCCTATATACATTATGAGCTCCCACATAGACTTCTATATACAGCATAAGCACCCACATAAACTTTTATATATAGCGTGAGAACCACATAGCTTCTATATATGCAGCTTGAGCCCCACATAGCCTCCATATATAGTGTGAGCCCACGATAACCTCCTACATAGTGTGAGCCCCACATAGCCTCATATATACAGCGTGAGCCCCACATAACCTCCCTATGTACAGCATGAGCCCCACATACCCTCCCTACATGGAACAAGCCCCAAAATAGCCTCACTATATACAGTGTGAACCCTCACATAGCCTCTGATGTAAAGCATGAGTATGAGCCCCCCACATAGCCTCCAACATACACTAACAAGCCAAAGGGTAACAATGTTTTGAACTTTTGACTTTCAGGCATCTTATCTCAGCATCCACTGCTGCGTAGAATGTGAGACTACCATTATTTTATAGACAATCATCTTGGTCATCTCATACATAAATTTGACGTGCAACTATTTATCATAGGTTTAGTTAAGCAGATTCTTGTCATGTCACTGCATTGTTAATGTTTTGCTCCTAAAAATCTAAATTTTAATTTGTATTATTTTGTTGGTATTTTGTAAATCCACCTTTAGCTTTCAGCACTGCCTGAAACCTTCTGAGCATGCTCTCAGTGAGATTCAAGCATGTCTTAACTGAAATCTGATCCCAGGTCACTTCTACACGTTCCCAAAGTTGCTGCATACTGGCATTTGGTTATGTATACAGCTTTTTCTTCAACTCTGCCTACAAGCAAGTTTTGGGTTGAGGTCTGGTGACTGTGGGGGCAAATCCAGCACCTCTACTTCATTGTCATTGAACCATTTCTTCGCCAATCTCGACATCTGCTTTGGGGTGTTCTCCTGCTGGAACACTGTATCGTCCTTTTCATACCAATAGTACTCTAGTGTACTAAGAAACTAATCTTGTAGGATAATCACATATAGCTCCTTATTGAGACCACCATCGATTTTGGTAAAGTATCCAACACCCTTGGCTGTGAAACAACCTCATATCATCAGGCTTCCTTTACAGAATTTGACAGTTCCTTCAATTTCTCTATCTGTTAGCCCTTTTTCCCTTGTATCTTCCAGACCCATTTGCACCCTTCAGTCTAGTCTATTGACTTTGGTCTCATCACTTCAAATTATCCATTTCCAGTCTTCTACTGTCCACTTTTCTACAAACTCGAGCCGACGCTTCTTATGATGATGTTGAAGTTGAGGCTTACTCACATTTTTTTTGAACACCATTCGAGACTTGTGCAACATTTGTTGCACAGTGCTTACATGAACATCTGTGATCTCACTATCACGAAGCATGCAAGCCTCCTCCACTGCCTTGTTTGTCGCGCCAGAACTGATAGACCTTGTGATAAGCTGACCTGTTGACTCCGATATTTGCCTGGACATCCACCTGGATCCAATGGATGCATGGACTTCATTATGCTTTTTTCCAACTGTTATGGCACTCACATGATGCAGTTTGGCAATTTTCTTGGCCGAGAGACCGAGCTGGATGATGATGTTTCTTGTTTGGGGTGGGGGGAAATCTTCATGGCTGCTCCTCGATTCTTACCAGTGATGTCATGATCCAGACCGGGTTTTGAGTCCTGTTTTCCCTTTTTCCCAGTCTGGTCATGTCAAGAGTTAACCTTTCCCATCTTCAGTCTGGGTTCAGGTTGGCTATTTATCACCGCTGCTTCCTGCAGGTGATGTCAGTTATAGTTTTTGCTTAGGACTGCTGTAGCTGACTCTGATTGCTCTGATTTGTCCTGCTGTGTTTGCTGTCTGAACCCGTGTCTCTGTTTTCCCCTATTCCCGTCTTGATTCAGTGTTTCCCTTTAGTGTGCTGACTTTCTGGTTTTGACTTGGCTTGCATCCTGACCTGCTTCTGTCTTTTCTTTTGGCTTATCCACTCCTGGCCGTTACTGATTTCCTGGCTTGTCTCTGACCATGAGTTTGCTTATTTCTTTGGTACCATGCTGCATTCTAGGATTTGACCCGGCTTGTTTGACTGCTCTGCTGCCACCCGTGGTAGCCTCACTGCTGCACTGCAGGCCTGCTTTCTTTAGATGCAGTCCTGCTTCCACTCTACTGCCATCCAGTGGAGCCTGCACTTAACTGCATTGCAGTAGCATGATATTATAACTGACCAGAAAGAGTTTTTTTTCTCTGCTCTGCTTTCTGTGGACCCACTCAGTACTTTGGCGGATCAAATGGCTAGTTTGACACTAATGATACAGGATCTGTCTGTAGAACATAGGGCCTTGGCCACATCTCATAACCTCCTGCAATAAGAGCTTTTTGACGCGATAAAATCATTGCCGGGATCTTCTTCCCAGTCTGTCTGTAAGCACTCTGACACTGCTGATGTCTCATTGCACTCTCCTGAACCTACGATCAGGCTCCCAGATACCTTCTCCGGGGAGAAGTTGCAAGCTATTGTTTTCTCTTAGACCCCGGAGATGAGAGTCAGCGGGTGGGATAATCATTTCCTTACTTCGGGAGGGACCTCAATCGTGGGCTTTCTCTTTACCTGCTTCTGCCCCTGAACGTGTGTCTGTGGATAGGTTCTTTGAGGCCTTAGGACTTATTTTTAAAGCGCTTGACCAGGTCAGAGTGGCAGAGGACACAATCATGAGTCTTTTTCAGGGTAATCTCTTGGCTGAATGGTATTGCTCCAAGTTCCGTCAATGGTCCACGGAGGGGTCTTGGAATGACTCTGCGCTGAGATGTCAATTCAGGAGAGGACTGTTGGATCACCTGAAGGACGCTCTGGCTCTCCATCCATCACCCAGCTCATTGGATGAGGCTATGATTCGGGGTATCCGTGTGGATTGGAGGCTGCGGGAGAGAGGTGTACAAAGCGAGAGGTTCCGTTGTTCCCTGCTAATCCTGTTGTTTTGCCACCATCTGAACCTATGGAGGTGGGGGCCACCAACCTCAAGGAGAAAGAGAGGAGACGGCGACGTGAAGGAAAGCTTTGTTTTTACTGCGGAGATCCCAGACATTGGAAAAAGGACTGTCCCTCCTGCCCACCCACTAACAAGTGGCTGAGTCTGGGCGATTGTCGAGGAGGTCACCCAGACTCTCAGGTACCTAATTCCTCATTTTCTAAAGTTTTGTTGGAAGTGGAACTTACTGTAGTTGTGGGAGTTGCTTCATGCCGACTTCTGCTTACATGGACTGCAGGTCATCCATTAACTTTATTGACTCTAACTTGGTGACCAAGTTTAAGTTAGGGTCAGTTAGGCTGGCGACTCCTATTCATATTGTTGTCATTAACAAAACACCGCTGGCGAAGAATGTCATTAAATTTGTCTCGGAGGAATTTCTCCTTAATGTGGTTCCTTGCACCGGGAACGTATTTCATGTTTTGTTCTGGACAATCTGCCTGCGGGACTGGTGTTGGGGTTCCCCTGGTAACAGTTACATAATCCTGTGATAGACTGGGAATCTCGGGACATTGTCAAATTGGGTCCTAATTGTGTTCAAAGTTGACTTACTACTGTACTTGTGTCATTCGTTAATCTGGAAGGTATTCCGGAGTACCTGAAGGATTTCGAGGATTTTTTTTCTGAAAAGGAGGCCGAGGTTTTACCACCACACCACCCTTTTGACTGTGCTATTAATCTGGTTCCGGGTGCTAAATTGCCCAAGGCCCGTTTGTACAACCTCTCTGGCCTGGAACCAATCGCTATGAAGGAGTATATTTCTGAAAACCGCCTACATAAAGGCCACATCCGTCCCTCTGTCCTGTGGCGGCTGGATTCTTTTTTCTAAAAAAAAAAGATGGTTTGCTCCCATGCCTCAATTTTTGAGAATTAAATAAGATCACAGTGAGAAATACCTATCCCCTCCCACTCATCCCTGATTTGTACAATCAATTGTTGGGGCCAAATGTTTTTCTAAATTGGACCTCAGGGGAGCATATAATCTAATCCGTATTCGGGAGGTGGATGAGTGGAAAACGGCATTTCTCACTTCTGAAGGGTTATTTGAGAATTTGGTTATGCCCTTTGGTCTCACTAATGCACCAGCTGTGTTTCAGAATTTTATTAAACATGTATTTTCTGATTTTATTGGGCACTTTATGGTGGTGTATTTAGACAATATCCTTGTGTTTTCATCTAACAAACAAGTCCACATGGATCATCTACGTGCGGTTCTCCAGAGGTTACAGGAGAACTTGCTTTTGCAAAACCTGAAAAAATACTCACTTTGTCCAAGAATTGCCCTTTCTGGGGTTTATTTTGTCTGACAAGGGGTTTCGTATAGACCCTGGGAAGGTACGGGCCATTGTGGATTGGTTGCAATCCAGATACTTAAAGGGTCTTCAACGTTTTTTGAGGTTTGCAAACTATTATAGGAAATTCATTAAGGGGTTTTCACAGGTGGTCAAGCCCCTCACGGATCTGACTCATAAGGTGGCTGATATAAAAAAACTGGTCAGCTCTGGCTGTGGCGGCCTTTGCTGTATTAAAGAAATGCCTTATGTCTGCCCCTATCTTAATCCAGCCTGATTCGTCTGAATCGTTCATCGTTGAGGTTGGACGCGTCGGAAGTGGTGGTGGGGGTGGTGTTGTCCCAAGGACCTGCCACTTTGACTAACTTGAGATCCTGTGTCTTCTCGAAAAAAGTTCTCTTGTCACGCCCCCCCACCAGCGCCATGACTTACCTGCGCACCCCCTGGCGCACCCCCGCTCCACGACACGTCCCCGCTCCTGACATCCGGCCTCCTCCTCGTCGCTCCTGCGCACCTGCGCCCAACGCTCTGTCTGGAACCTGTGATGCGGTGGCTCCACCCCCAACATGGCGGCGCCCACCGTCTATTTCTTCCCGGCGTCTTCCCAGGTAAGACGCCTGTGTATCTTTGCGGTGTCGCTGTCCGTTCGGCCAGCTTTCACCCATCTCCCAGGCCCGGTATCCCTACCTTGTTTGCTCTGCCTGTGCTGTCGCTGATAGCTTCTGTGTCCTCCTCCTCACTATCGCTGTGTCTACCGTCTCTGGTAACCTGTCTGAGTGCCTTCTGCCTATTGGTCCCTTTGTCTGTTCTACCTTAGGTTCTTATCTTCGTTGTTACCGTCTCTCCTTCTCTTGCAGCCTCCAGTCTCCGCCAGTCCCAACTGCTCCACATCCTTGTCCCTCTCAGGCTCCGTGTTCGCTGTTACTTCCTCTCTGTTGCTTCTCTGATTCCCTACCCTAGTCTCCCTGGTGCTTACCCAGTCGCCCCTTTGGCTCCGGCTGTCACGGTTTCATCCCTTGTGGGCCTGCCTCTAACACTCCCTGTATAGGGGGTGGCTTCACCTGGTCAGCTCGCCCGCAGGGGCTCTGGAGCAGTGACCCAGAGGGTCCACTCTGGGTTGTTCTAGCTTTATCTACCCATCCTAGCACAACCGTAACATACACAGGCCATGGACCCCGCTGGAGTTACGGCTACTCAGAAGGAGTTAGTTTTCTTACGAGAGAATCAGTCGCGCATAATGTCCTTCATGAAATCTATGGACGCGCACCTCTCCGCCCTCCAATCCTCCGATCCTGGCTCAGCTGGCCAGCTTACAACAGGAGCTGGCGCAGCAGCGTGACGCTCAGACTCATATTCTCAGCTACATGGCTTCGGTTGATGCTCGCTTACTCTCGCTCCAGGCAGCTGCTGCTCCCCCTCCAGTCGCTAGTCCTCACCCTCAACCGCGGTTGGCTAAACCACCCCGGTATAATGGTGATGCAAAATTATGCCGGGGCTTCCTGAACCAATGTCGCATCCATTTCGAATGATTGCCCCAGCAATACCCCACGGACCGGTCCAAGGTGGCCTTCATAATCTCCCATCTTCAAGGGGACGCTTTGGCATGGGTGAACCCCCTCTGGGAGCGTGACGACCCCCTGTCGGATTTTTTGGATACTTTTCGTCGAGTATTCGACGAGCCAGACCGCCTCGCCTCCACTACAGAGTCTCTGTTCAGTCTGTGCCAGGGTTCTCTAACCGTGGGCCAATACGCCATTCATTTTCGGACTCTGTCGTCTGATTGGGGTTGTAACAATGAGGCGTTGGTGGGAGCCTTTTGGCGGGGTCTTTCGGGTCGTATAAAGGACGAGCTGGCGGGTCGCGACACTTCCTCTGGCCTTGAGGATCTAATTTCCCTGGCCACTCGAATCGATCTTCGGTTCTAGGAACGGGCTCGTGAGAGAAGACTGGCGCGCCCGGTGCCATCTGCTCGCAGACCACCCAGTCCTTGACCCATGGCTCTCACTTCTGCTTCCGCGCCCGAGCCAATGCAAGTGGATCGCCTGAAGCTCTCCGAACAGCGTCGCAAGTAGAGAAGTTCCCACAGCCTCTGTTTCTATTGCGGCAGTGGGTCTCATTTGCTCCAAACCTGTCCGGAACGTCTGGAAAACTTCTCCGCCTAGGTCAGGTAAGAAAGGCCTCCTTAGGTGTGCATGATTCCTCTCAACCCCTTTCTTTGTCCTCTTGCATCTTGGTGATAAGCGGGTTTCTTTGGCGGCCTACGTGGACTCGGGCGCTGCTGGGAATTTTATTATACTCGATGTGGTCTCCAAATTTTCTGTCCCCGTGAAGACCCTTGAGAACCCACAGGTCCTTGCGTCTGTAGAGTGTAATCTTTTGCAAGAAGCCGTTACGCTAGTTACGCATGAGATCGAGCTGCAGATTGGGGCTCTGCACAAGGAGAAAATTGCATTCTATGTTTTAGCTGGTATCTCATCCTGTTCTCCTTGGCCTTCCCTGGATGCGACTTCATGAGCCTACCTTGGATTGGCGTAACGGCAATGTTATTATTATTATTATTATTATTATTATTTATTGTTATAGCGCCATTTATTCCATGGCGCTTTACATGTAAGGAGGAGTATACATAAAAACAAGTACAATAATCTTAAACAATACAAGTCATAACTGGTACAGGAGGAGAGAGGACCCTGCCCGCGAGGGCTCACAATCTTCAAGGGATGGGTGATAATACAGTAGGCGAGGGTAGAGCTGGTCGTGCAGCAGTTTGGTCGATCGGTGGTTACTGCAGGTTGTAGGCTTGTCGGAAGAGGTGGGACTTCAGGCTCTTTTTGAAGGTTTCGATGGTAGGTGAGAGTCTGATATGTTGTGGTAGAGAGTTCCAGAGTAGGGGTGATGCGCGAGAGAAATCTTGTATGCGATTGTGGGAAGAGGAGATAAGAGGGGAGTAGAGAAGGAGATCTTGTGAGGATCGGAGGTTGCGTGCGGGAAAGTACCGGGAGACGAGGTCACAGATGTATGGAGGAGACAGGTTGTGGATGGCTTTGTATGTCATGGTTAGGGTTTTGTAATGGAGTCTCTGGGCAATTGGGAGCCAGTGAAGGGATTGACAGAAGGGAGAAGCTGGGGAATAGCGGGGGGACAGGTGGATTAGTCGGGCAGCAGAGTTTAGAATAGATTGGAGGGGTGCGAGAGTGTTTGAGGGGAGGCCACAGAGCATGAGGTTGCAGTAGTCAAGGCGAGAGATGATGAGGGCATGGACTAGGGTTTTTGCAGATTCTTGGGTGAGGAATAAACGGATTCGTGAAATATTTTTGAGTTGAAGTCGGCAGGAAGTGGAAAGGGCTTGGATATGTGGTTTGAAGGAGAGATCAGCGTCAAGGATTACTCCGAGGCAGCGAGCTTGTGGGACTGGGGAGAGTGGGCAGTCATTTACTGTAATTGATAGGTTCGTAGGGGGGGTCACGTGAGATGGGGGAAAGATGATGAATTCTGTTTTGTCCATGTTGAGTTTCAGAAATCTAGCGGAGAAGAAGGATGAAATAGTGGACAGACATTGAGGGATTCTGTTTAGTAGGGAGGTGATATCTGGTCCAGAGATGTAGATCTGTGTGTCATCAGCGTAAAGATGATACTGAAAGCCATGAGATTCTATGAGCTGTCCCAGGCCAAAGGTGTAAATAGAGAACAGCAGGGGCCCAAGGACTGAACCTTGTGGGACTCCGACAGATAGGGGGCGAGGTGAGGAGGTGGTGTGTGAGTGGGAGACGCTGAATGTCCGGTCTGTTAGGTATGATGAGATCCAGGATAGGGCCAAGTCTGTGATGCCGAGGGATGAGAGGGTCTGTAATAATAGGGAATGGTCCACTGTGTCAAAGGCAGCCGACAGGTCCAGGAGGAGGAGGACAGAGTAGTGTCGCTTGCTCTTGGCGGTTAAGAGGTCATTGGTGACCTTAGTAAGGGCAGTTTCAGTGGAGTGGTGTGACCGGAAGCCAGATTGTAAGCGGTCGAAGAGGGAGCAAGAAGAGAGATGGGAGGACAGTTCAAGGTAGACGTGTTGTTCCAGTAGCTTGGAGGCGTAGGGGAGAAGTGATATAGGGCGATAGCTAGATACAGAGGATGGGTCAAGAGAGGGCTTTTTGAGGATAGGTGTGATGGAAGCATGTTTAAAGCTTGAGGGGAAAACACCAGTTGTTAGTGATAGGTTGAAGAGATGGGTTAGGGTTGGGATGAAGACTGTGGTGAGGTTTGGTATGAAGTGGGATGGGATTGGGTCGAGTGCACAGGTGGTGAGATGTGATTTTGAGAGTAGAGTGGAGAGTCGATCTTCTGTAATGGTGGAGAAGTTGGTTTTGAAGGTGGAGGGCTGGGAAGTCAGGAGGAAGGGCTCTGGGGGTTGTTGACCAAAACTGTCCCTGATGTTATCAATTTTCTGCTTGAAAAATGAGGCAAAGTCTTCAGCTGAGATGAGTGGGGAGGGAGGAGGTGCTGGGGGGCGGAGGAGAGAATTGAAGGTGTTGAATAACTGTTTAGGGTTGTGAGACAGGGAGGATATGAGAGATGAGAAGTAGGTTTGTTTAGCTGTGGCGAGTGTGGTCTTGAAAGTAGTAAGGGACTGTTTGATTGCGATGAAGTGCTCGTTGGAGTGGGATCTTTTCCATCTGCGCTCAGCAGCCCTGGAAGCTCGCCTCAGCTCTTTGGTCAGGCTGGTGTGCCAGGGCTGTCTGTTGATTTTGCGAGTTTTGGTATGTGTAAGTGGGGCAGCGGATTCCAAAGCTACAGCTATTGTGGTGTTACATAGAGCAGCAGCGTCATCTGCATTGTGTAAGGAACTTATATCTGTGAGAGGGAGGAGGGATTCAGAGAATGAGTGTAGGTCAAGGTGTTTAAGATTCCTGCGAGGGCGTGAAAGTTTGTGGGGTGGGGATTGTAGACATGGAGTGAAGAGGGAAGAGAATGTGAGCAGGTTGTGGTCAGAGAGAGGGAGAGGTGAGTTAGAGAGGTTAGATAGGGAGCAGAGGCGGGTGAAGATGAGGTCCAGTGTGTGGCCATCTTTATGGGTGGATGTAGAAGACCATTGAGTTAGGCCAAAGGAGGAAGTGAGAGATAGAAGTTTAGTGGCAGCTGAGAGGGAAGTGTCAATGGGGATGTTGAAGTTGCCCATGATGATAGTAGGGATGTCCGCGGAAAGGAAATGAAGTAACCAGGTGGTGAAGTGGTCAAAGAAGGTGGTGGCTGGCCCTGGGGGGCGGTAGATGACAGCCAGTTGGAGGTTGGAGGGGGAGTAGATGCGCACAGAGTGCACCTCAAAGGAAGGGAGGGTAACAGAGGGTGGCAGTGGGATTGGGGTGAAGGAGCAGGTATCTGACAGGAGAAAACCAACTCCTCCGCCATGTTTGCTGCTGGGGCGGGGGTGTGAGAAAGGTGGAAGCCGCCATACGAAAGTGCAGCAGGAGAGGCTGTGTCAGAAGGGGTGAGCCAGGTTTCGGTGATGGCGAGGAAGGAGAGTTTGGTAGTGACAAAAAGATCATGGATGTAGGAAAGCTTGTTGCAGACAGAGCGAGCGTTCCACAGAGCTCCTGTTAGTGGGACTGGGGAAGCGGGGGCTGGGTGAATGGGTATAAGGTTGGAGAGGTTACAGAAGGTTGTGATAGAGCGTGGATGGGAGGTAGAAATGACTGGGAATGTGGTGAGGAGCCAGGATTTGGAGAGATATCACCAGCAGTGAGAAGGAGCAGAGAAAGTGTTAGCAGGTGGGAGCAGGAGAGGGCATGAGGGGGCTGTCTGTGTTTTGAGACAGAGGATTGTATGTTAAGGAACAGTTTTGAGGCGGAGGTGAGGTGGATGGGGAGGATTGAAGAAGAGATGAAGAGTTCCTTACTAGGAGTAGGGATTAGGGGAATTAGCAGAAAGTGAAGGATTATTGGGGTGAAAATGTAAACAAACAGAAACATTGTTTACAGTGACTGTACAGTTACCTTCAGTTCCCTTCTGGTTCAATTCTGGTTTTAATTCTTAAATTAATCTTCACACTTCTAGAACACACTTATAGGAAATCACACTGCAGACTGAAGTCTTTATGCAGACTTGTGCTCTGCAATATATGTACAACTAAGTGCAGAACAGGTGTGAAGCAGAGAGGAGTGGTCTCTGCTCATCTTGGCCAGACAATTAAGAGGACCAGATGTATATGATCAAGCCAGAGTAAACAAGGTCATAAATAACACTGGGGTAAGCTGGGGTTAGCTGAAAGGCATACCATGTGAATGCTAGGTGCAGAGGCAAGTCTATGTGCAAAGCTGGGTGATGCACTGTGTGCCCTTCATAGACAGACAGCAGGAGAGCAGGAGAGCTGGGTGGATGGACATACCATGTGAATGCTAGGTGCAGAGGCAAGTCTATGTGCAAAGCTGGGTGATGCACTGTGTGCCCTTCATAGACAGACAGCAGGAGAGCTGGGTGGATGGACATACCTGTCGGAAGAATAGAGATGCTTGTTAGAGTGCGATGGTGGCAGGTAGCAGGGCACAGTCTGTATACATCCTTCTGGTTTTAATTCTTAAATTAATCTTCACACTTCTAGAACACACTTATAGGAAATCACACTGCAGACTGAAGTCTTTATGCAGACTTGTGCTCTGCAATATATGTACAACTAAGTGCAGTCAGGTGTGAAGCAGAGAGGAGTGGTCTCTGCTCATCTTGGCCAGACAATTAAGAGTGGACCAGATGTATATGATCAAGCCAGAGTAAACAAGGTCATAAATAACACTGGGGTAAGCTGGGGTTAGCTGAAAAGCATACCATGTGAATGCTAGGTGCAGAGGCAAGTCTATGTGCAAAGCTGGGTGATGCACTGTGTGCCCTTCATAGACAGACAGCAGGAGAGCTGGGTGGATGGACATACCATGTGAATGCTAGGTGCAGAGGCAAGTCTGTGTGCAAAGCTGGGTGATGCACTGTGTGCCCTTCATAGACAGACAGCAGGAGAGCAGGAGAGCTGGGTGGATGGACATACCATGTGAATGCTAGGTGCAGAGGCAAGTCTATGTGCAAAGCTGGGTGATGCACTGTGTGCCCTTCATAGAAAGACAGCAGGAGAGCTGGGTGGATGGACATACCATGTGAATGCTAGGTGTAGAGGCAAGTCTATGTGCAAAGCTGGGTGATGCACTGTGTGCCCTTCATAGACAGACAGCAGGAGAGCAGGAGAGCTGGGTGGATGGACATACCATGTGAATGCTAGGTGCAGAGGCAAGTCTATGTGCAAAGCTGGGTGATGCACTGTGTGCCCTTCATAGACAGACAGCAGGAGAGCTGGGTGGATGGACATACCTGTCGGAAGAATAGAGATGCTTGTTAGAGTGCGATGGTGGCAGGTAGCAGGGCACAGTCTGTATACATCCTTCTGGTTTTAATTCTTAAATTAATCTTCACACTTCTAGAACACACTTATAGGAAATCACACTGCAGACTGAAGTCCTGTGAATGTTCTGCTCTGGGGGGAGTCCTGTCAGTCTCGCTGTCTACAGCCGGTGTGTCCAGTAGGTGTCCCCCATCCTCTCCCTGGTCCCTCCGGATTGCCACCTGCATATAGGGCCTACTCGGATGTCTTCGACAAGAGAGAAGCTGAGGTCCTTCCACCTCACCAACCCTATGACTGTCCCATCGAGCTCATTCCTGGTACCACTCCTCCCCGCGGGAAGATTTACCCTCTCTCTTTAGCTGAGACGCAAGCCATGTCAGAGTACATTCAAGAAAATTTGGCCAGAGGGTTCATTCGGAAATCGTTCTTGCCTGCGGGAGCGGGCTTCTTTTTTGTTAAGAAGAAGAATGGGTCTCTTCATCCGTGTATTGATTATCGGGGTCTAAACCGCATCATGGTGAAGAACAAATACCCGCTTCCACTCATCTCTGAGCTCTTTGACCGCCTGAGGGGAGCACGAGTCTTCACCAAGCTTGACCTGCGAGGAGCCTACAACCTTGTTCGCATTCGGGCTGGGAATGAGTGGAAGACCGCCTTCAACACACGGGACGGTCATTACGAGTATTTAGTCATGCCATTCGGTCTCTGCAACGCTCCTGCAGTATTCCAAGAACTCGTCAATGACATCTTTCGAGATCTCTATGTCTGTGTTGTGGTCTACTTGGACGACATCTTGATCTTCTCCCCCTACTTTTCTACCCACCGTCGAGACGTCCGTCAAGTTCTCCATCGCCTCAGGGAAAACCACCTATTTGCCAAATTCGAGAAATGCCTCTTTGAGCAAGCTTCACTGCCGTTCCTTGGTTACATCGTCTCGAGTTCTGGCTTGGAGATGGATCCTGAAAAGGTCTCTGCCGTTCTCAAGTGGCCGCATCCTCTGGGTGTGAAAGCAATCCAGCGTTTTTTGGGCTTCGCCAATTATTGCAGGTAGTTTATCCCCTGATTTTCTTCGCTGACCAAGCCTATCTCGGCTCTTGTTCACAAAGGGGCCTACCCTGTTACTATGGGTCACCGAGGAGATAAAAGCAAAACAAGCTAAGTCACAGAAAACCAGAGAGGTTGGTAACTATGTAGATTGCAGATCCCTGATCCTACCACACAACTAGCAGCAGCCGTGGAGCGTACCTACGATGTTCCTAGATGCTTCGTCACAGTCGGAGGACTAAATAAGGCTTAAGCATGAAAAGGGGAAAACTAACTGCCCCAGAGCAGACCCCAAAGGAATAGATAGCCCCCACACATGTATTGACGGTGAAACAAGATGAAGGCACAAACACAGGCAGGAAAATAGGCTGAGCAAACGATGGGGCCCAAACTAACTAGAAAGGAAAGGAAAGACACTGCAACCTGCAAAAAACCCTACAAAAATAATGTCCAACACTTCTGACAGCAAAATTAACCCTGAAGTCACTAGACTTCTCCCACTATATCAGCACTCTGAAATATTCTGAGACAGAGCAAAAAGAGACCAAACTAGTAAGGGACAAAAAGCAAATTGGCAAAATACTGATGAATAAGAGTGGAAATTCAGCACAGCTCCCAGCCGGGGCTGGCTGACCACACAAAAAACTGAATAGACCAACAAAATCAAGTGAACATTAGCAGAAAAACTTAGCTTTAGATGACTGGAACAGAGCTGAAAACCAAGAGCTGACAAGCCAGAAGGAATCACCAGCAACTGAATAGGGCGTCGGCTGTCTTAAATCCAATCTGAGACTCCTGAGGTCCAATCGTCATCCTCATTCTCAGGTGGCAGATCTCCACCGATCAAATCAGCCTCACTACCTCCTGTTACCACCAGAGGGAGTCTGGAAGGAGAACTCACAACTGGTGAACCAGAGAGTGAACTCACAACACTACCCCAACACTTGGCCTACGGACGCTGAGGTCGCCTTTGATGCTCTAAAGCAAGAATTCGCTAAGTCTCCAGTGCTCCACCGCCCAGATGCCAATAGGTCATTCATCCTTGAGGTTGATGCATCGTCCGTGGGAGCAGGAGCAGTCCTTCTGCAGAAGTCCTCCTCTGGTCGCGTGGTCACTTGCGGGTTCTTCTCAAAAGCTTTTTCCGCTCCAGAACGAAATTACTCCATCGGAGACAGAGAACTACTGGCCATTATGCTTGCCCTCGAGGAGTGGCGCCATCTTCTCGAGGGAGCCGTCCATCCGATCATTATATTCACGGATCATAAGAATTTGGCCTATGTTCAGTCCGCGCAAAGACTCAACCCACGTCAGGCCAGGTGGTCTTTGTTTTTCGGGCGCTTTGATTTTGAACTCCATTTTCGGCCAGGGAATAAAAACGTCAAGGCTGACGCCCTGTCTTGTTCATTTTCGTCTGTGGACAATGAGGATGGTCCTACGCATATCATCAATCCGACCAAAATCCTTACCGTGGCTCCGCTAAGCGTGCTTTCGCCACCACCGGGGAAAACCTTTGTTCCAAGTGGGAACAGGCCGAAGGTCTTGCGTTGGGGGCATTCGTCTAAATTTTCTGGACATGCTGGAGTCAAGAAGACTCTCTCGTCTCCCGCCACTATTAGTGGACATCGCTTCGCCAAGACGTCTCGGACTTCATCACTTCTTGTCCTTCGTGTGCCAGGAACAAAGTTCCTCGACGTCGTCTTCCAGGGCTCCTACATCCGTTGCCCGTACCTACGACCCCGTGGACTCACATCGCTATGGACTTCGTCACCGATCTAACACCGTCTTCGAGATGTACTGTTATCTTGGTGGTCGTAGATCGATTTTCCAAAATGGCTCACTTTGTCGCTTTGTCCAATCTGCCTTCTGCCCCTGAGTTGGCGAAGATTTTCTTGCTCCACGTTTTCCGACTCTATGGCTTCCCTCAGCATATCATCTCAGACCGAGGAGTCCAGATTACCTCCCGATTTTGGCAAGCTGTCTGCGGATTGATGAAGATAACGCTGGATTTTTCCTCAGCTTATCCCCAGTCGAACGGGCAAGTGGAACGGGTCAACCAAGTCCTAACTTCCTACCTCCGGCATTTTTCCAACGCTCACCAGGATGACTGGCTTTCTCTTCTTACGTGGGCTGAATTCGTGTACAATAATCATCCCAGTGAAGCTTCTTCCAAGTCTCCCTTTTTCGTGGTTTTCGGACAACATCCCCGGCATTCCCCTTCCCGTTTCCCCCACCTCGGGTGTACCGGCGGTGGACTCCTTGTCTCTAGACTTCTCTCAGATTTGGGGGGACACCAAAGAGGCTCCACAGAGAGCCAGTCGCAGAATGAAGTGTTATGCCGAGAAAAAACGTTTGGACGCTCCTCCATACACCCCCGGGGAAAAGGTCTGGCTATCCTCACGGTATATCAGGCTAAAGGTCCCCACCTATAAGTTGGGTCCACGTTACATTGGCCCCTTTGAAATCTTGAAGCATGTCAATGATGTGGCCTACAAATTAAAATTGCCCACTTCGCTAAAAATTCCCAATGTTTTCCATGTATCACTCCTCAAACCTGCGGTATTTAATCGCTTCCACTCGGCTTCTTCTCAAAATCCCCAACCTAGCAGTTCTGATAATACCTTTGAGGTTAAAGATATACTCACCATGAAGACTGTTAGGGGAAGAACTTTGTTTTTGGTCGATTGGAGTAGTTTCGTCCTGAGGAGAGGTCCTGGGAGCCTCGAGAAAACATTGATGCTCCTCTTATCATGAAACGATTTCTCGACAGCCTTAGGAAGGGGGGAGTAGAGGGGGGTACTGTCACGCCCCCCACCGGCGCCATGACTTACCTGCGCACCTCCCGGCGCGCCCCCGCTCCATGACACGTCCCCTCTCCTGGCATCCGACCTCCTCGTCGTCGCTCCCGACGCTCTGTCTGGAACCTGTGAGGTGGCTCCGCCCCCAACATGGCGGCACCCACCGTCTATTTCTTCCTGGCGTCTTCCAAGGTAAGACGCCTGTGTATCTTTGTGGTGTCGCTGTCCGTTCGGCCAGCGTTCACCCATCTCCTAGGCCCGGTATCTCTACCTTGTTTGCTCTGCCTGTGCTGTCGCTGATAGCTTCTGTGTCCTCCTCCTCGCTATCGCTGTGTCCCTGTCTCTGTCTCCCCTCTGGTGTCTCCCCCAGTGCTACCGTCTCTGGTAACCTGTCTGAGTGCCTCCTGCCTATTGGTCCCTTTGTCTGTTCTACCTTAGGTTCTTATCTTCGTTGTTACCGTCTCTCCTCTTGCAGCCTCCAGTCTCCGCCAGTCCCGAGTGCTCCACGTCCTTGTCCCTCTCAGGCTCTGTGTTCGCTGTTACTTCCTCTCTGTTGCTTCTCTGATTCCCTACCCTAGTCTCCCTGGTGCTTACCCAGTCGCCCCTTTGGCTCCGGCTGTCACGGTTTCATCCCTTGTGGGCCTGCCCCTAACACTCCCTGTATAGGGGGTGGCTCCACCAAGTCAGCTCGCCCGCGGGGGGCTCTGGAGCCGTGACCCAGAGGGTCCACTCCGGGTTGTTCTAGCTTTATCCACCCATCCTAGCACAACCGTAACATCTCTCCTGCTGAGAGGAATTATGATGTTGGGAATTGGGAGCTTTTAGCTATCAAGTTGGCCTTTGAAGAATGGAGGCACTTTTTGGAGGGGGTGTTCATCGGATCACTGTGATTATGGACCACAAAAATCTGTCTTATATCGAGTCGGCTAAACGTTTGACTCCCAGACAGGCTAGGTGGTCGCTTTTTTTTCACGCTTTAATTTTTCTATCACTTTTCGGCCTGGTTCCAAGAATGTCAAGGCGGACGCCTTATCTCGCAGCTTGGATCCGATATCACCTCCCAAACCCCTTTCCTCTATTCTTCAGCACGGGGTGGTCCTGGCAGTGATGTCCTCAGAATTGGAGCGGGAGATTCGTGAGGCTCAGTCTCTTGGTCCTCCGTCATTGCCTGACAACAATCTTTTTGTCCCAGTGCAGTACCGGTTGAGGGTGCTCCAGGAGTTCCACGATTCTGCTCTTAGTGGGCATCCTGGAATCTCGACCACTCGTAGAGCTATTGCTAGGCTGTTTTGGTGGTCCTCTATGGATTCTGATGTCGCCGTGTTTGTGTCTTCCTGTGATACTTGTGCCCGTGCTAAAGCTTCCCGTAACCGGCTGGCCGGGGAATTGGTGCCATTGTCAATTCCGGATAGACCTTGGACTCATTTGTCCATGGACTTTATCACTGATCTCCCCCCTTCCAGTGGCAAAACTGTGGTCTGGGTGGTGGTGGATAGATTCGGTAAACAGGCGCATTTTGTACCTTTGGCGGGACTGCCTAATGCTGAAACACTTTCTAGGTTGTTTGTTGAGCGTGTGGTGCGATTGCATGGTGTGCCTTTGAGTGTGATTTCAGATGGGGGGGTACAATTTGTGTCCAAACTCTGGAGGGCCTTTTGTAAAAGGTTAGGTAATAGTTTGGCCTCCTCCTCTGCCTATCATCCGACACCAACGGTCAGACGGAGAGGACCATCATATTAATCAGTCCACGTGCACCTCTCCGTTCTTTTGTAATTATGGCTTTCACCCCCATTTTGGTGACTTTTCCAGGATGGACTCGGGGTGTCCAGGGGCTGATTCAGCCATTAAACGGTTGAGGGAGGTATGGAGGGAGGTCCAGAGGGACATTGGGGAAGCTCAGGGCAAGCATAAACTGTTTGCGGATAAGCGACGATCTACAGGACCTATATTCATGGTGGCAGATAACGTATGGTTGTTTACCAAGAACATTTGGTTGAAAGTTCTTTTTGCTAAGCTAGGTCCCAGGTTTATAGGTCCTTATGAGGTAATTGAGGTTGTCAATCATGTTGCCTTTCGCTTACACCTACCTCCGTCGCTTCGGATCCCCAATGTGTTCCATGAGTCTCTCCTAAATTCATTTGTACCTTCCTCTCATGGGTCTCCATCCCGACCGCTTCCTGTTACTGTGAACAGGCAGATGGAGTATGAGGTGGACCGAATTGTGGATTCGTGCATGGACCGCAGTTCTCTGCAGTATTTGGTCCATTGGAGGGGTTACGGTCCTGAGGATCGATCCTGGGTCCCGGCGCGGTCAGTTCATGCCGATCGATTGGTTCGGGCATTTCATGCTCGGTATTCTGGGAAACCTGGGTATCCGGTGGCCCCCCCATGAGACGAGGGTACTGTTATGATCCAGACCGGGTTTTGAGTCCTGTTTTCCCTTTTTCCCGGTCTGGTCATGTCAAGAGTTAACCTTTCCCAGCCTCAGTCTGGGTTCAGGTTGGCTATTTATTGCCGTTGCTTCCTGCAGGCAATGTCAGTTATAGTTTTTGCTTAGGGCTGCTGTAGCTGACTCTGATTGCTCTGATTTGTCCTGTTGTGTTTGCTTCCTGAACCCGTGTCTCTGTTTTCCCCTATTCCCGTCTTCATTCAGTGTTTCCCTTTAGTGTGCTGACTTCCTGGTTTTGACTTGGCTTGTATCGTGACCTGCTTTTGTCTTTTGGCTTATCCGCTCCTGACCGTTACTGATTCCCTGGCTTGTTTCTGACCGTGAGTTTGCTTATTCCTTTTGTACTGCGTTACAGTCTAGGATTTGACCCTGCTTGTTTGACTACTCTGCTGCCACCCGTAGTAGCCTCACTGCTGCACTGCCTGCTCTGTTTAGGTGCAGTCCTGCTTCCACTCTACTGCCCTCTAGTGGAGCCTGCGCCTACCTGCTTTGCAGCAGCATGATAAGCGACCTTTCGCTTGGGAATTATACTAATAACACACTAAGCTGTTAGGGAATGTGAGAACAGGTTGTAATTTGTAGTATACAGGAAGAAAAAGATTTTTTCCACCATCAGGATCAAAACCGTAACAATGTGTATGTTGAAAAATTCAAGAAAAATTTACCATCTGATTTAAAAAAACAATGCAGTGACATGACATGAATCTGCATAACTAATAATATGCTAAATAGTAGCAAGTCAAATTTATGTATGAGATAGCCAAGATGATTGTCTATAAAATGATGGTTATCTCACGTTCGGAGCTGTAGTGGATGGTGAGATATGGAGCCTGAAAGTCAAGAGTTCAAGACATTGTTACCCTTTTACTCATTACTGTACAGTGTGAGCCCCCCACATAGCTTCCATATACACAGTGAGAGCGCCACATGGCCTCCATTTATACAGTGAGAGGTCCACATAGGCTCCATATATTACAGTGTGAGACCGATATAGCCTCTATATATATTCAGTGAGACCCACATAGCCTCTATATGTTCAGTGTGAGCCCCACCTAGCCCCCGTATATACAGTGTGAGCCCCACATATTCCCCATATATACAGTGCGAGCCTCACATAGTCTCGATATATACAGTATGAGCCCCCACATAGTCCCATATATACAGTATGAGCCTCACATAGCCTCCATATATACAGTGTGAGCTCCTCATGTCTCCATATATACATACAAATATGTATGGGATATGAAAAGAAAACATTACATACTCATGTCGCTCCCTTTTCCCCGGCGCTCTCCTCCTGTCTCCTGTGCACCAAGTCTCAGCAGCAGTGTGATGAAATTACTTCATCGCACTTGCTGTCTCATGCTGATTTGTAAGATGGAGCCGGCTGCCCTGTCCTTCACCAATGTATTAACCGCGGCTTGCATCTTGAGTATTTGAGTATACAGATACCAGTGACAGCGGGCCTGCGATGAATGGACGGCGGGTGGGGAAAAGCATGGCGTAGACTGAATATTAATGTGTATGGCCAGTAGGGATTTCATTCTATACCACTGTACAATTGTCTCATTCAGGTGAGTTGTTTTATCGGGATATAACATACAGTGCTATAATTTAGTGACTGTCGTGACAATACTTTAAAACCAAAAAAATCTTATTTAGTGTGGTTCATAGCAAACAGTTTAGATAAGGGGAAAATGGCAATTGCAGGGCCACCTGATAAGATGAATGTCTCTATAGTCACACACTTAATTGCATGGTTCCCTAAAAGTAATAATAGCAGTGCAGGCTCTTTTCTGTTACCTTGACACATCTTTACTGCCATTTAGTCATTGACTGATGGTTATTACAGTGTTTACTGTGTAACATGGGGGAAATTACAGCCTGCTCCAGTAAAATGAGTTGTAATGAAAGGTTAGAATAAGTCCACGGACACATTAATGGGTTTAACGTCTGCTGGCTACATTAGGTTGGTTTCACAAGGTCCGTATTATGGCCTCAAAGCTGGACCCTTTGTTTTTCTATAAGCTTTCTGTCCGATAGTTGTCAACCATTCATTTGTATGGGTGCATGCTTGTAATACCATTAACGGCCACAACACAATGGACGGTGCTCTGTCAAGTCCAGTCCCCCCTGACAATTTAAGCCGTCGATCATGGGAATGCCAGTTCTCAGAGTCCCACCGATCACATCATTATTAAAGTCCCGGGAAACCCCTTAAAGAGGACTACTTTTGGAGACATTTTAAATGTATTAGAAGGGGGGATTTGACCTAAATATAAAAATCTAACATTTCTAATGTATTAAATATAATTATGTTTATTATCTTGCATATTTTATTTTGCAGATTGCTTGGAAATGGAACAATTCGTCAAAACCGGATGTAAGACTTTGAGCGGTTCTGTTGAGACAATTGGCCCTAACCTTCCTCCGCATATAATTCTACATACCACAGGCATACAGCCTTTGCTCTATACTGTATATTTGTATATATATTCAATTCTATATCAGTTTGTGTAATATACTTTATTTAAATATTTTGGCCACATGAAATGTAAGTTAATCATGCCCTTCAAACATAAATATCTAGATTTTACGGACGGGGTTCTGCTGATTTTGTATGGAATGTGTCCTGCATGTTGTAAATGCTAATAAATGACTGGCCAGCTGCAGCACTAACTAGTTGTATAACATATGAGGAAGATGATGACATAAGCCTCATTGATAGCTTTTGCTTTTTTTATTCATTTCTCAAGCAGGCGGGCACTTTTCCACTGTAATAAATAAAAATATGGGCCATTTTTTTCTCGCGGGGTTAAATAAAGCAGAATATGGTTGCCACAGTTGGTCTGATTCTTTCTGATATGAGAGTGGACTGCTTATACAAGTGGGCAGATGGCCTGTACTGCCCTCATATTGCTGCTTATTAATGAAGACTTGCTGTTCAGGGTTTAAAGCTCAGTGACCCTGTGAGATCCATTATGCATCCTTCCTTGTTGTGTTTATTTGGTGCATGAACCCAATATCATTCTCAAGTTGTTTCTTGAGCAGCTCAGAGCAATATAGTCTCCTTACTTCCTGGTTTCTGGTAGGGTGGACTCTCCTTGAGTGATAGTTCTGGTGAGTAGCAGAATTGTAGTATTAGTTGAGCTATAAAGCCCAGCACATGTTCTGCTGAAGCACATTCAGTGGTTTGTGGTGGAGTCTACATTGCTATGTATTTACACATACAAATACCAAGAAGCTGAACAAGCACACAGCTCTGGATAATGAGCAGTGATTAGCAGATCTGCACTGAAAGCTTCAGGAGCTTAGAGAGGCACTAGTGGGCCCAGCTCCATGGAAACAAGCTGTACACTATGTAAGATAAAAGCTATCGCAGCAAGAGAATAACAGCAGATAGAAAAAGCAAGTCAAATGCAAACTTGCTTATTTTCATGTCTAAGCAAAGAAATTTTAAAACTTGACAATATACCTTTATTATTGACAGCACAGATCACATTCACTTCAATAGAAACTGAACTACTGTACCTCAGAATGGTCACAACACCATGTATGAAGCTGTGGGGGTGCCGAGTGTTGGACCACCTTCTATCTGATATTGATGTCCTATCCTAAGGATATGTGATCAGTATGTATCAGCCGAGACCTAGTATCACCTTGCCAGAAATGTGTGCTCATTGTCTGTTATTTAAATTCACTACTTAAAACTTTTCCCTATATTCACTCTTTGAATTCCTTTTTTTGTTATCTACAGCTGTCAACCACTTGTAGATCCCTTTCGTTCTTATATAAAATCTTTATTAAAAATGCACTAAAAAAATAATGTCTATGGGTAGAAAATGCCCTTACTACCAGCAAATATTTGGTGACTCGTCATCAACAAGAAATGGTACTGAAAATGTCACAAAAACCTGACTTGTGAATGCAGATTAGGATTTTTATAAATGCCTCAGAGTTTACTGCAAAGAGGCTTTAGAAATGTATAAGGAGTCCCTGCAGCTCTGAACTAGGAAGCTGGACACATTTCAGCATTATTTAGCTACCAAATGTATACATATGCAGAATCTTAATTTTTTTGGTTTGCCTATTTTAAACACTGAGTTCAGCAACTTCCTAAACAGACTTTAGCAACATTATTCCATCGTTTTACCGCTGCGGAGTGCCTGTATGTTTTCTAGCGGAGCACTGTTGTAAAAATGTTAAAAATCTATCAGAGCTCTTGATGGTTCTCTGCTACCCCCTCCCAGTGTTAAAGATAGCAGCAGGGAGGGGTTTGCACTCAGATTTTTGCAGATCCCTAGAGAGAAAGTATATATAGTCTCAGGTTGGGTAGATGAAACAGGCTACATATAAGGAGGAAATCACACGAAGAGGAAATCAGTGAAGGATTGAAGTTGTGCGGATATGAGCTATTGAAGACAGCAGCACCCTGGATACACACAGAGCTCACATCCAGCCTATATTACTGGGAGAGACACTCCCACAAGAGAACGATCTGATATTTGGATCAGGCTCTAAACTAAAGCTACATATTAGGGGGTTTAAAAACTTAACATGTAGAAATCATTTTTTTCTATGTTAAAGGTGTCCATAGCCTATAGCACCTCCCACATGGAGCATGTCATTAATGTCTGCATATGAACCAGCACAGTAGGGCCTTAGAGGTTTATAGGTGTAGGTATACAGTGGAGGTGGTACAGAGTTTTTATACACCCAGATGCATGAGGCCTTATGGTGACTATGGTATTTACCCAGCTTTCACCCAAACCAGACATAAATGTATATGAAACTTCTGACAGCACAGAAGTTGGCTGCTAAGTTGTGTTTCTCCATATGACAGTATATAAGATACATTATTATCACAGCCACTATAGAGCAGGACAGTCTTGCTCTTTGAGTAAGCTGTACACTTATTACGCTCCTCACTGCTGATAGAAGCAGTTGCCAGCGGTCCATTATTACACTCATTTGTAGAGGCTCAGACACCGCTCTTAGGTAATTATTTCTCTTGAGCCGCCTATCTGACAGTAGCCATTTTCCAGACAGCTAGTCATTTGAAAGAAATGTTCCTCCTTTTTAACCAATATACAGAATAAGAGGAGTTGTGAACACGGACGCCACATTTATCGAGCGACGAGCCTAAATCATACACCTCTGACAGCCTCTCTATCATCACTCTATTTGTAGCTAGATTCTTCAATGGTTATTCCAATATAACAGATATTTTGGAGGTTAGGTTTTTTCCATGCTTAATTGGAAGCCGTGTCCCCTTTAACACCTATTGCAGACGCGCTGTTTTGATTATGCAGAGTATGGTATGTGCTGCTGCTACATTGCAGCATAATACAGGTATATGAGTTCATTGCGACCCCCTAGGGTACCACGACAAGCAAAACACAAAAACATCAGACTGAGTCTGAGTTTTTGCAACCCTTTTCACCTGCGTTATGCTGTGATGTAGCAGCGGCACATACTGATCTTGGCCAAAGTTGCCTTGTAGCTCCAGCCTTAAACTCAACAATCTTCAAGAAGCACTCCTATCAAAGTTATAGCACTGTGTACTTACAATTGCTCATTTTCCCTTTCTACCCAGTTAACTTCTCTTTTATCAGCTCTATGTAGAAACTGGAAGTCTCTTTTCTCTGCATAAGTCATCCACCTCTCCAACTGCTGACCCAGCTGCCCCACTCCTCCCCCTTAAGTGACTTTGGCAGCCGGAAGAACAGTGATGTGGGAAAGATTCGAGTTGCATGGATGGTGACTATTATGCTGTCTAAGATGGCACCGAACATGGATTCTGTAATGGTGTTAGTGGTGCAGAACAATAGGAAGCTCTTCCATCGTGGATGTAGACAGAAAGAAAGTGCGCAAAGAGCTGTCTAGCCCTTTTAAGGTTGCGCCAACCAGTAGCCGTTGTAGGAAAACAGTTGAAGGAAAAGGCTTGCCTATTAAGGTGTGACCCAAAAGAGTGGGCAGAGTTAGAGAAATGGGATGGTGAGCCCGAGAAAACATCACCCAGTGAGAGGCGGAGCTGCCACGGGGATCAAAGCTGCAAAAGCGTCCGCCATTTGTGGGTTGTAAGTCAGAGAAAGAAGATCAGTGTGGTACGATGGCAAAGGAACATGTGCAGTCCAGAGTATGGAGGAGTTAATAGTTAGGTCCCAATAGCCGGACGAGCATGAGGAGGACCTCTGGCCAGACAGCAGAGAGGGTAGAAATTGGTGTTGCAGGCCAGAGACAGCCTGTTTCAGCTCAAGCAGACGACCCAACGGTAAGGGCCTGACCAATGCTTTTGGGTCCCCTGCGATCTGGGGATCAAGGTGAAATTTTGTGAGGCACCTGCGTAACATGGGTCTATCGGCAGCTCAGAAAAGGAGAGCCGAAATAAAGGTTGAGAAGATATTGGTAGGTCCCCTAACTACTCACTTTAAGGAACGGGCCTCCTATGGAGGGGTTCTTAATTTTGACTAGCAAGAAGGGCACAAATATATTCGAGAACATGAGACTGGCCACATTGTCTATGTGGAGATGCAAATGGTGGCAAAAGAATATCTGTCTCGGAGGCTACATAATCTCTCGCTGGGAGAGCGGGTGATGTGTGACAAGAGTGTATGGTGGCAGATTTGATGGGTGAAAGGACTACCCTTACAGGGAAGGAATTGTTGGCCCGAGGGCTCTTGTTCAGAGGGGTCAAGGTAACCCGAGAGACTGTTGATGGGTTAGGAGAACAGTTAAGCAAAAAACAGACTCGAATGGTCATAGTTCCAGGGTCCTTTCCGAGAGGACTGGCTCAGTTTTTCACAAGCAAAAGAAAGGGACTTTATCTGGTTTGGTAACTAGGTAAGCAAGTAACTAAGTAATGTGCAGAAGAGTGGCTCTGTATCTTCTACAACATCTGGAGATATAAGTTATGTGCAGGAGTGTGTTGGTGTTTTGCAGGTCCTGGATGTTTAAGCATGGCCATTGTTGAAAAATGGAGAAATGTAAGGAGATGAACATTTTGCCCACGTTCCCCCTTGAAGAAACAAGTGTTATTGTAATGTGTAATGTCAAATGTTACATGTGTTAGTGATGTTTGTATTGTGAATTGCTGGCAGTAGGGATAGGAGGTATTACTGTTTGGCACTAGCCCAGAGTGGGAAAGTCTAAGTAAAAGTTTCTGTTAGAATGCGATAAAGGGCCCAATGTGCATAGAGAAAGCACCTAAGGTTTAAAGTGAGCTGCGTCACAATACGTGATGACCCTTAATAAGAGAGGTGTCCTGGAGAGAGCATGATCAGGAGAACAACTGAGGTGGAGTGACAGAGAGACAGTGATTTATCGGAGACTGGTCCTGGGAGAGGACGCCTAGCAGTAAGGCTCAGAGTTTATAACTCCTAGAGGTAATGTGCCCAGAGAGGACAGAGTACGCTAGATGAAAAGAGTGCCCCGGGAGGGAGTTCCAGATCTTAAGGACAGAGAAGATAAGTACCGGCCATACTGACAACACAGTTCTCTGAATGGTAAAGAAGCTGCGGAACCACTCACTGAGAAAAGGACTGTTGCTATCTGAAAGGTAGTGTCGAGCTGGGTTGTGGTAAAGTAGTGAGAAATGGTGAAGACAGAGAGCAAAATAATGAGAGAGCAGTGAAAAGGATTGAATTTGTGTAAGGAAAATGTTATGTACTGTCAAGGAAACATTTGAGAAGATATTTACCTGATATCTATGTACTTTATATAACCCTCCCCAAGTTAATGTTCAGTAAAAAGTTTATTTTAAATTAGTGGTGCATTTTTCTGTTGTCTCCGGCTTCCCTCATGAGGTGTTTACTTATTTGATTTATGTTTTGAGGTTTTTACCCATTGCATTACCCATTGCATTCATAGTATTAACCCTCTACAAGCCTCATTAGGGGCAGCCAGGGACGTAACCCCAGTAGTGTACAGGTATATTTATTTATTTACTTATTTTGCACCCTATTGTTGAAATTTGTTGCACTCTGCACTTCTCTTTATAGATTGTTGCTGACTACTGCGTTATAAGTGTACCTTGTAACTGAAACTCATTATGCAGGTAGGTGCAGATTGCTTATAATTACTCTTTTGATATTATCCATCCATTTTTTGAGCCCAGTGTTTTGCTTGTTTTTTTCTGTATGGTCTGTATACATCTCCAAAACACTTCCTTTTAATATAAGTGTACGTTTCAATAACATTTATTTTTTTATACATTACTATGTTTGGAGGCCTTCTTTTTGCGCTACATAGGTGTTTTGGTTTCCTCTGTAAACAAGCTGTGCTTCCGATGCAGTAACTGCTGGTGATAACAGATCACAGGGCAGTCACCAACAAAATGGCGCAGCCCTGTGATGCTACTCTTCATTCTGCCCCAGGAGTACTAGAACACCCAAAAGGGTATGGGAGATGGTGTCAGCAGTTACTGCCCCAATTTTCCAGCTAACAGTAAAGCTGGTAAGTCTTACTATAGCTGCCTGAGGCCTAAAACGAAAAATGCTCCCCCTAGTGGTAATTGTATATATATTTGTAAAAAAAAAATGATATTTTTCATATAGAAATGTTTGCAAACATTGCATTAATACATTTTAATTACTATTTCAAGCTTAATTTCACAAAAAAATCAAACTACAGGAAAACTGGTGGCAACTTCCCTTTAAGTAGGCCAGTTGGCATTCTGGGAAATGTAGTCTTTACAGAAGGCTTCTTTCTTTGTAATTTCTATTACCTTTGACATAAAGAAAAGGAGTCACACAGTTCAATTCTTGCTGTCAAAATTATCAAGTTGCTAGGGCCGGTCAGTGACTGTTTGGATCTATTAAACGTCAGATATATTATAGCATCATTCATGATACATTCTTAAAGTAAATTGAAAAGGATTTTTTTTTACTTGCAGAATTCAGGTCCAGAGATGTCCACTAGATGGCTGTAGTGCTCTTTCTATATCTACTAGGCCTTGCCATAATTTAGTTCTACCATATATTAGAAGCTGTGACTGCCCTTGTTCTATCGTAAATCACTTAGTCATTGGGAAAACCTTTTATATGGGTCCACGTTTTTATAAACAGTAATGGTTAGATTTGATGATGAATTTTAGAATTTTATAACATTACAGAGTAACACTGAATATGTAATCTGGAAATACACAAATGATATAAACATAAAGAGTTTGTACAAGGCCACACAGCTCCACGTATATGGTTTTGTGCCCGGTATTGCAACTCAGCTCTGTTGAAGTGAATAGGGCTGAGCTGCATTACTTCACACAACGTATGGAAAGCTGTTGTGTCGTTTTGGGGACGAATGCAGCCATGCTTTTCGAAAAACTTAGAAGGGTTTTTTAATTCACAAAACGTTTTAAGTTTCCATTTATGTTGGATGTATTTTATTAATGAAAAAGTTACATTACTAATGCTGTTTAACATAAAGAGGGCAAGCTTAAAAGGGTTGTCACCTTTCTCCCCCACTTTTATCTTGCAAATTACATCCATCCCACCTCTGCTCTTTCCCCACCCAATGTTGCCAGCAGTAGTGTGAATCCCCCCCCCCCCCCCCCCCCCGGTGCCTCCTGTGTAATCCTATGCTGACAATACATTGACAGGTCATGTGGTATTGTGCCGCTAAAGCATCTGTCAATTTACCTTCCTGCAGATGGACGTAAACTTAGATTCCAAGGATGGTGTAAGCTCAGGAGTTCTGCCCATGCCATTTGCAGAATACAATACACAGCTAAACCCCTGCTACATGTGCTGGGATCAGAGGCAGCCTCAGTTATAGCACTTTAATCTGACAGATGTCACTGTGACAGCGGCATGTAAGGAGTTTGACAGAGGGAGATTGCTCCTTCTGTCACCTCATCTCTCCTTAGATTTTCCTCTCTACCTTATATGATCATGTTTTAATTTTCTCACCGTGGGTTTTCAAATCTTCCTGCACATTTTCCTGTCCTCTTATTGGCAGTGTGTTGCAGTCTTCCCTCTGATTCCTCAGGAGGTATGAGAAACCCCTCGATGGCCTTTTAGGGAGTCAGGTCCAATGTGGTATTTTGAGTTGTGACGCTTTGGTCTTTTTAGTCTGTACAGGGACCAGTTGGATGTGGGTGCAGCATCTCCCTATAGTAGATCTTTCCTTTTTCCGTTACTCATGAGTGAGTGTATGTTACATTCATAACAATCCACTTGTTAGACCTGTATTGTTAAAATAAATATTTATTTAAAAAAAACACTACGCTGAACTCTAAAGAAAAAAAGAAAAAATCAGATTTTTTTTATTGTTCATGTCCCCTACAAAAAAAGGTAAATTATAGTAAATTATAGCCAACACTGGATGGTGTTAAAAGAAAAAAAAAAGACCTGACTCTACAATTCTACAATTGCTGTTTCCTTGTTCATTTTGCCACCCGCAGAGTGTACTAGAAAGTGATGAAAAAGTTGTCTGTACAACAAAATGGAACCAATGAAAAGTACAGCTTTTCACGCAAAAAATAAGCTCTCACACCACTCCACTGGTGGAAAATTTAAGATTATCAGAATATGGCAAAAAAAAAAAATATGATTTTTTTTTCTCCCCAAAAAGTAAGCCATGTTAAGATACTGTGACAATTGACCACGCTTGTTTTGGGGCGCTTCCTGATCTAAATCCCCAAGTTCTCAACCCCCTCTCTGGGTGTTAAGGCCAGATTTCAAAGCAGCAGGCAATTAATGCTGGAAGGAGATGGAGCTGAAAAAGTCCACGCTGTGTGTGCATGCACTCGTCCTCTGCAAGACAATTTGTATCCCTGGAATAAAAAAAAATTAAGATAATTATTCAATGAAGGAGAATGTGAAAACTGTAAGGAATACAGGAAATTGAGTAACTTTCATTATACAATGAGTGAATTTTATTTTCTTCAAATCGGAATACACCTTTCAAGTCAACAGCGATCAATACAAACTATATATGATTAGTTATCAATTAAAATGAATACTCATCACCCCCTCTCATGCAAGAAAAAATTAGAAAGTTTTTCCCAGTTTTGTTTACTGAAGGACAACTGCATTTTATATTTCAAAATATATATTATACAGTCAATGTGTGTAATATTTTACTATTTGTCATTAAATAATAAAAAATTTTACATTGCGTCAGTTGACTTTCTGTAAATTATCTCTCCTCTTTAAATTCACTAGTTGTTTGAGATTCTGAAATATTTGCAACCAATTTTTTCTCCTTTATTATTAAGCACACTTTCTACAATTAACATTATTGCATTTTTGTTATTGTTTTAAAATCCCTTTTTTGCTGCCCTAAATCCATGTTTCTTGTTGTCAACTCAAGCAGATGTCAGGAGAATCATTTCCTCCAAAGAAAATTAGCCTGAAATGAGATTCTTAATCCATCCTGAATTACCTTTTAGATTATGGTAATTTGCATTACTCTCTACTCAGAAAAGTCATATTAAATCTAAAATGATCCTGGGAATATATATGTACAGACTAGGGATGAAATTCAGCCCTGGCATTTCAAATCACACAGGCCCATGCTGTCCCCATCCCATGCACCAGATGGGATATATTAATAATATTACCCTGGATGGAGGAAAGCAAGATTTATTACAAGACCAATATTTCTAATGACACCTCCGTCACAACTCTTAACAGTGTGGATGTCTTGAGAACACTGATTCTGTTAACAACGTAGCAGACAAGGCAGCCCACAACCAGACAGGCCCTTCTGGCATTTGCCAGAATTGTCAGATGGCCAGTCCGGCCCTGTATATATATATATATATATATATAATGTGTGTGCTTGTGTGTAGGTAAGTTACAGGTGTGTATATTTATGTCAGAATATATGAGTGCTAGACTTGTCAATGAGACAATGATCATACACATTTACAGAAGTAGATATCTAAATAATGGCTGAATTGTAATCATGTCATCAATTGTGCATGGTTTTCTTGAATATACCAAATCTTTGATAACTTCTCCAAAGAAGCAGTCCATCTGGGTAATTGTGGCCATGCAACAAGGCCCTACCTACCTATCCACTTCTATAATAATAAATGCCCTAAGCAGCTTCCGGTTGTAACAACTTCCGTCCAGTTGTAACCGGTGACGTCACCGCACACCTCTTTCCATGTTAACCCTCAACACACACACTCCTCTCACCTTTCACAATCTCCACTCACGTCCACTCACTCTTTCACTCCACATACGACCCTTTCTCTCACTCCGTCTCTCACACTCACGCCGTCATCGCCGCTGATCCACGATCCCCGACATCTTCCGCCGGCGCCATCCTGGATCCAGACGTCCTCCACGCCGGCGACATTTTCTTGCGGCGACGCCAATTTGGATCGGCGAAATCCCGCGATAGTCAAGATGGCGTCGCCACAAGAACATGTCGCCGGCGTGGAGGACGTCGGGATCCAAAATGGCGTCGACGAAATCTCGCGAGATTTCGCCGACGCCATTTTGGATCCCGACGTCGTCCACGCCGGCGACATGTTCTTCCGGCGATGCCATCTTGAGTATCGCGGGATTTCACGATACTCAAGATGGCGTCGCCGCAAGAACATGTCGCCGGCGTGGACAACGTCTGGATCCAGGATGGCGCCGGCGGAAGATGTCGGGGATCGTGGAGCAGCGGCGATGACGGCGTGAGTATGAGAGACGGAGTGAGAGAAGGGGTCGTATGTGGAGTGAAAGAGTGAGTGGAGATGGTGAAAGGTGAGAGGAGTGTGTGTGTTGAGGGTTAACATGGCAAGAGGTGTGATGCTATCGCATCCTCCCAATGCGACAGCATCGGGCCATAATCTAGTATAATAATAACTAGCTGAAGAGCCCGGCTCTGCCCGGGCATAGTAACTAACTGTGGTTAGTTATAGCAAATTATAATTATCCTTCATCCCATAGTCCCGTGCCCATATACCCATCATACATATCCACGATCCCATAGTCCCATGCCCATATACCCATCATACATATCCTCCATCCCATAGTCGAGTGCCCATATACCCATCACACATCCTCCATCCCATAGTCCCATGCCCATATACCCATCACACATCCTCCATCCCATAGGCCCGTGCCCATATACCCATCATACATATTCTCCATCCCATAGTCCCATGCCCATATACCCATCACACATCCTTCATCCCATAGTCCATGCCCATATACCCATCATACATAGTCGCCATCCCATAGTCGAGTGCCCATATACCCATCACACATCCTTCATCTCATAGTCCCATGCCCATATACCCATCATACATATCCTCCATCCCATAGTCGAGTGCCCATATACCCATCACACATCCTCCATCCCATAGTCCCATGCCCATATACCCATCACACATCCTCCATCCCATAATCCCATGCCCATATACCCATCATACATATCCGCCATCCCATAGTCCCATGCCCATATACCCATCACATCCTCCATCCCATAGTCCCATGCCCATATACCCATCACACATCCTCCATCCCATAGTCCCATGCCCATATACCCATCATACATATTCGCCATCCCATAGTCAAGTGCCCATATACCCATCACACATCCTTCATCTCATAGTCCCATGCCCATATATCCATCCCACATCCTCCATCCCGTACCCGTTTTATGGATTAAATAAAGGACTATTTTAATTGGATGGTGAGTGCCACCTTTTTTCTCCTTTTGTTGGACTATATAAGATTATAGGTTGGACTTTATGGACTATTTACGGACACACATAGGCATCCAGAATACTTTGTGGGTATGTAGGTATAATATATATATATATACATATATATATATATATAAATACATATATATGTATATACACACACATGTATAGATATATAATGTCTATATATACACACACACACACATATATACAGTCATATGTAAAAGTTTGGGCACCCCTATTAATGTTAACCTTTTTTCTTTATAGCAATTTTGTTTTTTGCAACAGGTATTTCAGTTTCATATATCTAATAACTGATGGACTCAGTTATATTTCTGGATTCAAATGAGGTTTATTGTACTAACAGAAAATGTGCAATCTGCATTTAAACAAAATTTGACCGGTGCAAAAGTATGGGCACCCTTATCATTTTCTTGATTTGAACACTCCTAACTACTTTTTACTGAATTCCTGAAGCACTAAATTGGTTTTGTAACCTCATTGAGCTTTGAACTTCATAGCCAGGTGTATCAAATCATGAGAAAAGGTATTTAAGGTGGCCACTTGCAAGTAGTTCTCCTATTTGATTCTCCTATGAAGAGTGGCATCATGGGCTCCTCAAAACAACTCTCAAATGATCTGAAAACAAAGATTATTCAACATAGCTTTTCAGGGGAAGCATACAAAAAGTTGTCTCAGAGATTTAACCTGTCATTTTCCACTGTGAGGAACATAGTAAGGAAATGGAAGAACACAGGTACAGTTCTTGTTAAGCCCAGAAGTGGCAGGCCAAGAAAAATATCAGAAAGGCAGAGAAGAAGAATGCTGAGAACAGTCAAGGACAATCCACAGACCACCTCCAAAGACCTGCAGCATCATCTTGCTGCAGATGGTGTCACTGTGCATCGGTCAACAATACAGCACACTTTACACAAGGAGAAGCTGTATTGGAGAGTGATGCGAAAGAAGCCGTTTCTGCAAGCACGCCACAAACAGAGTCGCCTAAGGTATGCAAAAGCACATTTGGACAAGCCAGTAACATTTTGGAAGAAGGTCCTGTGGACTGATGAAACAAAGATTGAGTTGTTTGGTCATACAAACAGGCGTTATGCATGCGCTGTATTGTTGACCGATGCACAGTGACACCATCTGCAGCAAGATGATGCTGCAGGTCTTTGGAGGTGGTCTGTGGATTGTCCTTGACTGTTCTCAGCATTCTTCTTCTCTGCCTTTCTGATATTTTTCTTGGCCTGCCACTTCTGGGCTTAACAAGAACTGTACCTGTGTTCTTCCATTTCCTTACTATGTTCCTCACAGTGGAAAATGACAGGTTAAATCTCTGAGACAACTTTTTGTATCCTTCCCCTGAAAAGCTATGTTGAATAATCTTTGTTTTCAGATCATTTGAGAGTTGTTTTGAGGAGCCCATGATGCCACTCTTCATAGGAGAATCAAATAGGAGAACTACTTGCAAGTGGCCACTTTAAATACCTTTTCTCATGATTTGATACACCTGGCTATGAAGTTCAAAGCTCAATGAGGTTACAAAACCAATTTAGTGCTTCAGGAATTCAGTAAAAAGTAGTTAGGAGTGTTCAAATCAAGAAAATGATAAGGGTGCCCATACTTTTGCACCGGTCAAATTTTGTTTAAATGCAGATTGCACATTTTCTGTTAGTACAGTAAACCTCATTTGAATCCAGAAATATAACTGAGTCCATCAGTTATTAGATATATGAAACTGAAATAGCTGTTGCCAAAACCAAAATTGTTATAAAGAAAAAAGGTTAACATTAATAGGGGTGCCCAAACTTTTACATATGACTGTATATATATATACACTCATATACGCTTTCAGCTTTGCCCATACATTTTCAATAGGATTGAGATCAGGGCTTTGTGATGGCCACTCGAAAACATTGACTTTGTTATCCATAAGCCACTTTGTTACCATTTTGGCAGTATGCTTCTGACCATTGTCCATTTGGAAGATCCATTTCCGCCCAAGCTTTAACTTCCTGGCTGAGATGTTGCTTCAGTATTACCATATAATCTTCTTTTCTCATGATGCCATCTATTTTGTGAAGCGCACCAGTCCCTCCTGCAGCAAAACAGCCCCACAACATGATGCCACCACCGTGTTTCACAGTTGGGATGGTGTTCTTAGGCTTCCAAGCTTCTCCCTTTTTCCTCCAAATGTAACAATAGTCATTTTGCCCAAAAACGTTCAATTTTAATTTCAGACCACACGACATGTCTCCAAAAATTAAGTTCTTTGTCTCTGTGTGCATTTGCAAACATTATTCTGGCTTTTTATGCTTCTCTTTGAGTAATGGCTTCTTTCTGGCAGAGTAGCCTTTCAGCCCATGTTGATACAGTGAATGATGAAATGATGAATGATGAATTGCGCTTATCTCTGAATATTATTTGCAGTAATTATAGTGAATTACATATATTTATGTTCATTAATTCCTAACAGTTATCATACAGACATCTGAAGCATTGTGTACTTCCACTTTTTATTTTATTGTGTACCCCCACCAACACCACCACAATTGTTCATTTTTAGTTTTTATTTTTTCTCATTGACAACACAGAATCGTTCAGTATAAAGAATGAGAAATCAAAATCCCCATTGCACATTGATTTTTGACAAAATGTGTTTAGAGCATTGAAAAAGGTAAATAAGCTACAAATAAATATGTATCAATAGCCTGGGTAAGTTTTCAATTCCCTTTCCCATCAATTGGAATGAAGAAAAAAAAACAATATTTGCAAACACTGCTAGACTAATTTGTTATGGTCTTTCATTTTAGGAAGTGTTTTTCAAAAGAGTTCAATCACGCTTAATGGCGCATCTTTAGTTAAGGAAAAAGAATAGAGAAAAGTCAATTTAGGCTTCCCAATGAACAAGTGCGTACAAAGAGAATAGGTATAAATGGGCCTGGAAAACACGGCGCACAAGTAAAATGCAGCAAGCCAAGCACTCAGGGAAGCCGGATACAATGGATGGAGTCAAATACTGCAGAGCTTTTTAAACTATATACAATCCGCACAATAGGCTTAGTCCAGACATCTATGTGTAACTAGCTGCGAATGGGGAACAGCAAGCTGGGATTCTGTAACACTGTTAAAGAACATTAGAATAGTCAGATTTGTAGCTAAAGACATTGAATGCTGCAGGTCAGGGAGATGAACATTAAAATGTGAATTTCATTTTATTTTATTTTTTTTTTAACCATAGAACAATTATTTCCTTTTTACGCTTGTTAAAGTAGAAAAAAAAACACACTAAAATAAATCTTTTAATCGCTCTGTATCCTTTAACATTTTGAAAAAGAGGAAATTTATTATAATATTCTGACAAGACTCGTTCTGCATTGTTGAGCTACAAAACGTGCGATGTGATCGCTTAATGTATTTCCTATGTATTCATTTCATAGTCAATATGTTGTGATGATATCAATTAACACTTATTTTTGGTGTATGAACAATATACGTGCGTAATATATGTGCATGTACAGTGGGTACGGAAAGTATTCAGACCGCTTTAAATTTTTCACTCTTTGTTTCATTGCAGCCATTTGGTAAATTCAAAAAAGTTCATTTTTTTCTCAGTAATGTACACTCTGCACCCCATCTTGACTGAAAAAAAAACAAGAAATGTAGAAAATTTTGCAAATGTATTAAAAAAGAGAAACTGAAGATATTTCAGTTTCTCTTTTTTAATAAATTTGCAAAATTTTCTACATTTCTTGTTTTTTTTTCAGTATTTTTTTTTCAGACTCTTTGCTCAGTATTGGGTGGAAGCACCCTTTTGAGCTAGTACAGCCATGAGTCTTTTTGGGAATGATGCAACAATTTTTTCACACCTTGATTTGGGGATCCTCTGCCATTCTTCCTTGCAGATCCTCTCCTGTTTCATCAGGTTGGATGGTGAACGTTGGTGGACAACCATTTTCAGGTCTCTCCATAGATGCTCTATTGGGTTTAGGTCAGGACTCTGGCTGGGCCAGTTAAGAATGGTCACAGAGTTGTTCTGAAGCCCCTCCTTTGTTATTTTAGCTGTGTGCTTAGGGTCAATGCCTTGTTGGAAGGTCAACCTTTGGCCAAGTCTGAGATCCAGAGCACTCTGGAAGAGGTTTTCATCCAGGATATCTCTGTACTTGGCCATATTCATGTTTCCTTCAATTGCAACCAGTCATCCTGTCCCTGCAGCTGAAAAACACCCACATAGCATGATGCTGCCATGCCATCAACGGTGAATAGAAGGCAAAAAAAGCACCCTAATGGGTGGGGTCCAGCGCTGCTGGTCACCACTACTCTGAGCAGCTGTTGACACTGTGCTGACAGTGCTGCAATCAATCACTGTGCTTTGTGGCTTTTGACATCTAAATAGGTGGGACTGTGGGGTTTGGTGATTGGCTGTTGTACTGTTAGTGTGACGTCACCGCTGCTGCCAATCCAGAGAGGCACTGCTGTATCCTGGGAGTGTGAATGTTTGTTTGTTGCCTTTCTGAGCACTAATCTTTGTAAGGGCTCATACTCATCTGCGTTTAGAAAATCATTCCAATGTGAGGACTTTCTCACACAGCGAGCGGTGATGTCAGTAAGGTGACTGGTGTTCATCAGCTATGAAGTCTGGAGACCTTACTCACCTCAGTGCTAGACACTGCAGGAACATAATCACGTTCCTGTTTCAGTGTGTTCCGGCTGGCTTGCTGAGCATCATGCCACCGCTCAACCGCATCATGCCACCCAGATGTAGCAGAACTGGAGTTCTTCGTTGGAAAAATGGATTGTCACCAGACAGGTGAGGAATATGGTATTTTTTTATTTTTGATTTACATTAATAAATGGGTAAAAGAGGGTGGGGAGTGTTTATTTCAAATAAAGGAGTATGTGTCTTTATTTCAATTAAAGACACGCACAGAGTAAAATACTTTATTACATTTGTCTATAGGGTTCATAATGAGGGCGTCTTATAGATGCTTTTCCATTACTGAAGTAATTAGGAAAACACAGCACTTCTGGAATTCTGGTGGTGAACAAGTAGGATAACCAAATCCATCAGTTGCAATGTAGAAATACTTGGCACTCATATAGGTGAATTCAAGAACTTATTTATTGAATGAAGAAATTCCAGAAAATTAAGAGACGTTACGGTCAATACCTGTCCTTCATCAGTCTGGTAACAAAAAATGCAGAAAGACATAAACAAAAGGAAACTATAGAAAAACACCATCAATCAATTCCTGGTAATAAATAAACAGAACAAAAAACATAACTTCACAGAATGCCATCGATAACATCAATACATCATGGTGAGGAAAGGTATGCAAACTCCAAATCAGCGTAACTCTAATGCTATTTCTAGGACAAGAAAGGGGGAAATTAAATTTAGAAAACAAATGAAAAGCGGGAGGTAGAGGAGAGGACTCAGGAGAGACAGTGCCCTGTATCATTAGCAATCCCTAGTTCACATAGAGATAAGAATACAAAGGTGCCCTACAATATAAACAGGGAGGACCGTGGGAACATATACAAACAATTATTCCTCCAATCAAATTTCACATAAAAAGTAAATAATTTTATTGAAATATACGGTTAAAAAATTCTTTTAAGAAAGGAGATGCAAACAAACAGAACAAAAATGGAAAACAAGCCAACACTGAGCTGAAAAGTAAGTTATGTCCAAAATTATACATAGAGAGTACAGCAACTTGCAATAATAAACCGTAAATTAATATATAGAAGCAGATATGCTTAAATAAGAAGGGATAAAATGCAAGGTGCAAATGACTAGGTATAAGCTAGAACATAATTAAATGGGCAGGACTTTGCTGGGTTTTGTTTTAGGAAACTCCCTAGAGATTATACAAAAAGGTATAAAAAATTAAATGAAAAGAATAAAATTCATAGGAAAATCCAAGAAAAAAAAAAGATTTCTTTGCACACCATAGCTGACAGTAATGGAAATGATAGCCAGTGCATGATAACACAACCAGATATATATGTATATACAAGCTAAAAAGTGCAAATAGTTACCCAGGGTCCAGGCAGCTCCAGTGTACCCCTTGACGAGCGTTTCGAGAATCTATTCCTCAGAAGGGGTGCATCTAGAGATAAGGTAGACAAACTTGTCATAGTGGTATTGTTAGAGGCAATAGATGCATTGGATGACAGGTGCCCAGCAGGCCTGAAAAGAACAAGACAGGCAGAAAGAAGGATAACAGCAAAGAGATTAAAGAGCTAAGTACAACCATGCATAGCTGTGATCTCATCTCACAAGATCTTGGTGCCGAGATCTCCATTTGTGCATGCCACGGCAGCCATTTTCCCGGAGTCTACCGCACAGTAAACCATGTAAATATGGGGGCTCTGGGCTTTTACAAAATTTCGGCAGAGCCCCCCCGCACCACCAAACACCGCAGCAGCGCACATCGGAACACCCCCTCATCCGAGCCTGCAGCAATGCTCCACTCTTGCTTCCTACAGTAGTGACCCCGCTTCACCGCAGCCACCACCCAGTAAGCAATAAGACATGGATTATTAGCACCACCATTTTATTAAAAAAGTTTTCCTATTTTTCTCCTCAAAATTAGGGGTGCAATCCGATATTTTATCAGATTCCACACGTCCTTTTTAAATGTAGTATGAGCCCCTAAAGGGACAATTCCCTAGATACAAAAACTTGCTCATACATCACAGAATTGAAGTGATGCCTCCATGTTTCTAATACAACATCTTCCCTCGGTTGCTTGAAAGAGACCCCTTGCCAGAAAACCCCCACTTCTCAATCAGCTGACTGCAGCGCCCATTAAGAAAAGACAAGGTAAAGCGCTGCATTCATGGTCAATCAGGAGGACTCTGTGGAGCTGTATTGTTTCCAATAGACAGAATTTAACCGCTTTCAGTGCGCCAATGCAGAAGAGCCTCTCAATTAGAGCTAATCAGGTTGGAGGGCATTCGAGAAGGGGATGTCAGAAGCAGGACAACTCCTTAAACATTACGGACTGTTGTTGTTCAATCTTTTTTTCTTTTCCATCTTTTTGTCTAGATAATTTCAATTCCAATGAAAGGGTAGGTCATCTCACCCAATGGTGACCACTGATTTCATAATTATACCACTAGCCGCAAAATGTACTTTTCTCCTTTGTGTATTTCTCCTACAAACAAAATCCTGAGAAAATTGGTGAACTGAACGTAAGGAATCTGGAGTGTATCACATTCCTATTTTGAAAAAAATGAATTTATATAGACAGACAGGGTGCGCATAATTTTCAGAAATAGCACCCCCTCTTGGCCAAGGCCTGTGCCAGGTATTGCATTCAATCCCTAATTTCATACAATTGCTTGATGAGCACCAGTCTGAGGATGCTTTTTTATTTTAGAAATCAGTGGCCAAACAAAGACTGATGATTTTTCTAAATATAACCTATTATCAATAGTGTCCAGAAGGATCCATAATACCAAATCATGAATTTAGCAAAATTAGGGTCAGAACTTCTAGTTGGTGAGATCCCGGTATGAAAGGCAGGAGCGTATTATTGTGATATCCTACTTTTTGCAGTTACTCATCCTTTACTAAGTAGTTGCTGAATACTGACCTCTCTAAAGATGTTACCGTTCAGTAACCGCTTAGTAAAGGATGCCATGCAGGATCTCGAGCTTTCATAGCAAGGTGGGCCACAGAACCCACGTCCAGGAAGACAGGAACTGACTTTTCTAGAAAGTCCAGTCCTTTGGAGTGGACTATTTAGGAAAATAAATAAAATATGATCTGAGCATGATCCAGCCCTGCTTGCACCATGGCAGGCACCATTTAACCCAAAATTAATGGCACCAGTGGACCCTTAAGAGGTTATTTGCATCTCATGCATTTATGGCATCGCTACTGGGAGTACCCAATAACCTGTTTAGCTCAATTTGGAAAAGGTGAGGTGGCCGCTCATGCGCTGCTCTCGCTATTCATTTAGATGGGAATTAGGAGGAAAAAAATGAAATCTTTCTCAGTTATTCTCAGAACCCCCTTCTAAATAAATAGAGAAACCTGTGCATGTGCAGCCACCACTCCATTAACAGCTGTGTCTGATGAGGCCCTGTCCTCCAGAAAAAGGGGTTGCTATGAAGTGCCATTATATCTTCCTGTTTGAGAAATGATTTAGCAGCTGAAAAATATACTTACTTTTCATCACTGTAAAGTTTGTCTGTGTCTGGTTAGTGTTTTTACCTTCCCAATAGAGTCTCATTGTCCGCAGTAAACATGTGGAGTTACGTTTTCTTTCACCTTTATTCACCCAAACACATACAGAGATTGGCCTTGGTCTCTGCCCAGGACACAATGACAAAAATGTGATTAACAACTTTCCCTAGTCGAGTTTCTCAGGAAAACATATAATCCTGCCTGCTGCTGATTTTTTTCATTCAGTTGATTTTCCTTTCACTCTATCCAGCTCAACTTCTCAAAACCCAGGTGGTCTTTTTATGTTTTTTGTTTTCCATTATTTTGGTTAGAAATTTGAAATGACCTTTGAAACAAGTTGATAAAAGTCAAATGATTAGTGGCCCAGTGTTAACTGTTGTAACTTTTATACATGAAGAAATTGAATTCTTATATAAGAAAAACCCTAATGGATTTCTATTTATTCCATACATTTCCATAATAGTTGTCTTTAAAACAAACTTGTAAAATTATTAATAGCAATGTTACTGCCTTTGCTGGACATACGACATATACATATATACATATACAGTGCCTTGAAAAATTATTCATACCCCATGAACGTTTCCACATTTTTTCATTTTACACCCACAAATTTTAATGTATTTTATTGGGATTTTACGTGAAATACCAACACTAAGTTACAAGTATTTGTGAAGTGTAGAGAATATGCTACATTGTTTTCTAATTATTTTAAAAATATTATAAGTCTGAAAATTGTGATGAGCATTTATATCCTGCCCCCTGTAGTTTGATCTCCCTAAATAAAATCTTGAGTGACCATTTGCCTCCAGAAGTCACATAATTAGTGTGTAACTTATTCTCAGTGTAACTACAGCTGTTCTGTGAAGGCCTCAGAGGTTTATGTGAGAACATTAGAGATCAAACAGCTTCATGAAAACAAAGGAACACACCAGACAGGTCAGGGATAAAGTTGTGGAGAAGAGTAAAACAGGGCTAGGTTATAGCCCAAGCTCTGAACATCTCATGGAGTACTGATCAATTCATTATCCAAATTGGAAGGAGTATGGCACAACTGCAAACCTATCAAGACATGGCTGCCACCTAAACTGTGATTGACTCGACGGCTGAAAAAACTGATGAAGACGGATCCTCCGTCGAAACGCGTTGTGGTTTAAACCCATCTCTTGTCTGAGTCTCTTTCCTGCGCTCCTAAGACCGTTTTCCATTTTCTCATTGCTACTATCCTCCATTGGAGGTTTTCGGCTGGAGCTGCGGTGGAGAACTGACATCCTTGTCTGCCCCTGGGTTGCTTCCTAAGTGCTCTTTTATGACCGCTTATCACTGACTCTTACCTAAACCGTGATTGATTCGGCGGCTGAAAAAAATGCATGTCACAATTTTTCACATTTCTATTTTTAAAATATTTAGAAAACTATGAATCCCAATAAAAAAACATTTACATTTGTGGGTATAACATGAAAAAACATGGAAACGTCCATGGGGTATGAATACTTTTTCAAGGCATTATACATACACACATTAGGATGTGTACAATAGCACTATATGTGTGCTGTTTAAAACGCAGTGTTTTCACTTTTTACTACAAAATTTAAAGCGTAACCATTGTTTGATTTTTTATTTCAGAAATCAATATATGAAACATATAAACACAGAAGGTGACATAAGTATTGAACACGTCACGTCATGTGTTCAATACTTATTTCACCCCCTTTATATGTTTCATATATTGATTTATGAAATAAAAAAATCAAACAATGGTTACGCTTTAAATTTTGTAGTAAAAAGTGAAAACACTGCGTTTTAGACAGCACATATATGGTGCTTTATGCACATCCTAAAAAACACTTTGGAATTTCCTTCTAGCTAAAGGGTCCTCTTTGAGTTCAGTATTTAAAGGGGGTCTTCCACAATCATTATTTGCTAGAAGGGACTGCCGATAGTAGGCTGCCTGCAGATTGGACTACTGGTACTCTCCCCAAAAAATCAGCAGAGCCAGTGCTGGAAAACTAAAGTATTACACAGTTCCAATTTAAATCAATGGAATGTTTTTGTGTAATGACAAAACAGCTTCTGTCCTCCATGGCTAGAGATGCTGTTTTCAGCCACACTCTATTCTGACTCTTTAATAAGGATCCTAAATAAGGAACCCCTCTATTAAAACAATTTTAATAGGGTAGCTGATAATGGGTTAAAGCATTACACATATAGGTAATATCATGAAAATAAACTCTTTACAGTTACAGTACTTACACACTACATATTTGCACGTACTAATTCTTTATAAAAAGTATATTCTTAGTTTTACCTCTAAATCACTCACCAAATATTTATACAAATGTATATTCTGGTCCTGTTTCCCTTTATACAACCTGTCTGTTAAGTAATCACAAAAAAAAACAAAAGAGAGAGAAAATACATCATTTTCAATCCTGAATCTAGTTTTCGGACTTGCACCCAGTATTTTTTTTTATTCTGGCAATTGAAACAACATGATAATGGAGCGTCAAGACAAAATTACCATTTTTATATACCAATCTCAGGACTCATCAGCATAGACAATCAATCCTTTCACTTCAGCCGTAATAGGAAAATTTCAAGCAATATCTTCTGATTGGAGTTGGACTTGTAAAATGACTTAGCTGGGGGCTTTGCTTTAAATGTAACAAGCCTGAAATCTGAAGTGCAATTTCCATGCAGACTCACAACAGAACGAGCCACTTGCCCCAGTTCTAATTGCCTTTGATTGCTGTTTGTGCTGCCCAGATACTACTCCATCTTCAAAATCACCTTCAAGGGCTCCAGTACTTTTTGACTGCTCAATTTTTAATCAAGAACTTCCAAACAGCAAATCATTTGGCTATTACAGCAGTAGGGGCTTCTGCCAGCCCCTGCATCTCGTTTATCTAATTGACCTTAGTGCATTCCGCTAACAATGTGGACAGAGAATCACCGCCACTCGCTGTGCTTTATCCATTGTGTTACTGTTGGTGCAAAATATCAAATAATGCCCATAACAAAGTCTGAAAATAAGCTAAAAAAATGTCGAGAAATGTCTCTCTTTAGTCTACAGGTAAAAAAAATACAATATTATTGAATTATCATTGAACATAAAATTAAGAAATATTTAAAAATACCTGTAATTTTTATGAATTTATTTCCCATGTTCTAACGAGAAGTATTTGTGTAACAGCAGAGAGCAGCTACCAATACTAGCCCTTTTATTTCCTCTATGCCTCGAGCACAGACAGAAATTTGGGGGGGGGATTTGGTTTCTCCATTAATGTTCTCTTATAGTCATTGAACTGCAGACACTTGAAAAGTTAGTAATTTGGATAGTACCGTAATTCACATTTTTACAGAGTTACTTACATAATGAAACCATATAATACCTAATCAAAACAAGGTTACAGCCTATATACTGCTAAAGTAAAATAACTATTCAGCGCCAATATAATAACTTGCACATGACTGTACTCTTTAGTACTCTGTGGACTCTACTGTACCTTTGTGCCTCTGATATTGGCATATTCGAAGGCTAGCTGTACATTTTATATAGCCGTTGTTCAAATGCCCCATACACATAATGGCTTGATTCAGCAGAGAGTATTATTATTATTTATTATGCTTTGCTTACATTATTATTTAACGATCTCAAGCCATGGCATTTTGATGGATGAGCGCTCTGTAGGAAGATCAATCTTGTGCGAGCCTAGATAGATCCACCAGGGTCTTCTCTGTTATTCTGATTGTATCAACCCCTCGGGTTGCTGATCTTTCTCACTGCCTTGTTCCTTTATTATTTACTTTCTATTGTTCCGACCATGATGTCCTTCTCCAGTGATTGTTCTCTTTGTATGATGTGTCCAAGTAGGCAAGTCATAGCTTGGTGATCCTTGCTTCAAATGACATGTCTGGCTTCCTTTGTTCCAAGATTCATTTGTTTGTTCTTCTTGCCATCCATGGTATTGATAACATCCTTCTCCAGCACCACATTTCGAAGGTGCCGATTCTTCTCTCTTGTTTTTTATCATCCAGGTTTTGCATCCTTGGGTTAGCACAGAAAAGACCAAATTATCTCCCAGCCAAGTCTTCGTCACCATTGAAATGTACCTCGATTTGAAGACCTCGTCCAGTGACTTTATTGTTGATGTGCCCAGAGCTGTTCTCCTGTTCACTTCCAGAGACATAGCTGCATCTGAAGAAAACTGGAGAGCGACATGCTTGAAACTACTGATGTTTATATAGTTGTATTTAAGTCCATTCAGTTCGTAACTGAAAGCATTAAGAAATGCATGAAAATAAAAAATACTGTATATACTCGAGTATAAGCCGACCCGAGTATAAGCCGACCCCCCCTAATTTTGCCACAAAAAACTGGGAAGACCTATTGACTCGAGTATAAGCCTAGGGTGGAAAATGCAGCAGCTACTGGTAAATTTATAAAATAAAAATAGATACCAATAAAAGTAAAATTAATTGAGACATCAGTAGGTTAAATGTTTTTGAATATCCATATTGAATCAGGAGCCCCATATAATGCTCCATACAGTTCATGATGGCCCCATAAGATGCGCCATACAAAATACACCCCATATAATGCTGCACAAAGGTTAATAATGGCCCCATAAGATGCTCCCTAGAATAATTTGCCCAATATGCTGCTCCATAAAGGTTATGGCCCCATAAGATGCTCCATAGAATAGGCCCAAAATGCTGCCCCCATAAGATGCTCCATAGATTATGCCCCCATGTGCTGCCCCCATAAGATGCTCCATAGATTATGCCCCAATATGCTGCCCCCATAAGATGCTCCATAGATTATGCCCCTATAAGATGCTCCATAGGTTATTCCCCCATATGCTGCCCCCATAAGATGCTCCATAGATTATTCCCCCATATGCTGCCCCTATAAGATGCTCCATAGATTATTCCCCCAAATGCTGCCCGCATAAGATGCTCCATAGATTATGCCCCTATATGCTGCCAGTATAAGATGCTCCATAGGTTATTCCCCCATATGCTGCCCCCATAAGATGCTCCATAGATTACTCCCCCATATGCTGCCCCAGGTCTCCCTATGCCTTGTGAGAAAGCAGGAGGTAAGGTCCTGGATGGCAGGTCTTTGGTAGTGAGATGGTTTTTATTTTGACTGAATTTTAGATCTGGGCTTTAGAAATGACCAAAAGAGCCTGGGTGAGAAAGGTTGCTCCCATGCGCCAGTCTGGGTTTTAGGACACGTTCAGATGTTCAGTATTTGGTCAGTATTTTACATCAGCATTTGTAAGCCAAAATCAGGAGTGGAACAGTCAGAAGAAAAGTATAATAGAAACACATCACCACTTCTGCATTTTTCACCCACTCTTGGTTTTGGCTTACAAATACTGATGTAAAATACTGACTGTGTGAACATGTCCTTACAAGCCGAATAACAGGCAGCTGGGTTAGCTCAGCCGAGTGTGTTGTGTTGGAGCTGGATTAAAGGGCATGTCACACTAAGATATCGCTAGCAATATCGCTATAACTAGTGACGTTATAGCGATATTGCTAGCGATATCTCTGTGTCTGATACTTACCTACGACCGGCTCCCCCGCTGGTTATCGCTGATCGCGCGAGAACAAGCTGGACTGTTTCTCGTCGTCAGCTTCCTGTGGCGCTTCCTGCTGTGAGGACGAGCGACGCGTGGACGCGGGCGGGAGGACGCAGGATCGCCTGGTGTGACAGGTAAGTAGCGATCCCCGTCCCCAGCGATGTCGCTGGTGAGATCTGCCTGTGTGGCAGCTCACTAGCGACCACTTAGCGATGTACCAGCGATCCTGACTGCGTCATATCGCTGGTCGGGATCGCTGGTACATCGCTAAGTGTGACAGTACCTTAAGGCTGTTCATGGTGGAAAGTCTTTTGCTAGATACTGAGAAGCGGTGGGACATAGCCAGAGAAATGACAGTTTTGTTATTCATTGGTGCTGAAGGAAGGCTGTTTTCATTTTTGGAGCGGTAAAGTTTATGAAGGACAATAAACTTTATTCTGTTTTGATCTAAAAACCCTGTGACTATGCGTATCCAAGTGGCTACCAGACAACTGAAACCCTGGCAGCCTGTATTTTAATCAAGACCTTGCCATCACAAAACACTGTTGATATGTGTGACAAAATCACTTTTATCTCACTGCTTAGTATTTGCATGTTATCTAGGACTAGTCCTGTGATCATGTCCCCCTTAGTGTGACTGATGTTTTCTTCGGTGTAGTTAAAACCCATGGAGGCGCACTGAAGATATGACAGAGAAAAGAAAAAAGCTGTCAACACCACTGAGCGGGAATGAGTAAAGGACCTGAGGCTGAAATGACCTCAGGTCCATGCAGAGGTCTCAGGCAGAGAAAATATTTGGGCCAATGTATTAAAATTGGTTAAACCTTTGGGAACAGTTTTTATTTTTTACTTATGCAGCACCTGCCAGGGCTGTGGGGATACTCGGTACCGGGCCGGTCACGGCAGCAGTGACCCAGTCCGTGGCCCTGGGCGTCCAATGAAAAATGATGATTAAAGGGGAAATAAAGTTTATAAGAGATGATTCATGACGCCACCTGTGGTACTCGGCCAAGGATGGCCGATGCTGCTTAAAGAGACCGCTGAGTCTGATGGTGATGCAGCAGCGATGATACAGCTCTCCACAGCTAGAGCTTAGTCCCAGGGCAATTATATTGTTTAATATGGTGATGATGGTTGTAGTGCAGGGTGGATGGCACAGTAAATAACTCAGAGAACACAGCAGGGTGCAGTTTCCACACTTTTACTCATGGTTTAAAGTGCAGGCCGGGGCACTAGTTACAGATGAAAAAAATAACTAAATTGTAATTGGCTTTCATTAAAAATGTATCACCTTCTATAGCCTCTGTCTTTTGCTGGCTGCAGAATGAGTTAACTCAGGAGGGCCGGGGAGCCTGGAAGCAACTTAAGATCCACTAAGCCAGATGGGTTTTGAGGCCTCCTTACTGTGATGTCCTCTCAGGTCCTTGCTGCCTAAAGCTATGCTCAGTCCTCTATTCCTCTATTCCTTATTGTTCTGAAGTACTTGCCCATATGGCAGACAGCTTGAGCCTATTGCAGGTGTCATTCTTTTGTGGTGGCTCCAGGCTCTGGTCTGCTGCAGTGCCTTCGGGTGCTTGCTGGGCCAGGAGACCTGCAATCCACTGCCCTCCGGATTTAGCTGCTGGGACTGTTGTACCTGTCAGCCACAGACTCCGGTGTCTGGCTTCTAGAGCTGTACTCTGGGGTGAGCTTGGTCACAGCTCCACTCCCCAGGTTCTCAATCACATCTCCTCTTTCCTCTCTTCACTCAGACTCTGTCTTTCTCAGTCCCAGACACTGACTGACTCACCACGCCTCCAGGCCAGAACTAATAGAGAAGCTCCCCTGAAACTGAGTTTAGAGCTCCCCCTTCTGGTCTGGAGTCAGGAAAAGTGTTGGATGTAAGAGTTATCTAGTCATGGAACCCCTCCTTGCTTCCAGGCATGTCATCACCCCCCTGTGAGGGAGGCAATGCCACTGTGGCAACTGGACTCTTGGGGTGCCACATTTACATTTGTGCACTTTGATTTCATTTAAACTTTTCCACTATTTTGCTTTCACAGGCTTATTTGTTTCCCTGCAATTCAATTTCAACTTAATAGTCCTATAGTCATAAATCACCTGTCAGGAGCTAAACTGAAAAAGATAAATGAGTTGGAAGCTGACCCATTGGACTGTCTGGACGAACTCACCTATCGCTTCTGAGTTAACTCATTCTGCAGCCAGCAAAAGACAGAGGCTATAGAAGGTGATACATTTTTAATGAAAGCCAATTACAATTTAGTTATTTTTTTCATTAAAATGTAAAATTAAATTTTCTTTAAAATAAAAAAAGGTTTAAAACCCTGCAACTTTCTTTGTAGAAATGTAAATTAAATCAAATAATTCCATTAATACACAAGTTCCATTTTATAACCTTTGCCCATGAGAAGGGTCATAGCGTAATAGTGTTTGACTAGTGTGACCAACTTTTTACTACGAGGCTGCCTATGCAGCATCAGTAGTAAAATGATATAAAGTTTAAAATAATAATAAAAAAAAAATGGTGTAATTCTCACCTTCCGGCGACCCACGCAGCGTCCCCAGGCCTCAGCGATGCTCCCGGCAAGTCCCGTTCACAGCGATGCCTTGTGACAATGACATTTGATGATGTAGCGGTCTCGCGAGACCGCTACGTCATCAAAGGTCATTGTCGCAGGGCATCACTGGGAATGGGATTTGCCGGGAGCATCGCTGAGGCCTAGGAACACTGCGGGGGACGCTGGAAGGTGAGAATAACACAATTTTTTATTTTAATTCTATTTTTTACAGGGATATGGTACCCAGAGCATGGAGGAGAGTCTCCCCTCCTCCAGACCCTGGGTACTATCCGCACATTTTCCGCTTACTTCGCGCATGGTGGGCATAGCCACATGCGGAAAGTAAGCGGAACAATGCATTCCTATGTGTGCGAAATTCCCGCGATTCCACACAACGAATGAGCATGCTGTGTATTTTTCTGCGACGTGATTTTGCCGCGGAAAACTACGCAGCATTAGCATAGCATGTGCGGAATGCCATTGAATTCAATGAGTTGCTTATTTTATGTGTTTTTGCAGCATTTTCACGGTGAAAAAATGCGGCAAAAATACATAAAATCCGTGGGAATTCCGGACGTGTGCACGTAGCCCCAGAATATCATCAAAAAGTTAATTTTTCAGTTCTTCATTGCAAAAAGTGAAACTCATATATTACATAGAGTCATTACAAACAGAGTGATCTATCTCGTGTTTATTTCTGTTTATGTTGATGATTAAGGCTTACAGCCAATGAAAATCCAAAAGTCATTATCTCAGTAAATTAGAATACTTTATAACACCAGCTTGAAAAATGATTTTAAAATCCAAAATGTTGGCCTACTGAAATGTATGATCAGTAAATGCCCTCAATACTTGGGGCTCCTTTTGCATCAATTACTGCATCAATGCGGCATGGCATGGAGGCGATCAGCCTGCAGCACTGCTGAGATGTTATGGAAGCCCAGGTTGCTTTGATAGCAGCCTTCAGCTCGTTTGCATTGTTGGATCTGGTGTCCCGTTCAGATGAAAACAGTTGTAGCCAGGAAATGTTTGCAACAAATGTGTCACGTGTGAACATATCTTTCACTTTTCTAGCATGACAGACTATAGTAAGACTGAGATAAATCATTCAGATTCCTGCCATAGCCGTCACTACAGAACCAGCAGATGGCAGTCAGACTATAGCTATTGGCCATTCTTCATTTCATACAGTGTAATATCCCTCCATTCCATTATATTATACGGGTAAGCATTGCCTCATTATCTGTAATGCCTGTTACTATGTTACCACCTTATGTAATGTGATATATAATGAGGAAATATTTAACTTAAATAGTTTTTAATAAAGAAAACTAAATAATATCAACTTTAAAGATTTGATATATTCCAAGACAAGTATAAGAGAAGTAAATATATATACAAAGTTATCAACAATATACAGTATGTTGGCATGTAATAGGTATAAACTTATATTCATTACATTATCCCATTATGTTCCCTTTGAGATAACCTCAACAATTTTAGCCTGTCAATGCAGAACAAGGCCACCTTCACACATTCAGTACTTGGTCAATATTTTACCTTAATATTTGTAAGCCAAAACCAGAAGTGGGTGATAAATCCAGAAGTGGTGACGTGTTTCTATTATACTTTTCCTCTGATTGTTCCACTCAAGATTTTGACTTACAAATACTGATGTAAAATACTGACCAGATACTGATTGTGCGATCATGGTCTAAAAAGCCAAATCTGCATGTGACCCATTCATGTGATTCTTTTAAAAGTTCTTTAACGCTGCTGATTTATTCTGTAGGATATATAAAGACTTGCCACTTAGTGGCTAATGTTAAGAAGCGTATGTTATATATGTGTTTGAGTAACCCAATAATAATTAGTATGGTCGTTATTGAAGTTCTGCAACATTTTCAATATTGGTTAAAAGTGAAGTGAGCAGCTATGATGATGATGATGATGACAGAGATATCAGGCAACAGCTGTATGACCTCAGCCAGGTATGTTTGACCATGAAATACTGCTGCTTTTCAGAGAAAAACATACTTTAACCCCTTTCTGCCATTAGACGTACTATCCCGTCCATGTGCCCTGGGACTTAATTCCTAAGGACGGGATAGTACGTCTAATGCGATCAGCGGCGCCCACGTGGTGAGCGCCGCTGATTGCGGCCGGGTGTCAGCTGATTATCACAGCTGACACCCGGCACAATGTGTCAGGGGCGGTCACGGACCGCCCCCGACACGTTAACCCCTTGTACACCGCGATCAAACACGATTGCGGTGTACCGGGAGTTAAAGGGAAGCTTCGGCAGGGAGGGGGCTCCCTCCGTGCTTCCCTGAGCCCCCCACGGCAGCGAAATGTGCAGCGCTGCTGCGGGGGACTCTTTCTCTACAGGCCCCCGGATCCAAGATGGCGACGAGGGCCTTCGGGGGCCTGTAGGGAGCTGACTTCCTCACTGCCTGCAAAGCGCAGGCATGAGGAAGTCTGCAGAACTGCCTGTGACAGATTGCTGATCTGTCACAGTGATCTGTGATGTGACAGATCAGCGATCTGTCACAGGACAGTGATGTCCCACCTGGGACTATATAATAAAGTAAAAAAAAGTGTAAAAATAATTAAAAAAAAAATCGCTAAATAAATTAGTAAAAAAAAAATATATATATTCCCCAATAAATTCATTTTTTGAAAATAAAAAAAAAAAAACAATAAAAGTACACATATTTGGTATCTCCGCGTCCGTAGCGACCCTCCCTATAAAACTGTCCCATTAGTTAACCCCTTTAGCGAACCCCTTAAAAAATAAAAAACGAAGCAAAAAATAATTTATTATCATACCACCGAACAAAAAGTGCAATAACGCGCGATCAAAAAGACGCATATAAATATCCATGGTACCGCTGAAAACGTCATCTTGTCCCGCAAAAAAAGAGCCGCGAAACAGCATCATCCGCAAAAAAATAAAAAAGTTATAGCTCGCAGAATAAAGTGATGCAAAAATAATTATTTTTTATATAAAATTGTTTTCATTGCAAAAAAGCGCCAAAACATAAAAAAACGACCTAAATGAGGTATCACTGTAACCGTACCAATGCGAAGAATAAAAGCGCTTTATCAATTTTACCACACGCGGAACGGTGTAAACGCACCCCCCCAAAAGAAATTCATGAAACGCTGGTTTTTGTTCATTCTGCGTCCCAAAAATCGGAATAAAAAGCGATCAAAAAATGTCACGTGCCCAAAAATGGTACCGATAAAAACTGACTCGGTGGGTCAAAATACGGAAAAATTATAGCTCTCAATATGTGGTGATGCAAAAACTATTTTTACAATAAAAAGTGTCTTTTAGCGTGCGACAGCCGCCAAACATAAAAACCGCCATAAATAGTAAATCAAACCCCCCGTTATCACCCCCTTAGTTAGGGAAAAATAATAAAATTAAAAAAAGTATTTATTTCCATTTTCCCATTAGGGTTAGGGCTAGGGCTAGGGTTAGGGTTAGGGCTAGGGTTAGGGCTCAGATTAGGGTTAGGGGTGTGTTGGGGTTAGGGTTGGAGTTATAATTGGGGGGTTTCCACTGTTTGGGCACATCAGGTGCTCTCCAAATGCAACATGGTGTCTGATCTCAATTCCAGCCAATTCTGCGTTGAAAAAGTCAAATGGTGCTCCTTCCCTTCCAAGCTCTGCCATGTGCCCAAACAGTGTTTTACCCCCACATATAGGGTATCAGCATACTCAGGACAAATTGCAAAACAACTTTTGGGGTCCAATTTCTCCTGTTACCCTTAGGAAAATAAAATATTGGGGGCAAAAATATCATTTTTGTGGAAAAAAATGATTTTTTTATTTTCACGCCCAGGCGTTATAAACTTCTGTGAAGCACATGGGGGTTCAAAGTGCTCACCACACATCTAGAAAAGTTCCGTGGGGGGTCTAGTTTCCAAAATGGGGTCACTTATGGGGAGTTTCAATAGTTTAGGTACATCAGGGGCTCTCCAAACGCACATGACACCCGCAGACCAATCCATCAAAGTCTGAATTCCAAAACGTCACTACTTCCCTTCCGAGCCCCGACGTGTGCCCATACAGTAGTTTTCTCCCACATATGAGGTATCAGCGTACTCAGGACAAATTGGACAACAACTTTTGGGGTCCAATTTCTCCTGTTACCCTTGGGAAAATAAAAAAATTGGAGACTAATTGATCATGTTTGTGGAAAAAATACGATTTTTTTTATTTTCATGCCTGGGCATTATATACTTCTGTGAAGCCCTTGGGGGTTCAAAGTTCTCACCACACATCTAGATAAGTTCCTTAGGGGGTCTAGTTTCCAAAATGGGGTCACTTGTGGGGGGTTTCCACTGTTTAGGTACATCAGGGGCTCTCCAAAAGCAACATGACACCTGCAGACCATTCCATCAAAGTCTGCATTCCAAAACGTCACTACTTCCCTTCCACATATGAGGTATCAGCGAACTCAGGACAAATTGGACAACAACTTTTGGGGTCTAGTTTCCAAAATGGGGTCATTTGTGGAGGGTTTCCAATCTTTAGGTACATTAGGGGCTCTCCAAAGGCAACATGACACCCGCAGACCATTCCATCAAAGTCTGCATTCCAAAACGTCACTACTTCCCTTCCACATATGAGGTATCAGCGAACTCAGGACAAATTGGACAACAACTTTTGGGGTCCAAGTTCTCCTTGTACCCTTGGGAAAATGAAAAAAATTGGTGACTAAAAGATCATGTTTGTGGAAAAAATACGATTTTGGTATTTTCACGCACGGGCGTTATAAACTTCTGTGAAGCACTGGGGGGTTAAAAGTGCTCACCACACATCTAGATAAGTTCCTTGGGGGGTCTAGTTTCCAAAATGGTGTCATTTGTGGGGGTTTTCTACTGTTTTGGTACATCAGGGGCTTTCCAAACGCGACATGGTGTCCGATCTCAATTCCAGCCAAAAACGTCAAATGGCGCTGCTTCCCTTCCGAGCTCTGCCATGCGCCCAAATAGTCATTTACACCCACATATGGGGTATCAGTGTACTCAGGACAAATTGCACAATAACTTTTAGAGACCTATTACCCTTGGAAAAATAAAAATTGGGGGTGAAAAGATCATTTTTGTGGAAAAAATATGATTTTTTAATTGTACCGCTGTACGTTATAAACTTCTGTGAAGCCCTTGTGGGTTCAAAGTTCCCACCACATATCTAGATAAGTTCCTTGGGGGGGTCTAGTTTCCAAAATTGGGTCACTTGTGGGGGGTTTCCACTGTTTAGGTACATCAGGGGCTCTCCAAACACGACATGGCGTCCGATCTGAATTCCAGCCAATTTTGCATTGCAAAAGTCAAATGGCGCTCTTTCCCTGCTGAGGTCTGCCATGCGCCGAAACAGTGGTTCCCCCCCACATATCAGGTATCGGCGTACTCAGGACAAATTGCACAATAACTTTTGCAGTCCAATTTCTCCTGTTACCCTTGGTAAATTAAAAAAAATTGAACCTGAAGTATTTTTTTAGCGAAAAAAAGTTAAATGTTCATTTTTTTTTAAATATTCAAAAAATTCCTGTGACGCACCTAAAGGGTTAATAAACTTCTTGAATGTGGTTTTGAGCACCTTAAGGGGTGCAGTTTTTAGAATGGTGTCACTTTTGGGTATTTTCTATCATATAGACCCCTCAAAGTGGCTTCAAATGTGATGTGGTCCGTAAAAATAAAATGGTGTTGCAAAAATGAGAAATCGCTGGTCAACTTTTAACCCTTATAACTTCCTAACAAAAAAAAAATTTTGGTTTCAAAATTGTGCTGATGTAAAGTAAACATGTGGGAAATGTTACTTATTCAGTTTTTTGTGTGTTATATCTCTGTGATTTAAGGGCATAAAAATTCAAAGTTGGAAAATTGCAAAATTTTCAAAATTTTTGCCAAATTTCCGTTTTTTTCACAAATAAACGCAAGTTATTTGAATGCAATTTTACCACTAACATGAAGTACAATATGTCACGAGAAAACAATGTCAGAATCACTGGTATCCATGGAAGCGTTTCAGAGTTATTACCTCATAAAGGGACAGTGGTCAGAATGGTAAAAATTGGCCTGGTCATTAACGTGCAAACCACCCTTGGGGCTTAAGGGGTTAAAAAACGCCAGGGACCGATCCATGCTGGAGACTATTCAGAAATGCAGATTCCCAACAACTTCTCCCCCCCCATTCCCCTTGATGGACGGGTCTCTCCCCGTGTGCATGTATAGGGAGAGACCTGTCAGTCATTATCTTCAGGCTTGGAGAAGCCAACTAGTCTCCAGTGCAGCTCGGTCCCTGGCAGCAGTCCGTGACTGCTCTGAGCAGGCTGAGATGGGCACCGTGTAGAGCAGGCAGGTAGTTAGCAACTACTTGCCTGTAAGTTCTCAGGCCCATATGAAAAAAATTACCTTAAATAACCCATTAATAGCCATAAAATGGTTATAAAGTGGTAGAAGTCCAAATCCTGGCACTGCTGCAGATCAGCTAACAGAAGGGACTGCAGTGCTTCAGAGATCAATACCGACGGCCAATCATCCTGTTAACCCTCATCTTAGGGCTGCACTGGATACTCGTTCAATTAGTGCCTCCAACAAAAGGGGGGCACAGAGACACTTTTAATTCAAAGTTACAATGTTTCTATACAACCCATCTAAATTCTGATTCACTGTATCATACACTGATTGGCCATTAAAATCATTGATCATTGACAATTGCTACTGTCAGGAGTGGGATATATTAGGCAGCAAGTGAACAGTTGGTTGTTGGAGTCGATGTGTTGGATGCAGCAAAAACTGACAACCGTAAAGATCTGAATGACCTTGACAAGGACTAAATTGTGAAGGCTGGACACTTGGGTGAGGGCTTCTCAGAGTCTTTTGCAAAGTGTTCTAGTAATGCAGTTGTCCAAGATGGGACAACTGGTGAACCAGTGAGAGGGTCATGGATGCCCAAGGCTGATAGATGCTTGTGGGGAAAGAAGGCTATCTGTCCAACACAAGAGCATGAATTGGTGATAGTGGCAAATCACACAGAGCCTCACAGATCTTTCATAGTACCCATGCTCGCTCCTGTCCACCCCTATAAGTATAAGAAGCATGGAGCAATGGAAGAAGGAGGATCATACGAATGCCTGTTTGGCTGTGAGTCGCTTGCCTGGGGAATCGTTGGCAAACAGAAGGCAAGACAGAGGATTTACAGGACTTGGCACCAGATATCACATAGCACCTTCAGAAATCTTGTGGGGTCTAATCCTTGACAAATCAGAGCTGTTTTCAGCAGTACAAGGGGAGGGTATAAAATATTAAAGGGGATTTCATTATTTTAAATGTTGATAGTGTGTATTCAATGTTTATGGATAAACACTCTCCTTATTTTACTACAGTAATGATAATAGTAACCCGATTTCGCTACATTTAGTTGTCTGCATAAATGGATACTTTACATTATCAGATGCTATCACCGCATGAAAAATATCTCATATTCATTTGTAAGGAACTAAACAGCAGTCTGACTATTTAAACAGCAATACAGAGATACGAATTCAGGGCAACCCTTGACTCACAACCTCTTGTCAAACAAAACATATTTTCTCAGTAGTTTTTGAAAACAGTCTACCTTGGAGGAACGTAAAGTACTTACGGTTAATGGTAGCAAAAACAAATTGCATACTTATAATGTTACCGTTACCCATGAAATCTAAGCAGGTTTCCATTATAAGACATTTTCAGATACACTAATGCAACGTTATTCCACTTAACATTCCTTTGCTGAGGGTCCTTGTGCCCCTATGTACTAAACCCTACCTGTAAGAACAAGGTTGATCTCAACAAACAATGTGGGTTGAGAACTAAAGATGCCAGTAAGACCATTAATATTTGAGAATACAATTCAATGGACTTGAGAAGAATTAGAGAACTATGAAGCAGGTTTAACTAGCTGTAAAGAAAGGAAAATAATTGTTCCTGTATTTGGTAGTCAGACTGATACACCTTGCTATTTGTCATACTTACACTAAACCATTCAAGGACACCGCTCTGGCCTTAGCACATAGCTCTTCTTTGTACGTGGCACCTTTCATGCAGACTTTCATGAATGATCTTTCTTTTATGATGGCACGGCAATGTTCACATTGTTCAACACATGCGAAAAAGAGTTACATCTTTCTGCTTGAAGCGTGCGCCTATTAACTCGCGTTATGACACCGTATTGGTGTGTAGGGTGACAAAAAAGACAGTAGGTATTGTTTAGCAGTCTGGATTCTTCTATGGCTGAGTGAGTGGCATTGTTTGGCATTTTTAATCCTGTTTTTTTCTCATTATTGGGCAATATGTAACAAGTTCCTATTGTGCGGGATCAGCTGTTACCATTTTAACATCTTGTTTGTTTCTGTCTGAATTGAAAGCTACATTTTTTTCTATGATCAAGTCAATCTATAATTCTTCATGTGGTACTAGAAAATATATCGTGAATGGATGGCAGCCAGCTCATTTCAAATGGCTAATGCATGGAACATATGTGGATAGTTACTGGATTTCTTAATATGGCCAGGGCTATCTCTTGTCTCAGGTTGGGGGCTCAGCAGAAGAACTCCCAAGATTGATGCAGCCCATTTACTCACCTTAAGGATTCATTCAGACATCAGTTTTTCTCATATGAGTGTCAGCCATGTTTTTCACGGATAGCACTCATACCTATGATAGTTTATTGGGTTAGTTTACATATCCATTTTTTTTTCTTGGCCCGAGTGGTCTGCACAAAAGCACGGAAACCTATCTGAGATTGTGTAAGGATGATGGACGGTACTGTCATGTTCCTACCCCTGAAGCCACCAGTCACATTATAACATAATGTGAATAGTGTTAGGGTTTTTTTATCACTTGTGTTGAATGAAGGGTAAACTATGTTCTGCAGTTTTCAGTACTATATTGTTAAGATAAGTGTTATAGTGCTTGCATTGTGATATGGTAATATATTAGCATACAGTAAGACATAGGTTAAGATTTAGGAAATAAATTAGTGATTGCAGGGTAAAATACACTTTGATAATCATTGTAAGTGTAATGTGCTTAATATATAGAAATGCAATTGTGAGGGGTTGACACATTTAGCTGCCTCTTCAGGTAGACACAGGAACACTTGGAGAGTGAAACACCTGTTGGTTTATTAAAGTCAGCATAGACCAAGGCAAGGTCCACGAAGACAAAAACAGAGCCTTCCTGGCTTAACAGAAAAACAAAACAAAAAAGTGCAAGAGTCCTTACTCTGCAGGCTCCACCTGCAGACGCATAGTAACATTCTCCACTCCTCCTGGAGCCACATGGGAGTGTTCCTTCTCCCAACACACCCAGACTGTCGCTCATATCCAGGTATTTAACCCGGTCCATGTGATGATCACATGATCATGACATCACCACAGGTCCTGCTAGTACATATTCCGGCGTTGGCTCTGCAAGAGGGGATACAATGAGCACCCTCCCACCCAATCTATGGGTGCTCACATAAAACCAGCCCATTGTAAGTATATGATTAACCCTCTCAGCACTTAGCATGCTGGAGCAAAATAATCTGGTTCTACATCACTGACTGTAGTATACGCAGTGACACATATATACCTTTATACACTGTGCCAGTGACCCTGTCACATATTCCCCTCTCTGCCCAAAGCCAGTGGTTTTGGCACCTTCAGACACTAAGCAGGGAATTCCGGAGAGTGCATCCGCGTTGCCATGTAACTTCCCTGGCCTATGCTCTACGTGGAATATGAAGTCTTGAAGGGATAAGAACCACCTAGTCACCCTGGCGTTCTTACCCTTCTTCTCTCTCAACCATCTCAGAGGGGCATGGTCTGACACTAACTTGAACCTACGGCCTAGCAGGTAGTATTTCAGTGTGTCTACATGCCCACTTCGTAGGCAAACACTCCTCCTCAACGATGACATAATTCTCACAAGAAGAGAATTTTTGACTGAGGTATAGGACAGGATGCTCTTCTCCATTGATTTCCTGTGACAGCACGGCTCCTAACCCAACTTCCGAAGCATCGGTCTGGACCACAAATTCTTTGATAAAGTCTTGGTGCGACCAGAACAGGATGCTTGCACAGAGCCCGCTTGAGTTCTTGAAAGGCCATCTCTGTATCAGGAGTCCATTTCACCATTGTCGACTTGGTGCCCACAAGGAGATCCGTTTGCAATTATGCAAAGTTCAGGATAAAACACCTGTAATACCCACAATCCCAAGAAACGCCCTCACTTGTTTCTTGGATAGTGGTTCAGAGACCACATTCAAATGTTCAGTTTTCTGATTTTTCTCTTTATAGGTATATTTTTGAGTAAAATGTAAATTGTTCTTTTAGTCTATAAACTTCTGACAACATGTCGCCGAATTTCCAAGCAAAGCATTTTGTATTTTTTTTCTGACAAAGAAAAATGGTCAAAATTAAAAAACAACAACAACAGTGCTTTCAGACCTCAAATAATGCAAAGATAACAAGTTCATAATTAATTAGAAGCAACAATACTAATGTTTTAACTCAGAAGGAGTTCTGAAATCAATATTTTGTGGAATAGCCGTGATTTTTAAAAACAGCTTTCATACATCTTGGCATGCTTGCCATCAGTCTTTCACACTGCTTCTGGCACAAAAATGTAAGCAGTTCTTCTTTGTTTGATGGCTTGTGACTATCCATCATCCTCTTGATTACATTCCAGAGGTTTTCAATGGGGTTCAGGTCTGGAGAATGGGCTGCCCATAACAGGGTTTTGATGTGATGGTCTCTTAATTTTTGCCAGAGCTGTAGACCTTGCCCTGCAGGTTCCACATGCAGACACCTAGCAAGGTCCTCCACTCCTCCTGGAACCACATGTGAGTGTTCCCTCTCCCAACACACCCAGACTGTCTCTCATATTCAGGTATTTAATCTGGACCATGTAATGATCACATGATTGGGACATCATCGCAGGTCCTGCTAGTACATATGCCGGTGTTGGCTCTGCAAGAGGGGATACGGTGAGCATCCTCACACCCACTCTATGGATGCTCAAATATAACCAGCCCTGTTATGAATGAGTCACCGTAGGAGGCAAAAACAGAAATACTAGCTAAGTCCAGAAAACCAGAGAAGTTGGCAGCTATCGGATTGTAGACCCCTGAACCTATCAACAACAACTAGCAGTAGCCATGGGGGGTTCCTACGGTGCCCTAGACCCCTCGATCACAGCCGGAGAACTAAATAGCCTAAAGACAGAAAGGGAAATCTAAACTGCCCCAGAGCAGACCCCAAAGCAATAGGCAGCCCCCAACATATAATGACGGTGAAGCAAGATGAAAAAACACTCACAAAGATAGAAAGATAGGCTGAGCAAATGATGGGGCCCAAGCTAACTAAATAGGACAGGATAGAAAAGCTGCTGTCTGCAATCCGCCAAAAACCCTATCAAAACAAGAGCCAACAGACTGATAGGGAAAAAAGCCCTGAAGACGCTAGGCTTCAAAAAGACTATATCAGTACTCAGGTATTTTCTGAAGACAGAGCAAAAAGGAATTCAGCTCACCCCAGCAGGGAATGGCAGAAATCCAGAAAAACAAGGCAAAACCAAACCAAAACACAAATGCAAAAAGCAGAGCAGAAAACTTAGCTTTTGAGGAGCAGGAATCAGACTGGTCTCCTAGAATCCCTCAGAGAAATCACCCGCAAGGCAGAAGGGCGTTGGCTGCCTTATATCCAGTCAGCAATTCCAGTCACCCAGTCATCATCATTCTGCTCAGGTGCTGGTAATCAGCCTCACTACCTTCCTTCACCAGAAGAGGGAGTTCCTCAGACCTCAATGATGAAGGGGAAAATGAACTCACAACAGACGTCATCTCTGATGAAGAGGACCCCAGTAAACGGCTTGCTTCCCTGCCGGCCCTGTGCCAGGAGATGGGAGTTACTCACGGCATTGTGAAGAGCAAGGCCAGACTGGACTGAATGGTGCATAACCTGAAGGCTGTGAACGAATCAACCATGTTTGAAACCCCAGTGGTGCCAGATCTGCACACTCTGCTGACAAACGTGCCAGCCACAGCAACGGTACTCACGGTGATGGATGTGTCCAATGCTCCCCTCAATGCTCCCCCTTCAGCCGGAAATGACCAGTTCCTGAAAACGCACAAGGGGGTGCAGAGCACATGGACAGTGATGCCCAAGAGGGCCCAGAACAGTTGCGGGGGGGCCCCTCCTGCATGAAAACAATATTTGCAGCACACGCCACTCTTCAGTGCTCTCAGCCGTTACCTGTCTCTACTCCCACTCCCAGGGGGGGATGCGAATACGGACCCTCAGAGGAAAAATCTGCAAGATACCATAGATGGCTCCAGTGATGAAGAAGGGTTCCACACGGGATGTGCAGTGACCAGCAGTCAAGACATCCTATGGACCAGAAGATTGTCAGCCCAAGAAGCGGAACTGGCCTGCCAGATTGTGAAGGACAAAACTGCAAAAGTCTATACCGATTCCAGGTACTCGCATGGCATAGCACATGACTTTGGACCCATCTGGGCTGCAAGAGACTTCATCACAGCAAGCGGGTCAACCGTGAAGCATCATGGAGCCATCAGAGACCTGCTGAACGCTTTTCAACTACTAAAAGTGGTGTCAGTGTTGAAGGTCAAGGCACACAAAAAACTGAACACAGTAGAGACACTGGGTATCAACATGGCAGCCAAAGAAGCAGCCAGAGGAAGACAATATGGAAAAATGGGAAAGGTCGTAGAGCCGGATGGCTACTACATGACGACTGAAGACGAGAAAACCTGACAAAATGATTCCTGAAACCTGTACAAGAAAAAGCAGGACCAGACTCAGAAGGAGGAGAAGGAAAGTTGGATGCTGAAGGGCAAAAGCACTGGGCTCCAAAAAAAAACCTGTCTACCTCAAACGTCTACCTCAAGACAGACCCAGTCAACCTCAAAGTATGTACCCTATGGTGGTTCAATGGGCACATGGCCCCCCGCACAGAATTGAATTGAAGACACAGATGAATGACCTGATTGGACTAGACCCCCACCTTAACAGCCAATTTCCAGCAGCTGTCTGGCCTCTGACAAATGCAACATCGGACAAGTGGGAAAAGTTCCCCCACATCATCTGGCCTGAAGATTTCCCAGTAAGGAACCAGTTGGCGAAGACTACTGCAAAGAAGCTACTCTCAAAAATAGTGCGCAGATATGGGGGTTCCAGAAGCAATAGCAAGTGATCAGGGACCCACATTCACAGCAAACCTGACACAAGAGCCCTGATCAGCAGTAGGGTCAGACTTAGGCCTACACACTTCCCGCCATGCCGCATCATAGACTAAGTGGGACACTTAAGAGCAGCATGCTAAAATAAATTCCCCAAGAGACATACAAACCATGGCATTAGACACTACCATAGAAAGAGCTGTCACCAATTTGAAATTTTATTTGGGTCTAAACCCAGGTTAGGGGTATTCTTTACTTAGCAGTTGACTATGCAATGTGATACTTTGTCTGCATGTGAAATTGAATTTATCAAGAATCTTGCTAATGTCCATTCTCGAGTTATTTCCTTCATTGCCAGGTCCAGATTCGGTGCCTGGTATGCACGCCCTGAAGTCAGGAGGCTGAGTGTTGGTGGAAAAAGTCCGTAAGGAGAAGCACTTGATCCCAGATCTGATGGCCCTTCTCCAAGTGCTGACGCCACCAACCTGGAGGAGAAACCCCCACCTGGATCCACGCACCGCATTGCAGGGAAGCCCTCATACCAGAAGATACACCTGAGCTGGAATGATGCTGTGGATGTCCTACCTGACTGAATAAATTACCTACCTGATAGAGAATACACATGCACTGACTGCATAGACTGCTAACTAAGAGACTTTGATTACATTGCACCAAACCCCCGTTAGGGACAGATCTCCTGACCGCCCATTTGTGGAAGTCTGTGCGGAGGGGGGCGTGTGCGCTAGGCATGCATCAACCCACTTGCAGCATAAAAGAGTTGCAGCGCTTTGGGACAGGAGTAGGATTTTAGGGCAAGTGATATCTAAGGGGGGATTGTGATAGAAATATATATTTATGTATTTCATCTAGATCTCACTTGCCTGCTATAGGCTATATGCTATATGTTATATACTCATATATACTCCATATACTCATATGCGCACATAGATACATATTCACAGCTATCTTGAACTTTGTAATCAGTTGCTGAAGATGACCTAATCACATGCTCCCGTCTGGAGAACCAACGTGATAGCATTGTCTCATGTCTTGAGAAATATCTACCAGACATGGGAAATGAGGAAGTTAGGCCAGATGTACCGACAGATATCGGAGTTTTGCTGGCATCGCAGAACAATGGGCCGTAAATTATATTGCTAGAATCAGCTTTTTGGTAAACTCTTCCATATATGTTCATGTATTCAAACCCACCAATCAGATAAGAAGTTCAGCCCTATGTAATTGAGTAACCACTCCTTTCTGTACTAAATGATAAAACCATGTATGTGCAATAAAACTGGCAGAGTCCTGCTTGAAAGAGATGCTGCTAACAACGTGTTTAGGGAGTCTTTTTTTCTGTTGAGCGCTCAATAAGACTCTGTCTAATTAGGACAGGCAGCAACATACACTGGTATATCTACCCAATTAAATTTCCACGACACGTACACTTCGTGCACACGGCTCCGCTGACCTCGTACACGCGCGGCTCCGCTCCGTACACGCGCGGCTCCGCTCACCTCGTACACACACGGCTTGGCTCCGTACATACACGGCTCTGCTCCTTACACCTTGTACACACCTTGTATAAAGCCATATAGAGAGACCTGTGCAATGCACTGTGCACTATAGAACCGTATCATGAGAGAGAGACCTGTGCAGTGTGCCCTATAGAGCCATATAAAGAGAGACCTGTGCAGTGTGCACTATAAAGCCAGATAGAGAGAAAGACCTCTGATGCAGAAGCTTCTGCCACTACTCACCTCGGCACTGAGCAGCTCCTAATAACAGGTCTCACAGGACAGGTGCAGATCTGTGGGAGTCGGAACGCCAGCAGCAGGAGGACACAGCAGTCACACAGGACACTTACAAATTTAAGGGACCTCACCTCACCCTTGACAAGCAGAAGGAGAACGCAGCAACAGCTTGCAGCACACACAGTCAAGGCAGAAGGACCTGTGGACACCCCTCTCAATGGATCACGTGACTTGGTGACTGCATTCTTTCAATCCATCTTCCCCCAGAACCTGCGGTGACGCCTCCCTGCTGCGGGTCACATGGTACGGTGACGTCTTCCTTCTCCTTCATTATTGGTGGATGGACGGGCCCCCTAAGCCGTCAGGCCCAGTCACAGCTGTGACCTCTGGGACCGCTATAATTACGCCCCTGGTCCTGCTGCTACTGCTTCTTGTACTTGACACGGTCCTCTTTCTCTTTGCTTTTCTTCAGTTAATTTGCCAATTGAAAAATAAAATTCTTTCTTTTTTTTCATCGTCTTGTTCTGTACCTGATTATAGATGACCCAGCCATGATTGCCACCAAATACAAGATGTTTTAAAAGAATTGCATTGGCCATCTCCTGCATGCAGCCTTAGAGGTGTATGCTCGCGTCATTTGGTCAACCACATTGACTCAATACGTTGCGAAGTTATAGAAGGTTACAGTTTCTGGTTTCTTCGTTCCTTCTTTGCTCACTGCTACATCAGAATGCAGTGTACTGAGAAGAATTACATTCTCCATTTCTCCCTTTGTACACAGTCAAGGTGCATTCTGCATTTCCAGTTGGTCGGAGGATGGTGGTAGAGTACATTTTAGCATTGCCCTTCTTCAACTCAACAGGAATTTCATAGCGAGTCTTGTTTATTGTCCCCATCAATGATGTTTTATTCTCTTGGAGCTTCATGGCAAGTTCAAGAGACGTGAAGAAGTTGTCTATTGTCACATTCCTTCCTTGGTTTAGAAATGGCTCCACAAGGCAGAGAACAGCATACTCTCCCAGTGGTTGCTTGCTTGGACGGGCATCGTCTTTCAAGAGGTATGGGAAGGCATTGCAGACATACTTTGTTTCTAATCTACAGTAATCCAAAATTTGAGTCCATATTTGCACCTTGTTTTGCTTTGAAGTAATTGTTCATCAATGATTATGTTTTCACCTGGGCCGTAACAACAAAGGAAGTTTTCTATAAACTTTTTCCAAATTTTAGAGACAAATGCAAACTTGTCAGTTGACAAGCGTGATGTACGGGTTGATTTATCATAACGGAGGAATCTTAAAAGCTCCTAAAATCTGTCCCTCAGCATCATGTTCTTGATGAATTTTGTTCCCCAAGAATGTGACCAAAGATCATCCAGATTGGCATCATGTAGGTCCGGGGTGCTTGTTGTGTCAAAAAGCCAATCATTGTCTCCAACTCCTCGAGTGACAACGTTGTTCTTTAGTTCATTCCGAGCAGTTGACTCTGTGCATCTTTTCATGAGACAAAGCACTAATTAATCGAAAAGCAGACTGAATGCACTAATGACAGGATCATCCACTCGGTGAAAGGCGTATCTAGTAGGATCTCCTCGATCTTTTAGGATATTCACAGCAGATCTCCTTCCAGATAATGATGGGTTGGCATCTATGATTACCCATTCAATGTCATTTTTTTCAACCATCTTCACAGATGAGGCATTTGACTGAACCTGCTGAGATGGCTGAGGAAAAGATTGTGGTAGATCAGGATTCTCATTCACTTCTGCAGACAACTCCTTCTCACTTGCACGTTCATCCTCACTTGTTTCTGGCACAAAATCACCATCTGAATAAGATACACATTCTAATTCAACGTCCAAATTTTCTAGAAAAGTCAAAACCTTTTCCTTAGAAATACAAAGTTGGTGAAACATGATTGAAGACATTCGTCAAGGCCTAATTCCAAAAGTCTAAATGATAAGCTGAGCACAATGAGGGCTAACTAAGACAAGTATAGATTTGCCACAACAAGTGCCAACATGCCCTGCTGTCTGAAGCATCATACAGAAACATTCAATGGAGAAATTCACTGGGGGTCAGATTGACCCCTTCCGCTGGTCTAGATATATTACACAAAAAATAATGGAAAAAATATATATTTCAAAGATTGTAATACATATTATAAAGAGAAAAAAATACATAAAAGTCACAGAACTTGAAAGAAAATGGTAAAAAAATGAAGAAATTATGGAAGAAAAAATAAAGGCAAGGAGTCATTATGATCCCTTCCACAGTTCTAGTGTTAATGCTATCATTTTAACATTGGATGCTTATAAATTCATTTTCCTTTTTCATATTTTATACCACTATGTGTCAGCATTATGTATTCTGTACTTTTGCCTTTATCTTATTTATGTGCACTGACCCCTGACGTCAGTGTGTGACTCCTTTCCCTCCTTTATGTCTGGCCTGAGGAAGACATCTGTTCGATTTTGGAACACATAGCCCCCCCCTTTTTTTTCAGAAATTCTTATGTAGATTTTACCTGCTTTTTGCTGCACTTAGCAGCACTTTTATCACCCCCTTTTTTATTTAAATTTATTTAGATTTTTTTCTGACACATAATGGTTCCCGGACTGAACCATCATTTGTAGCATCTGCAGCTGATTCCTTCCATCTTTGGCTGTGAAACAGGGTTGTGCCTGGTATCTCCACATCTCTCCAATGTGAGCGCACTATCCCATGTTAATAAAATATCCTAGGCAGGAAAATGAAAAAAAGAAGAAAAAAAACAGAAATGCGCTACCAAAGCGCAATAACTACGGTAAACAACATTATGAAAGATAAATTTGCCCACCTGAGCAGGTTGTGCTGATTAGGCACAACACTAGCAGCAGTTTAAGCAGACTCCTGGTATCCCTCATGAGGCATGCAGCTCATCTGATGGCTGTGGCAGCAAACTTTCCTAGCCCAGAAGTTGTTCCAGAGTAGAATGAGAGGTGAAAAACCGATGGCGCTTCGGTTTGTAAAGGGGATTCCCAGTAGTCTGAAAAGATCAAAGAATTCTTGCCTCAAAAAAGGTAGCGGAACATTCGTCGATAAAAGGACAATCTCCAAATGGATGGTGGGTATAGATTAATTCAATATTTACGGTATTCAATATGATTACAATTGGTAGTTGCTGTACTGCATAAAAAATAACTAAAAACAATACAAAAATAAAGATAAAAATGGAACCATAAAACAGCACGTTTATACCATATAGGCCTTCATCAGGTATGTATGAAAAAGTGTATCACATAAAGCAGGAGTCTCAAACTTGGCTCGGTATATGGGCCGCATATAGAAAAAAATTTAATTTGGGGGCTGCATTCTTTGAAGAGCAAAGTGACATTTTTAGTGATACCATTTTTTTCTATACACCTTTTGAATGTTTTTCCTGTGTTCATTTTATTTTTTAAATCTTGGGTTGTTATGGATGTGGTGAAATCAAATGTGCAGTCATATTGTAGTTACAGTTGTGGCCAAAAGTATTGACACCCCTGCAATTTTGTCAGATAATACTCAGTTTCTTCCTGAAAATGATTGCAAACACAAATTCTTTGTTATTATTATCTTCATTTAATTTGTCTTAAATGAAAAAACACAAAAAGAATTGTCCTAAAGCCAAATTGGATATAATTCCACACCAAACATAAAAAAGAGGGTGGACAAAAGTATTGGCACTGTTCGAAAAATCATGTGATGCTTCTCTAATTTGTGTAATTAACAGCACCTGTAACTTACCTTTGGCAAATAACAGGTGTTGGCAATAAGTAAATCACACTTGCAGCCAGTTGACATGGATTAAAGTTGACTCAACCTCTGTCCTGTGTCCTTGTGTGTACCACATTGAGCATGGAGAAAAGAAAGAAGACCAAAGAACTGTCTGAGGACTTGAGAAACCAAATGGTGAGGAAGCATGAGCAATCTCAAGGCTACAAGTCCATCTCCAAAGACCTGAATGTTCCTGTGTCTACCGTGCACGGTGTCATCAAGAAGTTTACAGCCCATGGCACTGTGGCTAACCTCCCTAGATGTGGACGGAAAAGAAAAATTGACAAGACATTTCACCGCAAGATTGTGCGGATGTTGGATAAAGAACCTCGACTAACATCCAAACAAGTTCAAGCTGCCCTGCAGTCCGAGGGTACTACAGTGTCAACCCGCACTATCCGTCGGCGTCTGAATGAGAAGGGACTGTATGGTAGGAGACCCAGGAAGACCCCACTTCTTACCCTGAGACGTAAAAAAAGCCAGGCTGGAGTTTACCAAAACTTACCTGAAAAAGCCTAAAACGTTTTGGAAGAATGTTCTCTGGTCAGATGAGACAAAAGTAGAGCTTTTTGGGCAAAGGCATCAACATAGAGTTTACAGGAGAAAAAAAGAGGCATTCAAAGAAAAAAAACACAGACCCTACAGTCAAACATGGCGGAGGTTCCCTGATGATTTGGGGTTGCTTTGCTGCCTCTGGCACTGGACTGCTTGACCGTGTGCATGACATTATGAAGTCTGAAGACTACCAACAAATTTTGCAGCATAATGTAGGGCCCAGTGTGAGAAAGCTGGGTCTCCCTCAGAGGTCATGGGTCTTCCAGCAGGACAATGACCCAAAACACACTTCAAAAAGCACTAGAAAATGGTTTGAGAGAAAGCACTGGAGATTTCTAAGGTGGCCAGCAATGAGTCCAGACATGAATCCAATAGAACACCTGTGGAGAGATCTAAAAATGGCAGTTTGGAGAAGGCACCCTTCAAATATCAGGGACCTGGAGCAGTTTGCCAAAGAAGAATGGTCTAAAATTCCAGCAGCGCATTGTAAGAAACTCATTGCTGGTTACCGGAAGCGGTTGGTCGCAGTTATTTTCGCTAAAGGTTGTGCAACCAAGTATTAGGCTGAGGGTGCCAATACTTTTGCCTGGCCCATTTTTGGAGTTTTGTGTGAAATGATCAATGTTTTGCTTTTTGCTTCATTCTCTTTTGTGTTTTTTCATTTAAGACAAATTAAATGAAGATTATAATACCAAAGAATTTGTGTTTGCAATCATTTTCAGGAAGAAACTGAGTATTATCTGACAAAATTGCCGGGGTGTCAATACTTTTGGCCACAACTGTATGTCCCCATATTGGACTTATGTCCCCATCCAAGACCTCATATTGTAGTTATGTCCCCATCCAGGTCCCCATATTGAAGTTATATCCCCATCAATGTCCTCATATTGTAGATATGTCCCCATTCAAGTCCTCAAATTGTAGATATGCCCCCATCCAAGTCCTCATAGAATCGTAGAGTTGGAAGGGACCTCCTGGGCCATCTGGTCCAACCCCCTGCTCAAAGCAGGATTCGCTAAATCGTCCCAGACAGATGCCTGTCCAACCTCTGTTTGAAGACTTCCATTGAAGGAGAACTCACTACTTCTCGTGGCAGCCTGTTCCACTCATTGATCACTCTGTCAAAAAGTTTTTTCTAATATCTAATCTGTGTCTCCTCCCATTCAGTTTCATCCCATTGCTTCTAGTCTTTCTGTTAGGAGCGGCGGAATGCACTAAATAAAAATGATAATAAAGTGCGTTCGCCGCTCGGGGTCCACCGTGCAGTAGGAGTTACAACCGCTGCTGAGTGATGGCGGACTCGCTTATATGGCGGTATAATGCGCACGGGTTCAACTTCACCCGTAGTGCGCAGAGCGGGCTCTGTTCACACACACAAATGCCGCAACACAAAAACACAAAGACCACTGAACCTGTTAGTGTTACAGAGTTAAGTTAAAATGCACACACGGTATCTGGTCACAGGAGCATGCCCTAAGACAGAGGAGCTGCATCCTTCTAGACCTACCATGTGTGCAGAGTCGCTACTGCGGGCGCCAAAGGGGGCTGCAACTGCAGCGCGGCGTAGGACACTGCCGCTCGACGACAAGGCTGGAAGGCAAGCGCGATGTCGGACGCTAGCGTAGCGGTGCGGTGAGCACAGTGGCTTAAGGCTTGCCACTGACTGGCGCTGACTACTAAACTAATTCCCTATCACCATGCGTAATATCAGAGGGAAGGTGTTTCAAATGAGTCAGTCAGTCACCAGAGTCATACATCCGTCACCATTCACACATAGCAGTATAGTCTATACTAGCGCATGGCGGAATGGCCATGCGCGCTTTTCATAGCCGTGCGGGACCTTCCAGACCTCCGAGATGGACCAATGAGATCTGGAACAGGACCTGGGCACATGACTCCCCATCTCCAATGGGAGATCGTCTCGGGAGCATGCCCAGTAGGAGCACAAAGGGACTTAGTCTCTGGAGCGGTCTGCTGCAAAGTAATCTCCTCTGTAGTAGAAAGACAGCAGGAGACCGCAGAATGTGAGGCTCCAGATTCCTGCAGAGCAGATGCAGAAACCTGACGCCTAACACTTTCCTTGTGCAAATGAGAATAAAGATGATCCTTCTACAATGTGACAGCCCTTGAGATATTTGTAGACAGCTATTAAGTCTCCTCTCAGTCTTCTCTTTTGCAAGCTAAACATTCCCACATCATGCAACCTTTCCTCATAAGACAGGGTTTGCAGACCGGTCACCATTCATATTGTAGTTATGTCCCCATCCAGGTCCCCATATTATAGTCATGTCCCCATCAAGGTCCTCATATGTCCCTGTATCAAAGTCCCCTTACCTAGGTCCCCATATTGTAGTTATTTCCCCATCAAGTCCCAATATTGTAGTTATGTCCCCATCCAGGTCCCCATATTGTAGATATGTCACCATCCATGTCACCATATCCAGCCGAGGAAGCAAAACATCACACATGCGAAACGCACATTTGGGTTCTCTTCAGGTCCTGGGGACTTCTGGTTTGCCAACATGGGTATGAGTGCAATAAATTGATCTACCTCTTTGGTATGCACAAGCACTTTATTGGACACTGTTGGAGAAATATGGTGGGCTTACATGCACAACAGCCACTTTGGCAATTTTAGCCAAGCATTCTTACATGCATAAGTGTGGCTGTACAATGCTCCTGTTTGCCCTTGGAAGATTTTTTTTCAGAACTTTCATATTGATTGCACCAATAACCGTGCTCCACCGCGAAGTTTGTGCATCTTTCTTTGTCATCTTTGTTCTTGTGTTATTCTACCTTTTTGTTTCTAAATAAAAGAAATATGAATTTGTCACAAAAACCCATTCTCATATTGCTTAAACAAGTCCTGATAGTGTAATTATGTCCCCATCCAGGTCCCCATATCATAGTTATGTCCCCATATTGTAGTTAGGGCCCCATCCAGGTCCTCATATTGTATTTACCTCCCCATACTGTAGTTATGGCCATATCCAGGTCTCATTGTCTAATTGTGATTTTATCATTATTTTGTAGCCGTCTCAAAGATATTAATACTTTCTTAAGTTTACTAGTAGTTGTTTGCACTTGTTAATATTTTCGAATTCCTCCATTACTAGACAACAGAATGTTCCCAAATGGTAACCTTTATGGTGTAATGGATAAAATGAATAAAATGATGATTTTGGTGCCACCTAGTGACCCTAGTGTATTGGCAAAATAAAGAAGATTTCTTTTGATGGGTTTAAGATTCATTTTAGAACATAATGCCTTCTCTTTTCAAAATAAATTATACCTCCAGTTCGGGACTGCGATGAGGACTCGGATCGCTCCAAGTTTCGCCAACATATACTACCGCCGCTATATAGACGATTTATTCATAATATGGAAAGGCAAAGAATATGTGGTTAAAAGCTTTGTGGAGGAACTGAAAAAAAACAAGTGGGGACGTTCTTTCACAACAAATTTTTCAAAAGAAAAAATTATGTTCCTAGACCTTGAAACATTCACTTGGCAGCATTCCATTCAAAGTAGAACTCAAGCCAGTGGATACTAATGTTACCTAGATTTCTTCAAAACACATTATCCCAGGTGGAAGAAAAATATACCATCCAGCCAGTTTCACTGCATTAGGTGCAACTGAACTTCCACAAGGGATTATGTAAAACAGTCACAAGTTTTACTATCCAGATTTAATGAGAAAAAAAATCCCAAAATATCGGTTCAATCTCCATACAAATGAAATTTACTTCTCAGTCAAAATGATTGTCTAAATACAGACAAAACCAAAAAAGTTGTAAATACATCAAGATGGGGATATAGTTTTATCACTACATTCAATAGGAGTAATATAGTAATTTGAAAACTATTTAATAAATATTGGTACACCCTAAAGAAGGATCCAATATTGAAAGAATTGGTTCACTCAAAACCCAGCATTGTAAAGAACAAAATAAAACCTGTCAATAGTGGTGTTGGTAAAGATCCTGATGGAATAGGAGTTTTCAAATGTGGAAATAGATGTTATTATTGTAAGATTAGTTAAAAACACTAAACATAAAAAAGTCTGGTACCACCTTCAATTTCGCCCAGGAACTTACATGCAGTTCAGAATTTGTCATATATGCGGTGTCATTTGAAGGCGGACTTCAATACGTAGGCCAGACCACACAAACACTACGTAGACGCATGAACGGTCATAAGCACAATGTAAAAGTAGGGTTTTTTAATCAAAGTCTATCCAAACATATCACTCTATCACACAATAAAAACTTTGATTCTATACTAGTAACTGCTTTGGAACAAATTCCCATATCCAACAGGCATAGAAAAACCACTTTGAATGCAAAAGAGTCCTACTGGATCTATAGGCTCGGGAGTTTACAACCGGATAAACACATCTGGATACCGAGGGGTAGTTTGAGGAGACCTCGGGGTTGGACACCTGGAGGGTGGTGCGGTTGTTCTGGGCGCGTTCTGGCTGTTTTTGTTTGTGTGCAATGACACACTGCATGTCACGTTTCACACTAAGGGACACATAATGGAGGCAATAGGGTTAACATTCGTTACATGTGATTACCAATGTCAAGATCCATTGGATCCCCGTATGAACATAGGTCATTACATTAGATATATAAAAATAATTTCAAAGAACTACCGTATATACTCGAGTATAAGCCGAGTTTTTCAGCCCCCTTTATGGGCTCAAAAAGACCCCCTCAGCTTATAATCGAGTCACGGTCCTTGCGATTGAAAAAAAAATTACATACTCACCACGTGACACTGGGGGCAGGTGCTGATGTCCTGAGCAGGTGGGAACACCGGCGCGCTATGGGGGGTCAGATGCCTGTGTCGCTGCTGGCTCAGGCCACTGGAACTGGCGATATTTACCGGTCCCTGCTCCATCGCAGCGTGCCACTCTAACTTCCGGGTCCCACTGCAGTGATGTTCAGGTCAGAGGGTGTGATGACATAGGTAGTGCGCGCAGCGCCCTCTGCTGCCTGAACGTCACTGGAGAGAGAGCTGGAAGACAGAGCGGCGAGCAGTGATGGAGCGGTGACCGGTAAATATTGCCAGTGCCGGGGACCTGAGCCAGCGGCAACATCAGCACCTGACCCCCATAGCGCGCCGGTGTGCCCGCCTGCTCAGGACACTGGCGCCTGGCTCCCAGCGACGAGAAGTGATTATGTCATTTTTTTTTAAATGGCAGCAGCAGCAATATATGGGGCATATTTTTTATGAAGCATCTTATAGGGCCACCATTATCCTTTGTGCAGCATTATATGGGGCATATTTTGCATGGAGCATCTTATAGGGCCACGATTATCCTATGTGCAGCATTATATGGGGCATATTTTGTATGGAGCATCTTATAGGGCCACCTGTTGTGAATTCGCTTTCTGGCCTACCTCTGGTTACTAGTGAAGGTGGTGAAGCTGGTTGTATTGACAGAGGGGTCGCGGGTTCTCTTTCCAGGCTCCATCTGGTGGTTACTGGAGGTGATGGAGCTGATCTAATTAACAGAGGCCTGCCACCTGATAATGAGGAGGATGACTGGAGATCTGGAGTTTCTGACTGGATTTAAGACAGCCGACTCCCTCTATCCCTGCTGGTGATTTTTCCTGCCTCCTGAGGTCTTAGTTTCCAGCTCAGTGCCTGCATGCTCAGCTAAGTGTTCTTTTGCTATTGTTCACATTTGATCTGGTTTTGTCTATTTCAGTTTTGTGTGGTCAGCCAGCTCCGGCTGGGGCTGTGCTGAATTTCCATCCTTATGTTACTGCTTGTGCCAGTTTGTTTTTGTCCCTTATTAGATTGGCCTCTTTTTGCTCTACTTTCAGAATATACCAGAGTGCTGATATAGTGGGCGAAGTCTAGTGACTTCAGTATTTTCCTATCAGACGTGTTGGGCATTTTTTGCAGGGCTTTTGCGTGATTGCAGTCTTTCCTTTCCTGTCCTGTCTAAGTAGTGTGGGCCCCATCGTTTGCTCAGTCTATTTTCCTACCAGCGTTTGTGTTTTCATCTTGTCTCACCGACAATATATGCTTGGGGGCTATCTATTTATTGGGGTCTGCTCTGGGGCAGTTTAGATTTCCCCTTTCTTGCTTTAGGCTTATTTAGTTCTCTGGCTGTGTCGAGGCGTCTAGGATCATCGTAGGTACGCTCCACGGCTACTGCTAGTTGTTGTGATAGGATCAAGGGTCTACAATCCGCTTAGTTACCAACCTTTCTGGTTTTCTGTGGCTTAGCTTGGTCTTGCTTTCCTCCTCGGTGACCCAATCATAACAGCCACCATTATCCTTTGTGCAGAATTATATGGGGCATATTTTGTATGGAGCATCTTATGGTAGCACCATTATCCTTTGTGCAGCATTATATGGGGCATATTTTGTATGAAGCATCTTATGGGGCCCACATGAACTGTATGGAGCATTATATGGGGCTCCTGATTCAATATGGATATTCAAAAACATTTAACCTACTGATGTCTCAATTAATTTTACTTTTATTGGTATCTATTTTTATTTTTTAAATTTACCAGTAGCTGCTGCATTTCCCACCCTCGGCTTATACTCGAGTCAATAAGTTTTCCCAGTTTTTTGTGGTAAAATTAGGGGCCTCGGCTTATACTCGGGTCGGTCTATACTCGCATATATACGGGTATGTGCCCTGATGACAAGAGTTATTAAAACTCATTTACTGTGACACTTGATATGGTAGTTTGGAATATTTTAGACACAAGATATATTTTTATATCATTTGTCCAATTAGGGTGCTCAGAACTGACTTTTACTAAGAATCCCTCTGGTGATTCGTAAGAATAAAAGCTTTAGAGATTGGATTCCTTATAGGAGTAAACCAAACCCACAAACAATGAGGACAGGTATAAATATCCTTTATGTGATACACTCTTTCATATACCTGATGAAGGCCTATATGGCGTTGTGTCATGATTCCATTTATGCGATACAGCAACTACCAATTGTAATCTTATCAAATAAATATTGAATTCATCTATCTAGCTATTGAAAAGAATAAAAAATAAATAAAATTAGAATCACTTTTTTCCCCCATTAACCTTTCTTCCCTCATTAAAAATAAAGATATTTAAAAACTGAATATATATACAGTATATATAAATATATATATTACTGTATATACATATATTTGTTATTCTAAAAGTTCAATCTATAAGAATATAACAATATATAACCCATACAGTAGCCAACGTATAGCAAAAAAAGCGAAATTGCAGAATTGCAGCTTTTCAGTCATCGCGCAATCCTTGGACTGGCCATTGGCTCTTCTGACTTGAGAGTGACAGCTTGTATTTCTATGTAGCTGTCACGCTTAGGTCAGGAGAGCCAACAACAGTACAAGGATTGCTATGCGACCCTCGCGCGAATAATACGGCCGTCTGACTGCGCCCAAAAAGTGACTAAGCCGTTGTGTATACCCTAAATGGTAAAAACAGAAACATCACCTTGTCCTACAAAAAAAAAAGCTCTCACACAAATAAAAAAAAATAACTACGGGTTTTTAAAAATGGCAACTCAAACCAATTTGATTGATTTTGCTTTTTTTAACCCATTTACCCCCAAGGGTGGTATGCATGTTAATGACCAGGCCAGTTTTTACAATTCTGACCACTGTCCCTTTATGAGGTAATAACTCTGGAACGCTTCCATGGATTCCGGTGATTCTGTTTTCTTGTGACATATTGTACTTCATCTTAGTAGTAAAATTTCTTTGCTATGACTTGGGTTTATTTGTGAAAAAACGGAAATTTGGCGAAAATTTTTAAAATTTCGCACTTTTCCAACTTTGAAGTTTCATGCCCTTAAAACAGAGAAGTATGTCACACAAAATAGTTAATAAATAACATTTCCCACATGTCTACTTTACATCTGCCCAATTTTGGAACCAAAAATTTTTTTTGTTAGAAAGTTATAAGGGTTAAAAGTTGACCAGTGATTTCTCATTTTTACAGCACCATTTTTTTTAGGGACCACATCACATTTGACATCACTTTGAGGGCTCTATATGATAGAAGATACCCAAAAGTGACACCATTCTAAAAACTGCACCCCTCAAGGTGCTCAAAACCACATTCAAGAAGTTTATTAACCCTTCAGGTGCTTCACAGGAATTTTTGGAATTGTTAAAAAAAATGAACATTTAACTTTTTTCACAAAAAATTTAATTCAAATTCAATTTGTTTTATTTTAGCAAGGGTAACAAAAGAAATTGGACCCCAAAAGTTGTCCTTAGTACACTGATACCCCATATAAGTAGGTGAACCACTGTTTGGGCGCATTACCAAACTCAGAAGGGAAGGAGCGCCGTTTGACTTTTCAATGCAAAATTGGCTGGAATTGAGATTGGACGCCATATCGCGTATGGAGAGCCCCTAATGTGCCTGTGCAGTGGAAATCCTCCACAAGTGACACCACTTTTGAAAGTAGACCCCCCCTAAGGAACTTATCTAGAATTGTGGTGAGCACTTTGAACCCCTAAGTGATTCACAGAAATTTATAATGTACTGCCGTAAATATAAAAAATCTTATTCTTTTGACAAAAATGATCTTTTTTCCCCCAATTATTTATTTTCCCAAAGGTAATAGGAGAAATTGGACCCCAAAAGATGTTGTGCAATATGACCTGAGTATGCTGATACCCCATATGTGGGGGTAAATCACTGTTTGGGCGCATGGCAGAGCTCGGAAGGGAAGGAGCACCGTTTGACTTTTTCAACGCAGAATTGGATGGAATTGAGATCAGATGCATGTCGCGTTTTAAGAGCCCGTGGTGTGCCTAAACAGTGGAAACCCCCCAATTCTAACTCCAACCCTAACCCCATCACACCCCTAACCCTAATCCCAACCCTAACCATAACCCTAACCGCAAACCTAACCCTAACACACCCCTAACCCTAATCCCAACTCTAACCCTAATTCCAACCCTAATCCCAACCATAACCCTAATCCCAACCCTAACGCTAACTTTAGTCCCAACTCTAACTTTAGCCCCAACCCTAACCCTATCCCCAACCCTAATGGGAAAATTTAAATAAATACAATTCTAACTCCAAGCCTAACCCCAACACACCCCTAACCCTAATAACAACCCTAACCATAACCCTAACCACAAACCTAGCCCTAACACACCCCTAACCTTACTCTAACCCTAATCCAAACCCTAACCTTAATCCTAACTTTAGCCCCAACCTTATCCCTAACTTTAGCCCCAACCCTAACACTATCTTGATCCCCAACCCTAAACCTATATTTAGCCCCAACCCTAACACTAACTTTAGCCCCAACCCTAACCTTATCCCCAACCCTAATCGGAAAATGGAAATAAATACATTTGTTTTGTTTTTTATTTTTCTCTAACTAAGGGGGTGATAAAGAGGGGTCTGATTTACTATTTATAGCGGGTTTTTATAGCAAGTTTTTATGTTTGGCAGCTTTCACACACTAAAAGTTGCTTTTTATTGCAAAAAATAGTTTGTGCATCAAAACATTTTGAGAGCTATAATTTTACCATATTTTGTCCTACAGAGTCATGTGAGGTCTTGTTTTTTTGCGGGAAGAGTTGTCATTTTTATTGGTACAATTTTCGATCACATGACATTTATTGACCGCTTTTTATTCCGATTTTTGGGAGGCAGAATGAACAAAAACCAGCAATTCATGAATTTCTTTGGGGAAGGGGGCATTTATACCGTTCCTTGTGTGGTAAAATTGATAAAGCAGTTTTAGTCTTTGGGTCAGTACGATGACAGCGATACCTCATTTACTGTATATCTTTTTATGTTTTGGCGCTTTTATACAATAAAAACTATTTTGTATAAAAAATTATTTTTGCATCGCTTTATTCTGAGAGCTATAACTTTTTTATTTTTCTGGTGATGGAGCTATATGGCGGCTTGTTTTTTTGTAGGACAAGATGATGCTTTCAGTCCCAGAGCACTTGGATGGAATAGTATGTCCAGTGTCAGAAAGGGGTTAAGAAATGTATGAATTTTTTCACCACTTAAAAAAATATATACAAGTTTGGTATTGCCATCATCATTGTGATCTGGATAATCATGTTGCATGACCATTTTTATCACAGAACAAACACCACAAAAGCAAAATTGAAAAAATAAAACAAAACAATTTAATTAGATTTTGTTCACTGTTTCACTTGGAACGCAATCTATTTTTCAGTACATTAGATGGTGAATGAAGTCATTCAAAACTACAACTCATCCTACAAAAAAAACGAGCTCACATATGGATGGCTAAGCTGATGGAAAAATATAAAAATTATGGCTTACGAAAGAGAGGAAGGAAAAAAAAGTCTCAAAAATTAAAAATGACTACAGCTGGAAGGAATTAAAGAAGAATTGAAAGGAATTTGTTGCCAGTTTTTTTTTTCAAACTCAGCATGACAGAGACAGAGACAGTATTTCCAGCAATGTGTTACTTACTGGGTTCCTTGCTGTAGTTTGATAAAATCACGAAAACTTTCTGCCATGTAGTTCAAACTCCACCACCACCACTGATTGTCAGCTTTCTGTGTACACTGTGCATGGGCAGAAAGCTGCCAATCAGTAGGGTGGGCAGGGTTATACAGAGCTCAGCATTCAAAGAACTGCTAAATCTGCAGTAGAGAAAACCATGATTTTTATAAAAACAGCAAAAGTAAAGAAAGTGACAGTGCCGATAATGTCAGTAAAGCGCTGTGGAATGAATGACACTATATAAGTGATTGAAATAATAATAGCAATAAAACTAACATTGCTGGAATCAGGGTTTCTGACCCTACATTATGCTGCTGTCAGATGAGGTAGAAAAAAAAAAATCTAGTGACAGATTCCCTTTAAAATTGAACTTGCAGCACATAGGGAAGCTTGGCAAATGAAAAAAAAAATTACTCTGGTGATCCAATACACCCCAGTCTGACATTGAGGGTATTTGCACACATTTTATAGACATCAGGATACCTGCTGAGTTTTGACAGAGGAAAATGCTTGAGGAAAATGCTGACAACTTCCCCTCCATGGAAGTTTTTTTTCTATAATAATAGATGCTATTTCAAGAGTTTTTTGTCCTAGCCACTAATGTATTAAACATTTTAAAGGGAACCTGCCATGCCCCAAAATGCTATTAACCTGCAGATATGGGGATAATCTGCTGGTTAATATTGTTAAAATGTTGTCAGGCCACCTTACTAAAAGGGTGGCTAATGGGAGAAAATTTGCTTTATTCTTACTGGGAGCTGCTGGTTTCAATCATAGAAGTGTTAAAGGAATATCTTCAGTCACTGCTCAGTACACAGCGAGCAGGACATGACAGGTTCCATTTAAGCCACCACTGTGTGAATCATCTGAAGAACTTGACATATTGCCTCCCGAATCATCCTCAGGGGGTCTAAGCTGGTGAAATAGAATTGCCTGTGGAGTCAGAGAAGCACATAATCTCCAGTGCTGGTGGACATATGCTATACCCCTCTGCCAATAACTGAGAGAGTGGACACTCCCAAACCCGTGCCATAAATTAGTAGACTCTGACATTTAGGAAACTCTATGTGCCCGAAGGGTGTCGCCTCCCATCTTCTTGCAATGCTGCTCTCCTGTTGCTTCATAGCTCCCCAACATCGCGCTCCTGCGCTGGCGTACTTATGTGCCCTGTTGAAGGCAGACCAAAGTACTGCAGTGTGCAGGCGCTGGGAAAGGTCAAAGAGGTCCGGCACCTGCGCACTGCAGTACCCATCGGACCGGACCGCCCCCCGGGTGAGGATAATAAAACTTATTTTTCTTATGTTTCAGGTTGGACTTTCAGGTTAGAATGCTGTAGATAAGCCCTGAAATGCACTGGCTGTATCTTATATTGGCCAAAACTGCTGACAGGTTCCCTTTAAGGTCATGGAGTGGCCTAGCCAGTCTCCAGACCTTAATCCCATAGAAAACTCATGGAGGGAGATAAAGCTCAGAATTGCTAAGCGACAGCCTCAACATCTTAAAGATTTAAAGATGGTCTGCAAAGAGGAGGGGACCAAAACTCCACCTGACATGTGCGCAAACCTCATCATCAAATACAAAAATAAATCTGACTGCTGTGCTTGCCAACAAGGGTTTTGCCACCAAGTATTAAGTCTTGTTTGCCAGAGGGATAAAATACTTATTTCTCACTGCAAAATGCAAATTTATATAATTTATACAATGTGATTTTCTGGATTTTATTTTTTGATATTCTATCTCTCAATGTTAAAATTAGTCTACCCTTAAAATTATAGACTGTTCATGTCTTTGTCAGTGGGCAAACTTACAAAATAAGCAAGGGATGAACTAATAATTTCCTTCACTGTAGCACAAATGAATGGACGATCACAGTTTCAGTTCCTCTACAGGTACTAAGAACTACAGTGGAAAGTAAAAACAAAAGTTTTAAAAAATATGAAAAAAAAGTTAAAATCACTCCCCTTTTCCACCATAAAAAATAGAAAAAAAAACTTTAAACAAAATATGCATATTTGATACTGCTGCATTTAATAATATCTGAGTTATCAAAATATAAATTAATATTACATTAATATAAATTAATATAAGCGGTAAATGGCCTAACGAGAAAAAAATCAAAACACCAGAATTGCTGTTTTTCGGCCTCAACAACAGCACAAAAAAATGTGATAAGAGGCAATCAAAACATTGTACCAAACCAAAATGATTTAAATAAAAACATTAGCTCAAGATGCAAAAAACAAGCCCTCACACAGCTCCATATCCCAAAAATTTAAAACGTTACGGGTCTTGGCATCACAAGCGAATTTTGTTTTTTTGACATTTCAAAATTATTTTTTACCACTTAAATTAAACAAACACAATGCATGTTTGGTATCACTATAATTGTACTGATCTGAAGAATCATATTACCAGTCAGTTTTACTATAAAATTAGCGCTGCAAATAATGAAAAAAAAATTGTGGAATTGTGCTTTTTTTGTTATTTCAGAGAGGGAAAGAAGAAAAAGTTGCGTAGCAACTATGAGTGCATACCCTAATGATAACAAAAAGACATGTTTTATTAAAAATCAAGTATAAGGGCAAATGGACATTACACAAAAAAAAAACAGGTTAAAAGCACTCAAAACCCTTAAGAAGACCAGGGATAGATATAATAATCCAAAATAATTCCCAAACATACAAACATATAAAGCAATGAATAGAAGATTTAAATGTTCCAAAGGATTAGGCAAAAGATGGAAACCATGGGACATCCAAAAGTAGTCCCCAGGGTGGGAAATATGTATAAATGTGTGAAATGTGTAAAAACAATTCCCTCAGCAGGTAATCTGAGCGACTACCACCTGTAGCAAATTGAGGCACCGTGTGATGAGCACTATCCACTTGACACACCGAAGAAACATGACATCAGCCATGACCTTTGTGAAAGCTCGGGGAACCTTGGCCAACCCGGAGGGGAGGGCCACAAATTGAACATGGGAGTGATTGACAGCAAAGCAGAGAAACTTCTGGTTTGCTAAAGAAAAAATGGAAGGTGGAGATTTGATATCCTGAATATTCACTGAAGAATATTATTATCCGAGTTCCATGGAGGCAACAACTATGCAAAGAGACTCTATCCTGACTTGGCATAAACAAACTCGCTTGTGCAGCAGTTTCACGTTCAGATGGGATGTAGATGACTAAAAGGTTTGAAAAATATCTTTGAATTATTCCTAGGTAAGAAATGAAACAATGATGCCTGACAGCAGAAGAGAGAAAGTGGATTGGAAAAAAATGGTCGTCAAGGAAGGGTTCCATGGAAGATGAGACAGAAACAACAGTCTTGAAGAGAAGGAGAAAATTCAATATTGTAACTGGCTGACGGAGACGATTTCTCGGAACCAGGCACAGTTGATCACGAAGAGTCACACATCTAGAAAAAAGATGAGGCGGCTGTCCACCTAAAGAGTGATCCTAGGTGGGGATACCCATTCATGCAGGGAAAAATCTGTTGCTTCTGGTGCACAACAAGTCAATGACTGATTGAGTGCATGTCAGGAAGTAGACAGCTTGAAGGAGAGTCTCTTCTTTTCTTGAGGAACAGCTGATCTCTCTACTAGGCAGGTAGGCGGGAGCTGACGAAAGGCAAAAGTGATGAGGATTTCGATTAAACGAAGTAGGAGTGGTTCTCTTCTGCGGAATCAGGGTGCTCCTCCCACCTGTAGCATCTGAAATGATCCTATCCAGCTTTTCCCTGAATAGACGAGATCCATGGAAGGGTAAGATCACGAGGGACCGCTTGAATACATGGTCCTTGATTCGACGCCTTAAGTCAAAGGATGCGGAGGATATCCACCACATTGCTTGAAGCATGTGCTGAGCAGCCACCAGCATAAAGAGAGGCAGAACATACACACTTATCTGCCTGGGTAATCTGGTCTGCAAGGTCTGCCAGTTCCAAGGGAGGCGACCCGGTGATCATGCTTTGGCATAAATGCTTTATCACACCATGACGGCCTAGCAACCCAGGCTGCAGTAAAGGATAAAAACAGCGACAAACCTGCAGCTTCAAAAGCGGACTTGGCCAAGGATTCCACATGGTAGCCTGTGGGGTCCTTTAGAGAGACTGTGGGTCGCCCTCACTTCACCCAGGGCTGTGGGGTACTCGGTACCGGGCTGGTGTCAGGGGGGATGTGTCACAGCAGCGGTGACCCGGTCCGTGGCCCTGGGCGCCCAATATCAATGGCGGATGATGTTTGTAATGTAGTTTATATGGAAAATTCGTGACGCCACCTGTGGTGCTTGGCAAGTAAGATGTTAAGCCAATGCTGCTTGCAGATCCACTGGGACTGATGGTGTGATGCAGCAAAGATGGTGTAGCTCCCCACAGGTGGAGCTGTAGTCCCAGGGCAGTGTAGGTGCAATGGATGAGGAGAGGCGCAGAAGGGTATAGATGCTGGTACCCAGATGTAGCGGTGCTGAAGGTGTTAGCGACGAATGAATGGAGGACACCAGAGCTTGCAGTTTCAAAGCTTTACTCACAGTTCATAGTACACACTGGTGCCTGCCTCCGTGCCGTGTCCTCCGGGGTAGAGACTCAATCAACCTCCCGGGCAAGTCAGGGCTCTCCTCTCCAACACTCCGTCAACATGTGCCTTTCCTGAACGACTCCTCTATTGCGCCTTTTAGTGTGAAGAGCTCCAGTACCGTGGTTCTCTGAAGTTCCTCCTGTCAGATGTTCCTAACAACTCTACTTGTATGACAGACAGCTGTAGCCTGATCAGGGACCTCCTGGATCCCGGCTCTCTATCCGTGTTGCTGTTGTGTCCCAAGTCTTGGATGGGAGTAGTGCATTTACAGCCAACTACTCCACCGGTGTCTGCTGCAGAACCATAAGTGTCCATACAACCTCGAGGACCGGGCCCCGGCCTTGCGCTGAGAACCTATAGACAGGGTTCCTATCCAACCAACTCCTCCTCTCTGTTCTCCTACTACTTCGTTCCGTACTTGTCTTTCTCTCTATGGAAGCTTAGGTTGCAGTTCTACGTTCTCCTTCTCTTCTCTTTCCCGTGCCAGCTGGCTCAGATCACTGAGGCAGCTGCAGCACTCCTTCTCTCCTCGGACCCGTCCTCAGACTCTCCTGATTGACTGTCCTTCTCACTCCTCTGGGACTCACCCCAGACTGACCTGTAATTCTAAACCTTCCCAATCTTTTATATGAATCTCAACTCCACCCACCTCCCAGCACATCTCGTGTTACGAAGCAAGGAATCACCAGAGGTGCTCTGCTACCCTCTAAGCATGAGCCGCAATGTGATCAGTGCTGAACTATCCTGTGTGTGGGATGCAGGTGTTGGAGTGCGGAAAGGAGCTCCCAACTTACCAGGATGGTGGGGCACTACACCTTAGGAGAAGGTGCAGTACCTCTGTGGCGACTGAGCCTCAGGGGCACCACAACTGCATCAAAGATTGGAAGGATCGTGGACTTGAACAGTCTGTCTGAACACGGGAGTATCCATAGATCCAGAGGATAATCAGGTGGCAATGAGATCTACAGAAAAGGAAACAAAATCTCTGCATGTTTACACCTGTAAAAACGTTTTTTTTTTAGTTGGGCTCATTCATTGTCCAGTGCTTCACTGACTTCAGAGTGGTTAAAAAAACACTTGGCAGGATGTCTGACCCTCCTTTAGTATACGGAGTCTGCAGATGGTGAGGGGTCCACTTCTTTTATGTTGAGGATTTGGTTAACTGGCCAAACAAGACTTTCAACTACTTTAAATCTCTCTGCTTAGAATCCTGAGCAGAATTCAGATCTGGAGAAGAATGGTGATCCAATACCTGATATGACTGAGCCTCTGGAGAGGTAAAGCGTCATGTTGACTGCAGTGTCGGGAGTTGTCAATGGAGACTGAGACCTGGGATGAAGAACTCACTCTGGGACACTTGGACTGCTGACGTGCTCTGTCATGCTGGTGCGGAGTGCTCAGTGGGTCGGAATCACTCAGGTTAGTGGTTGAGGTACCTGGAGCAATGGGTAGCTGCTCCCTGTAAGTGACCAGGAGGTCTTCGAGGACGGAAGTGAGGGTGGCGGGGTGCAGGCAGGGCAGTTTGCCATGGGTTGACCCAAAGGAATTTTTTATTACAAGATATGCAAGCAAAGTACACTACCAGCAGCGAGAGCTGGAATGACTGGCATGCGTGCACCTCCTACAATTAACCCTCTATGAACAGGATTATAAACTATACCTACAAGGTCCACTAGTATGCCCCCATCTAGTGGCACACAACAGAACTAACACAACTTACCCTATGTATAAGATCTATCTACTAAAGTGCCCACCTCTAATGTCCCCAAAAGGATGCACTTACCCTAATCTATACATGGATATCAATATACATCACTTTATATTATATTCAGTGTAGCACTAAGGAGGCATTCTCTAAAGCATGGTAACACATATATAAATGTGGCATTACCAAAAAGATGAGTGGTAATACATGTTCTGATGTAGCAGTGCCACAAACATTCATCATAGACATAATCAAAATTAACAATATGTAAACATTAGTAGATCAAAGACAATTAGAGAAAGGAAAGCAAAGAGGTAATTCTATCTCACCCCCCTACAGCTCTGCAACCAGCGGTTCTGCTCTGTGCTCCGCAACCTGCGGCTCTGCTCTTTGCTCCGCAACCTGCGGTTCTTCTCTTCTGCACCTTGTGGTTCTGCTCTGCTCCGCATCCTGCGGTTCTGCTCTGCATCCCGTGGTTCAGCTCTGTACTGCACCCTGCGGTGCTGCTTTGCTCCACATCCTGTGGTTCTGCTCTACTCCCACTCCACTCCCTGCGGTTCCTGTCCCTTTAGTCTGTACTGGCTCCTACCGGTTCCTGTCCCTCCAGTATGAACTGGTTCCTACCTGTTCCCTTATCCCACTCGTAACTACCTATGTTCCTGTCTTACCCGAACCAGTTCCAGTCCCACTAGCCGTGCCCGCCTGCCTGCCAGAGTGCCAGTCATGCCCGCCTGCCAGAGTGCCAGCCATGCCCACCTGCCTGCCAAGAGTACCAGTCGTGCCCGTCTGTACTTGCCCGCACCTGTTATTAGCGTTCAGTCTCTCAGTGGGATCAGCTGCCACAGCCAGACACCGCCCTGGAGTGGTACCTGGCAGCTACCTGCCACACAAGCCTGACCTCACCATCAGAGGCTCCAGTGAACACCAGGGTAGCTGCTAAGTCACACCCCTTCCAGGTTAGTCTTGTTTGTGGCATAGTGGGGCCACAACCTCACGCTCGCGCCGTCCAGTCTGGGCGTGAGCATTACACCTAGAGTGGATGAGTCTGCTGTGGGCTTCTGTGTGGTGTCCGAGGGCATGCAACCTGCCAGACTAGAAACTGTGAGAACATTGGGAGCACTGGAGGAGAGATCCTGGTGACAGGAGTGGTAAGGGACCCAGGAAAAATGTAGGAGATGCAGGTAGGTCTGTGGAAAGTAGCAAGAGGAAGAAAATAGTGCTGCCTGGGAAGGAGAAGGGGGCAGGGATGCTGCAGAGTGAGAGAATTGTTATTGCAAGCATCTGATTGGCCAAAGGAGGGAAGGGATGTGGCCCACTGGTTCGACTAGCTTGCCACTGAAGCGGGAAGGTAAATTTTAAATCCAGTCCCAGCTAAGGCTCCAGAATGCCATTTAGATTACAGGAGGGGCTCGTGAGCGGTAAAAAGGCTAGAGGTACATGTGGCGCCCCTGAGGCTTCAGTCGCCACAGAGGTACTGCACCTTCTTCTAAGGTGTAGTGCCCCACCATCCAGGTAAGGTGGGAACTCCTAACCACACTCCACACCTGCACCCCACACACAGGATAGTTCAGCAGGGACCCATCCATGCTTTATGCTGGAAAGGTCATAGGGTGCCTTTTGTGGTCCCTGGCTTCGTAATACAAGAGAGGTGCTGGGGAGGCGGGTGGAGTTAGCTATAAAAGAGAGGGAAGGTGTAGGATTTCAGATCAGTCTGAGGTCAGTCTGACAGAGGGTGAGAGAAAGGAAGTCACTCAGACAGGAGTGAGGATCCCTGGAAGAGGGATGGAGGAAGGAGTGCTGCAGCTGCCTCAGTGACCTGAGCCAGCTGGCATGGGAAAGGAACAGAAGGAAAGAGACGTAGACTGGAGACTACAGATTCCATAAGAGAGATAGAACAGATTGGAACGAAGGAGAATAGAAGGACGGTGGGAAGCAGGTTGAGAAAGAGAGAGAACCCTTCCAGTCCAAAGAGCGCAAAGGCCGGGGCCCGGTCCCCGAGGTTGATTGGATCTTTATGTCCGGCAACAGACACCGAAGGAGTAGTGAGCCACTAACGCTTTGCTCCCATCATAGACTTGGGACACAACAGCAACTGAATAGTGAGCCGGGACGCAGAGAGGAGTCCCGAAGCAGGCTACAGCTGTCTGTCACACAAGTAGAGACTAGGAACACCTAGAGAGAGGCATTCCAGGGTAACTAAGTACTGCAGTGCTTCGCACCTAAAGGAGCATTGGAGGAGTCGTTCAGTAAGGTACATATTGGCGGAGTGTGGAGGGGAGAATCCTATCCTTCCTGGAGGTTGGCTGGGGCCCTGACCAGAAGAACACAGTGCGGAGGCAGGCAGTTGTGTGAACTGCAAACAGTGAGTAAAGCTTTGGAACCGCATACTCTGTTGTCCTCCAGTTATTCCCGCACCACTACACCTGGGTACCAGCCTCCATACCATTCTGCGCCTCTCCTCATCCATTGCACCTACACTGCCCTGGGACTACAGCTCCACCTGTGGGGAGCTACACCATCTTTGCTGCACCACACCATCAGTCCCAGCGGATCTGCATGCAGCGTTGGCTCAACATCTTACTTGCCAAACACCACGGGTGGCGTCACGAACTATTCTACTAAACTGTAACACCATTAACATCACCGCCATTGATATTGGGCGCCCAGGGCCACGGACCGGGTCGCCGCTGCTGTGACACATCCCCACCTTGACACCGGCCCGGTATCGAGTACCCCGCTGCCCTGGGTGTGCGAGGGTGACCCATACACTCAGAAAGGGAAGAAGAGAGATGATATGATTATGAACGTAGAAAAAAAAAAATGAGTGGAAAAGGGATAGAAAGAAGGAAGGAAGGGAGCTTCGCTGAGCAGGGAGCTAGCGTAATGAAGCAGGAAGCGGGGAGAGTTCTACTCTCCTGTCTTGAAGAATGGATGCTGGTAATTTTCAGACGACTCTAATCTTCGGCTTGATCTACAGTTTGGTCTTCACTCCATGCACATGCCTGCTCTGGGATGATGAGGCAGGAAGCAGAAGAAAAGCAAAGGACCGTACCATTAATCACATAATGTTGACTGCGTTAGTAGGAAAAAAAATTAAACTAAAAAATGAAAAATACATTTTTTCGCAAAAACTGGTCTGAAGCTGCAGACCCATGTCTGTCTCCTAGTGACACTAAGTAAACTGAATAGCTTGGTTGCCAGTAGGTGAGTGCAGACTTTTTTCTTAGTTGTAAATATTAGTGTCAGTCTCCTGGTGGTGGTAGCAGAGTACATCTCCTATGTCTACCAGTGAAGTAAACCAAATCATTTGGCTGGTCAGTAACGGTGGTAAATGGCCTGGTCTTAAACTGATTAAACTCAAAGGCAAGAATGATTTTTAGCCAAAAATACATGCCTTTAGGTTAAAGAAAAAAGTTGTCCAGAAAGGTGGAAAAATTAACTTTTTTGATTTCTGAGTTTCTCCTGCTCACAGAGAGGGCAATTCTAATAACTGTAAGTGAAAACTGCAGTATATGCAATTCCCTGCCATGTAACTATAGATTCACTTGAAATAATTGATATTCAGCTAAATTTTACAGCCATTAAGGTTGTTTTTTTTGTGTGTGATTGGAGATAGTATTTGGAGTCCTCCAACTTCTTTGGTCTTTGTTGCATTCACTCATATATAATAGTTTGCTGTTATTATGGTACTGTTATACAAGTTTCAGGAAGACATTCCTCATATTATAAAGTTTGGATGTACTCTTTTAAAGGGAATCTGTCACCCCATTTTTGGACTACTAGCTGCGGCCACCGCATCAGGGGCTTATCTTCAGCATTCTGTAATGCTGTAGATAAGCCCCAATGAAGCCTGAAAGATAAGAAAAATAAGTTAGATTATACTCACCCCGGGGTCCAGTCCGGTCCGATGGGTGTCGCGGTCCGATCCGGTGCCTCCCATCTTCTAGCGATGGCATCCTCCTTCTTACTTCTGTCGCGACTCCTGCGCAGGCGTACTTTATCTGCCCTGTTGAGGGCAGAGTAATGTACTGCAGTGCACAGGCGCCGGACCTATCTGACCTTTCCCGGCACCTGCGCACTGCAATATTTAACTCTTCCCTCAACAGAGCAGATATAGTAGGAAGCGCAGGAGCCGCGGCAGAAGTAAGAAGGAGGACGTCATCTCTAGAAGATGAGAGGCACTGGACCAGACCGCGACACCCACCGCCCCCGGTGAGTATAATCTAACTTGTTTTTCTTATCTTTCAGGTGTCATTACATTACAGAATGCTGTAGATAAGCCCCTGATGGAGGTGGCCTCAGCTAATAGTCCAAAAAGGAGGTAAGAGATTCCCTTTAACCTTATGTTACTTCTTTGTACACTGAAATGAAACAGTTTCCATGGTCAATGCTACAATCACATTCAGTCTAAATAATATATCACAGCTTCATAAGAGAAAGTGAATATCAGAGTACACTGCATTCACCAGGATATAATAGTAGGCGACAATGCTCCCATTCAATGCTTCCCATTCGTTTCTGTTTGATTTTTAATAGATGCTTAATGGAATATGGAAAAAAGCATAAATTGAGATGGGTGAAAAAAAAAAACAACTCAACTTGGTGGTTACAATGCTAAATGTTTTATTGTAAGTAAACTAAGTAGATAGCACGTTACAAGGATTTCAGAGGACATTATTCTAAGCGTCCATGTTCTACTACAGTATCAGTGAGTAGATAGCCTTCACCGACAATAATATTTAGAATATTTAAAAGAATACTCCACTTTAGTGTAACATATCTAGATTATTCCATAGTTTAAGGCCGGCTTCATACAGTATATCTGACATTCAATGTCCAAGGATGGATTATGATGTACGCTTCCAATACATCAAATTCAAGAACTGTTTAGCCCCTTAATGACCACCAATACGACTTAAAGCTGACCTGAGATATAAGATAATAGCATTCTCCGACAGGTGACAATCCAGCAGCTATTAGCTGTACACTATGGCTGAAAACTTGCTGCATCAGCCATGATCAGTGTTGGCACCAGCCAGGGCCGTTTAACCCCTTAAATACTGCTTTAAATAGTGACTGCAACATCTAGATGGTTAACAGAGTGGGGGGGGATTCCTCTTTAACCGCATTGGCACCCTGAGATCTTGATCATGTCCTGGTGTTTGCGATGGCAATTCATGGCCAAGTAACGGCCTTAGAGTCTTCCAATTATAGTGACCTGTTAAGACGTTAAAAACATTTAGGTGGTAAAAATAATTTTTTTTAATTCCCGTCATGTCACTTTGCATTAATTCCTGAAACGTACATGAAGGGTTAATGAACTACCTGAAAGCAATTTTGAATAATATGTTCAGGGGCACTGTTTTTCAAATTGTATTACTTTTTTGAGTGATTCCAATATATACACTGTGTGCAGAATTATTAGGCAAGTTGTATTTGAGAGGATTCTTTTTATTATTGAATAACAACTACGTTCTCAATCAACCCCAAAAGACTCAGATATCAAAGCTTAATATTTTTGGAAGATGGAGTGGGGTTTTTTTTTAGATTTGGCTATCTTAGGAGGATATCTGTTTGTGCAGGTAACTATTACTGTGCATAATTATTAGGCAACTTAATAAAAACCAAATACTGTATGTACCCATCTCACTTGTTTATTTTCACCAGGTAAACCAATAGAGCCACACAAAATTTAGAAATAAACATTTCTGACATTCAAAAACAAAACAAAACAAAAAATCAGTGACCATTATAGCCATCTTTTTTAAACGATGACACTCAAAAGCCTTCCATCCATAGATTCTGTCAGTTGCTTGGTCTGTTTATGATCAACATTGCGTTCCGCGGCCACAACAGCCTCTCAGACATTGTTCGGAGAGCTGTAATGTTTTCACTCCCTGTAGATCTCACATTTTATGAGGGACCACAGGTTCTCTATGGGGTTCAGATCAGGTGAACAAGGGGGCCATGTCATTATTTTTTCTTCTTTTAGACCTTTACTGGCCAGCCACGCTGTGGAGTATTTGGATGCATGTGACGGAGCATTGGCCTGCATGAAAATCATGTTTTTCTTGAACGATACCGACTTCTTCCTGTACCACTGCTTGAAGAAGGTGTCTTCCAGAAACTGGCAGTAGATCTGGGAGTTGAGCTTCACTCCATCCTCAACCCGAAAAGGTCCCACAAGTTCATCTTTGATGATACCAGTCCAAACCAGTACCCCACCTTCACCTTGCTGGCGTCTGAGTCGGAGTGGAGCTCTCTGCCCTTTACTGATTCAGCCTTGGGCCCATCCATCTGGCCAATCAAGAGTCGCTCTCATTTCATCAGTCCATAAAACCTTAGAAAAATTAGTCTTAAAATATTTCTTGGCCCAGTCTTGACGTTTTATCTTATGTTTCTTGTTGAAATGTGGTCGTTTTCAGCCTTCCTTAGCTTGGCCATGTCCTTGAGTATGGCACACCTTGAGCTTTTTGATACTCCATTAACGTTGCAGCTCTGAAATATGGCAAAACTGGTGGCAAATGGCACCTTGGCAGCTTCACGCTTGATTTTCCTCAATTCATGGGCAGTTATTTTGCGCCTTTTTTTATCAACATGCTTCTTGCGACCCTGTGAATATTTGCCATGAAACGCTTGATTGTTCGGTGATCACGCTTCAAGTTTGGCAATCAGGGCCGCCATCAGGGAATGGCAGCCCTTAATGCTGTATGGGGCACCGTGAACAGCAGTACAGAAGGGGGCCCCGCAGATTAGGGGCCCCGCTCCTGTGCTTCCAGTCATCGGGCCCCAAGTGCTGCATGTCATGGGGCGCCAGGCGGGCCCCAAGTGTGCGCTGCGGCCGGGCCTGCAGTGCACACATCAGCAGTGCCCCCACAGCGGCCGACATCAGAGCTACAGAAGTGCTGAAGGACCTGTGGTGACGTCATCATTACCACAGGCCTTCACCATTGATCAGCCCGCCCCCTGATCACATGATAATGATGTCATCACAGGTCCTTTAAGCTCAGACAGCTGCAGCTCCATCTTTAACACAGGAGGGAGGGCAGGTAAGAAAAAAGTTTTTATTTTATTTTATTATTGAAAGGGGCAATATGTTTCCCTGGCGGAAAGGAGACTCGGGGGCAGGATTGGAGAGATGGGGGCAGAATGCAAGACATGATGGGGGCAGAATGCAAGACATGATGGGGCAGAATGCAAGACATGATGGGGGCAGAATGCAAGACATGATGGGGGCAGAATGCGCCAGTAAGACAGGATGGGGAAGAATGTGACAGTGAGACACAGGAGGGGGCAGAAACTGAGACATGGGGCAGAATGTGACAGTAAGGCTGGAGTCACACACAACGAATAAAAAATCGGTCCCATTTTAACGGTCCGAAATCGCACAAAAGGTATCTTAACCAGTGATGCGTTTTTGATGCGATTTTTCTTCATTGATGCGATTTTAATCGCATGTAAGCATCCTTTTGACATCCATCTGGCGAGATTTTCTCGCTGGATAGCAAAATGGACATATAATGGAGCCCAATGACAGGTTTCCCCACACAAACGAATTAATAGATCTAGACACAATATTATATATATATATATATATATTTTATACATGTCATAGAGACACATTTATACATATATTTGACATTCATACAGTTCATCATAGCAGAATAGCCGCAGAAACATTTGCCGGCTTTTGTATAATTATGCTCCTGCCCGACATGAAATGACACATGGTTTACATATAGTTAACCATTTCATTTCATGTTTTTTTTGTAATGTATATCACTATTAATTAGATGAGTGTTTGTGGGTAAAATTATGGAGTTGTAGGGGTTAATTTAAGGGGTTAATTCGTTGTATTAAATTACGGGGACTCCCTGCAGCCTCAGTGACGTCAGCAGGAGTCCCTGCAATTTAATACAACGAATTAACCCCTTAAATTAACCCCTACAACTCCAAAATTTTACCCACAAACACTCATCTAATTAATAGTGATATACATTACAAAAAAAACATGAAATGAAATGGTTAACTATATGTAAACCATGTGTCATTTCATGTCGGGCAGGAGCATAATTATACAAAAGCCTGCAAATGTTTCTGCGGCTATTCTGCTTTGATGAACTGTATGAATGTCAAATATATGTATAAATGTGTCTCTATGACATGTATAAAATATATATATATATTTTGTGGGAATAGATAGCTCAGCTGGGATCTTTGCTTTGGCACAAGCGTGTGGCTATGGAGTCACTTCAGCAGACTAGCAATTTCCACATGGATATGGACACGGCATATTTATTGTGCACACTTGTTATTCAATGTTACACATGCCAAACATGAAATAAAACATCTAAGGCCGTCTGGCCACTAACTAACAATAGCAGGCTAACTACAAAATAAACCTATATAACAGCAAAGAAGTCCATGTAATCTTACTGTGTCAGCTCCCAGCTCAGCAGACAGAGAGACTGAGAGATCCCAGCTCCTCCTCATTATATCAGCTGGACCAGTCAGGAAACCAAAACCTGGATTGAATTAGTGGAGGGGGAACTACCAGTCCTTTCCATGCTGATCACTAAGAAAACCAGGACTGGATTACAGTGAAATAGACTGGCTTCATCATCAGTACAGGGAGACATATGAAATGAAACGGGGAGAAATATACCTGTTTTCTAGTACCTCTCCCCTTGGCACCTCACAATATATATATATATATATATATATATATATATTGTGGCAGGGCTAAGGGTCGTGTAATTGATGGGAGATATGTGTCTCATAAATGGCTTATCTCCATAATGTAAGGCATAAGTAAAGCATACCAGATATTGTTATTGTTTTGGTTTGAAGGACCTGTGGTGAGGTCACAGTCATGTGACCAGTCAGCCGCTGGGAACGTGGGTGTGGCTACAGCCTTATAATGTGACCTGCTCCTGAAACAGGGAGCTGTATGTGGGGAGGACTACACCTCCCAGCATGTGCTGAGACTCGCGGTCGGAGTCTGCAACCACGGACATTTATGTTTTGTTTGCCTAAGCTAGAGGCTATTTTTGGTGATACGCTGTTTTATGGTTTATGACAGAAATAAACCTCAGGAACTTTGGAAGAACCTGTCTCCTGATTGTCTCCCGCTGCACCTGAGTGAGTCACATCCCTACAATTGGTGGTACACGTGCGGGCAGCGGTCCCAGCAGAGACTTGAGACAGTTGCTGCATGTCCTGGGTGAAGTTTGCAGCGGGGCAACAAGCACTGCCGGGAATCATGGAGGACCTCATGAAACACCTGGTCCAGTCGCAGGCACTGCAGCAGGAAACCAACAAGCTGTTGTTACACCAGATCCAGCAAAGCCAGCAGGAGCAGCGGCAGCAGTTCCAGCAGAGCCAGCAGGAACAACGGCAGCAGATGCAGCTTCTGGCAACCGCCATCCAGGAGGGCAGGACGAGCGCCCCAACCCCAGGTCGGGCTGATGCCACCGACGTCGAGAAGGCGGTAAGACGCGCATTACAAAAAATGACCCCTGAGGATGATGTTGAGGCCTTCTTGACGGTGTTTGAAAGGGTGGCTGAGAGGGAAAAACTTCAGCCAGAGCGGTGGGCGGAGGTACTGGCCCCATACCTAACGGGGGAGCCCCAGAAGGCGTACTTTGACCTGACGGTACAAGATGCCAGAGAGTATCCCAAATTAAAAATGGAAATTCTCGCCCGCTTGGGGGTAACAATGACTACCAGGGCACAGAGAGTTCATCGGTGGGCCTATCACCGGGACAAACCCCCGCGCTCCCAAATGTTTGACCTGTTGCACCTGGTCCAGAAATGGCTGCAGCCAGAGTCGGCTTCCCCTGCACAGATGGTAGAGCGAGTTGTGATGGATCGGTTTGTGCATTCTCTGCCGAGACCTCTACAGACTTGGGTTGCCCAGGGTGATCCCCAAAATGCTGATGAACTGGTTGGGCTGGTCGAGAGATACCAGGGGATGGAAGGTTCCTTAGGGAAGCAGGCCATTCCGTATTGGGGGTCCCAGCAGGGGGCGGAGTCACAAAAAGGGGTGGTGCGTCCAAGGTCAAAAGGGGCGGGGGAGGCGGTGCCCAAGGTCCCCTCGGGTGTTATTTGCTGGAAGTGTCATGGGCCAGGACATATAGCGGCCCGTTGCCCCAGACCACCGAGCAGATGGACTGCAGCATGGGACGCCGTAGTTCATACTACGCATATCCAGCTTGCAGTGTGAACTCGCTACCTAACAAGGGGCCACAAGCGTGTCCCGTGAAGGTGAACGGTCGAGCAGTAATGGCGCTTCTGGACTACGGGAGCATGGTGACCCTTGTGAGGGCCAGTTTTCCTCTAAACATACTCCCGGGTAAAAAGATTGGTGTTCGGTGCATACATGGCGATGCAAAGGACTACCCTATGGCTAGGGTGAAGATTGAAACGGCGCATGGCACCGAGTCGCATGAAGTTGGCGTTGTTCGAGACTTGTTGCATCCCATAATTATTGGCCGGGATTTCTGTCTGTTTTGGCATCTGTGGGGAATGGGTTCTGAGTGTGCTAGCAAGAGCAGGGAACCAATCCACCCCACTGAGGTATCACCACCACCAGAGGCAGACGAGTTTCCTTTATGTGTCCTTGTTGGGGATGAAGAGGAAGGGTCCCTTGTACCTGACATCCCGGAGTTAGGGGTGGCTGGGGAGAATTTTGGGACTGCCCAACATAGGGACCCCACACTAAGGGAAGCCTTTAACAATGTGACCGTCATTAATGGGGTTGCACAAGAGCCGGGAGCAGACACCAGGTTTCCCCATTTTATGTTGAGTGGGGAATTGTTGTACCGGGTCACGAAAATAAGGGAGGAGGTGGCAGAGCAGTTAATAGTACCAGGCCCCTATAGACGAAAAGTGTTGGATATGGCCCATTCACACATCTTGGGGGGACACCTGGGGGTAGAAAAAACCCAGGAACGGATTGTACAGAGGTTCTATTGGCCTGGGTGTCACCGGGAAATAGTAAACTATTGCAGGTCCTGCCCGACATGTCAGTTAACTGCCCCCACATCTCATTTTCGGAACCCTCTTGTGCCACTGCCCATTATTGAGGTGCCATTTGAGAGAATTGCCATGGACTTGGTCAGTCCCTTAGTTAAATCAGCTCGGGGCCATCAGTATATATTAGTCATCCTGGACTATGCCACACGCTATCCTGAGGCCATTCCCCTGACAAACTCCTCCGCGAAGAGTATAGCCCGTGAGCTGGTCCATGTGTTTTCCCGGATGGGTTTGCCGAAGGAGATCCTGACCGACCATGGGACACCTTTTATGAGCAAGGTGATGAGAGAATTGTGCAGAGTCTTGCAAATTTCCCAGCTGAGGACTTCAGTGTACCATCCGCAGTCAGATGGCCTGGTTGAGAGGTTTAACAAGACCCTGAAGAGCATGCTGAGAAAAGTCATAGAGGAAGATGGTAGAGACTGGGATTGTCTCTTACCGTATTTACTGTTTTCTATCTGTGAAGTTCCCCAGGCCTCCACGGGGTTCTCCCCCTTCGAGCTTCTGTACGGCCGGCATCCGCGAGGTCTCCTAGATATAGCCAAGGAAACCTGGGAAGCCGAAGTCACGCCCCACAGAAGCGTCATTGAGCATGTGGCACTGATGCAGCAGAGGGTTGCGAAGGTGATGCCCATTGTTAAAGAACATCTCCGCCAGGCACAAGAGGCTCAGGCCAGGGTCTACAACCGGTCAGCCAGAGTGAGGCAGTTCAATCCGGGAGACCGTGTTCTCGTGCTAATCCCGACGGTGGAAAGTAAGTTCTTGGTCAAGTGGCAAGGGCCATATGAGGTGGTGGAGAAGCTGGGTGACGTAAACTACAAAATCCACCAACCCGGAAGACGGAAGCCATACCAGGTTTACCATGTTAACCTTATCAAGCCGTGGCAAGATAGAGAGCCAGCGGTAACTCTGTGCTTGCTGGGCAACCTAGAAGGGGAGGTTGGAGCCGTTACCATAGCGGAGACTCTATCGAAGGCCCAGAAGCAGCAATGCCGGGAGTTACTCCAGAAAAACCGCGACCTGTTCTCAGAGTTGCCGGGGTGCACGAAGGTGGTGGAGCACGAAATTCTGACCGAGCCACATGTGCGGGTGAACGTGAAACCATATCGTATTCCTGAGGCCCGGCGAGAGGTAATCTCCAAGGAGGTGCAGCGTATGTTGAAGCTCGGGGTCATTGAGGAATCCAAGAGCGGCTGGTCGAGCCCGATTGTCCTGGTCCCAAAACCTGATGGTGAATGGAGGTTCTGCAACGATTACCGGAAGCTGAATGAGGTCTCCAAGTTCGACGCTTATCCCATGCCACGCGTTGATGAGCTCATCGAGAGACTTGGACCTGCCAGGTACATAACCACTTTGGATCTGACCAAGGGATATTGGCAGATCCCCATGGCACAGGAAGCCAAGGAGAAGACGGCATTCTCCACACCAGACGGGTGCTTCCAGTATGTCCGGATGCCGTTTGGCCTACAGGGAGCTCCAGCAACCTTCCAGAGGGCGATGGATAGAATCCTTGCACCTCATAAGCTATACGCTGTCGCATACCTGGATGATATCGTCATCTTCACTCCGGACTGGGAGACTCACCTGGAAAAGGTCCAAGCAGTGTTTGACGCTCTAAGAGAGGCGGGGTTTACAATAAACCCGAAGAAGTGTGCCTTGGGGAGAGAAGAAGCCAAGTACCTCGGATATGTAGTGGGGCGTGGCGAGATCAAACCCCAAATCAATAAAGTGGAGGCAATTCAAACATGGCCGAGACCTCTGTCAAAGAAGCAAGTTAAAGCCTTCCTGGGGATTGTGGGATATTACAGGAGGTTCATCCCAAACTTCGCCACAATGAATGAAGAATGCTAGGGTCACCCGCTGGTTCTTAGCCCTACAAGACTTCAGCTTCCAGGTAGAGAATAGGGCCAGGAAGCTACATGGGAATGCCGATGCCCTCTCCAGAATCCCTTGCCTGGTAGGTGAAAGTGCCAAGCCCCACGGCTTTAGGCAGAGGGGGGAGGTATGTGGCAGGGCTAAGGGTCGTGTAATTGATGGGAGATATGTGTCTCATAAATGGCTTATCTTCATAATGTAAGGCATAAGTAAAGCATACCAGATATTGTTATTGTTTTGGTTTGAAGGACCTGTGGTGAGGTCACAGTTATGTGACCAGTCAGCTGCTGGGAACGTGGGTGTGGCTACAGCCTTATAATGTGACCTGCTCCTGAAACAGGGAGCTGTATGTGGGGAGGACTACACCTCCCAGCATGTGCTGAGACTCGCGGTCGGAGTCTGCAACCACGGACATTTATGTTTTGTTTGCCTAAGCTAGAGGCTATTTTTGGTGATACGCTGTTTTATGGTTTATGACAGAAATAAACCTCAGGAACTTTGGAAGAACCTATCTCCTGATTGTCTCCCTCTGCACCTGAGTGAGTCACATCCCTACAATATATATATATATATATATTGTGTCTAGATCTATTCATTCTTTATTTAACCGGTCTCTGTGATTTTACTGTATTGGAAGAATTGCCGGCTTTTGCTAAAGGACACCGGGTGCGATTTTATCGCAAGTCACACATCTAGTCCGTTTTTAGTCTCATTTTTTCTCGCCCCCATAGACTTGTATTGTCGAATCCAATCCGAAAATCGGTGACAATCGCAGCATGCTGCGATTGTCTCGGTCAGAGGATCGGATGCGATAAACAAATCGCATGATGGGAGCTGCCCCATAGAATAACATGGGTTCAAATGCAATGCGATTTTTTATCGCATTGCATTCGTCCGTTTTATTCGCCAGTGTGACCCCGGCCTAAAGGCCCTTTTACATTTAGCGATGCACCAGCGATCCAACCAGCGATCCGACCCGGTCAGGATCGCTGTTGCATCGCTAAATGATCGCTAGTGAGCTTTCATACAGAAAGATCTCACAGCGATGCAGCAGCGACGCAGCGCACGATACTTACCATTCACACACAGCGATCCTGCGTCCTCCCGCCCACCTCCACGCGTCGCTCGTCGTCACAGCAGGAAGTCTCAGCAGGAAGCGCCCGACGAGAAATGGAGCCGGACATTCTCGCGCGATCAGCGATGGACAGCGGGAGAGCCGGTCGCTGGTAAGTATCACACATAGCGATGTCGCTAGCAATATCGCTATAACGTCACAAAACCAGTGACGTTTTAGCGATATTGCTAGCGATATCGCTTAGTGTAAAACCCCCTTAAGACACAGCAGGGGGCAGAATTTGACAGTGAGACACAGGAGGGGGCAAAATGCGAGATATGGGGGCAGAATATGACAATGAGACACAGGAGGAGGCAGAATGTGACAGAGAGACACAGAAGGGGGCAGAATGTGACAGACACAGGAGGGGGCAGAATGTGACAGTGACACACAGGAGGGGGCAGAATGTGACAGTAATGACACAGGAGGGGGCAGAATGTGAGACACGGGGCAGAATGGACATGGGGCAGAATGTGACAGTGAGACACAGGAGGGGGCAGAATGTGACAGTAATGACACAGGAGGGGGCAGAATGTGAGACACGGGGGCAGAATGGACATGGGGCAGAATGGACATGGGGCAGAATGTGACAGTGAGACACAGGAGGGGCAGAATGTGAGGCACGGGGGCAGAATGTGACAGTGAGAAACAGGAGGGGACAGAATGTGACAGTGAGACACAGGAGCGGGTAGAATGTGATACACATGGTGCAGGATCATGGGGCAGGATGGATACGATGTAGACGAGGCAGGATCGGGAGATGATATGGGGGCAGAATGGATACTCATGAGGGCAGGATGAGAGAAAATATGGCTGAAGCCAGGAATGAGACACACGGGGGCCAGGATGGGGGATATTATTATCATAGGGGCTAATTAAGGAATATTATTACTGCAATGATGTATTTTATTTTTTGAGGATACTGTTTTAAATGGGGGGGCGGTCCTGTTACTGTGCAGAGCGACACTATGTCGCCTTTTTTTCTTCATCTGGTATAGTCTAGAAGTTGGGAAAAAATAAGTAATGTGTTCTGCAAGCGGAGCTCTAGATTAATCTGTTATTTCCTGCAGAGACGAGCCCTGGCTGGAAGACGTGATGGTGGTGTGTGCTGGATGAATGATGAAAAACAAAGATGAAGGACTTCACCTAGAGACGTCAATGGTGAGTCAGTGTGTTACCTGTACACTGACACTATACACTATATACAGAGTGCCTTTGTACAATGTCACCAGTGATCACTGCTTTATCTGTACACTAACACTATATACAGAGTTCCTGTGTATAATGTCACCAGTGATCACTTTATTACCTGTACACTGACACTATATACAGAGCTCCTGTGTATAATGTCACCAGTGGTCACTGTATTACCTGTACACTATACACTATATACAGTGCCTTTGTACAATGTCACCAGTGATCACTGTATTACCTGTACACTGGCACTATATACAGAGGTCCTGTGCATAATGTCACCGGTGATCACTGTATTACCTGTACACAGACACTTCATGCTAAGTACATCTCTCTTGTGTATAATAGCACTTTTGGTGATAGTATTATGTTTTTTTAGTAATGATCAGTATTGTAGTATTCAGTCACCATGTGGTGGCAATATGTGGTCTGGGCATGGTACCGTGGTATTTGTTCCTTGTATGTGCAATTATTCTGTCACTGGTGGTAATATGTGGTCTGGTCATGGTGTGGCTGTATTTGTTACTTGTATGTGGTATTATTGGTCACCATGTGGTGGTAATATGTGTTTGGGACATGATGTGGTGGTATTTGTCCCTTGTATGTGCTATTATTCTGTCTCTGTGGTGGTAATATGTGGTCTGGTCATGGTGTGGCTGTATTTGTTCCATGTATGTGGTATTATAGGTCACTATGTGGTGGTAATATGTGGTCTGGTCATGGTGCAGTGGTATTTTTTCCTTGTATATATTATTCGGTCACTATGGTAGTAATATGTGGTCTGATCATGATGTGGCTGTATTTGTTCCTTGTATGTGGTATTATAGCTCACTATGTGGTGGTAATATATGGTCTGGACATGGTGCAGTTGTATTTGTCCCTTTGGATGTGATATTATTGGTCATTTTAAAAATTGAAAAATAAATAAAAAATGTCCCTAAATTGTATTGGATATTTTAGAAAATGTTTAATAGGTTAGAGTAGAGTAGGGCCCGGCCAAAAGAGTCTAGCTTGTCGTGGTGGCAGATTTAAAAAATCTTTTGGCCAAAACAAGAGCTTCTGGCTAGATGTGTGATCTGGTAATGGGAACTGTTAATGTGTGATTGATGAGAAGTGCAGTTTTTCCAAGAGAGAGGTGGGACTGTGGACAGTTTGAGGGGTGGAGGCGGGGCTGGAGTGGAGCCTGGGCGGAGTCTCAAGGGGGCCCCGAAAATGTTGCCAGTATGGGGCCCCGAAATTCCTAGTGGCAGCCCTGTTGGCAATTTCAAGACTGCTTCATCCCTCTGCAAGACTTGTCACAATTTTTGACTTTTCAGAGTCCGTCAAATCTTTCTTCGGACCCATTTTGCCTAATAATTAAGCACACCTTATATAGGGTGTTGATGTCATTAGACCACAACCCTCCTCATTACAGAGATGCAAATCACCTGATTTACATAATTGGCAGTTGACTTTCAAGCCTATACAACTTGGAGTAGGACAACATGTATAAAAAGGATGATGTGATCAAAATACTCATTTGCCTAATAATTCTGCACCCAGTGTAAGACTCCCAAAGTCACTTCAAAACTGAACAGATCCCTATAAAAATAAGTTTTGTAAATATCCTTGAAAAAAAATGAAAAATTACTGCTACAATTTCAAACCTTTCAAATTAAAACAACATTTTATAAATGGTGCTGATGTAAAGCAGACATGAGGGAAATGTCATTTATTAATGTTTTCTGTGGTATGACTATCTGGATTAAAGGGATAATCATTTAAAGTTTAAAAACTGCTATTTTTTTAAACATTTTTGTCAAATTTCTGATATTTTTTATTACCAAACACAAAGCATATCAGCCTAAGTTTACCATTATAAAAAAGTATAATGTGTCACGAAAAAATAGTCTCCAAATCAAGGGAATACATTAAAGCGTTCCAGAGTTTTCAGTACATAAAGTGACAATGGATAGATTTAAAAAATTTGGCCTTTTCATTAAGGGGGTTAATTGCTGCCTAATTTATTCCACTGCATTAAAATTGCTAAATCTTGCAAGGTCTGAACTTGATTGTGAAGGGGAACTTGTCAGGTGCATTTTGATCACCCCCTACCAAACCACCACTACTACCATACTATTCTTCCCACGTACTTTCTAAAAGTGTGCTTAGTAGCCAAAGCAGATTCCTCATTTTGATAAGGAGAAGTAGAAGTTTAATGCATTCTATATTTGCACAAGGAAAGACTAGAAGCAATGAAACTGAATGGGAGGAGACACAGATTAGATATTAGAAAAAACTTTTTGACAGAGTGATCAATGAGTGGAACAAGCTGCCACGAGAAGTGGTGAGTTCTCCTTCAATGGAAGTCTTCAAACAGAGGCTGGACAGACATCTGACTGGGATGATTTAGCGAATCCTGCTTTGAGCAGGGGGTTGGACCAGATGGCCCAGGAGGTCCCTTCCAACTCTACGATTCTATATTTGCACACTCGCAAATAAATTACCTATTTGTCTAGCCGGCAGCATCTTAATTCTGCTTACTTTGACTTGAGTAACATCCTTGAGGACGAGGTCTGGGATGATGCACACGGTCACGCTAGACTCAAATATTGCACGTAACAAGGTTTCATGACTATAAAATTGACTCCTTCTACAGGATTCTCTTCTTTTCGCCAGAGAGATCCCAGAGAAACAATTTCCATGTAAGAGATTGCCAGCAACCACCTCGTAATCAAGGAACACGCAAAAAGAAGACAGGGTATCCACCAGTCCACGCACTATTTGCACATTGTTAGAATTGCTTCTGTACATTTGCTATATTGGTGTCATGTACATGAGTTCAACATGTAATATTCACATATCATTATGCTAATGTAAGCATCCAAAAATAAAAACATGAGCTGGCTCACCTCTTAGTATAAGTGTAATGTATAGGTATACATTCACACTGTGGCTATTAACAGACACATATAACCTAGAATAGAAAAAAAATGAGCAAGAAAATTGCAGTAAGAAAATAGTAACACATGTAAAAAACATAAGTGTCACAATGACCCGTCCTGTGTGACGCGACCCGCAGGCCGGTAACTAAAACAACAAGACTTGGCACGTGATACTGTCCTGTGTGACACGGCCCGCAGGCCGGTAACTAAAACAACAAGACACGGGGAAAGGGGAAACAGTTACAACGGTAGGCCCTGCGATAGTGAAAGGGGACGTGGAGACCTCCTGCATTCCCCTGAGTCAGTGTACCTAACGCTCCTAACGTTCCCTATGCCGGTTCCGCACCGGGCGACGATCAGGAACCTTTCACCCTAGCACACCCTACACCTATCCCTTGCTAGGGAGCTGGGTGGCGCAGGCACTGGCCCCACCGCTGTACTAATACACACTAAGGAAAAACACAAACAGGAAAACACCACTTAGCTTTACTCTGTTGCACTTGCTCCTGGCAACAGAGTCCACCACCAGAATGCAGCTCTCCTCCTGAATCGCCGCCACCATGCTCTGTCAGAGCTACAAGGAAATCCCCTATGACTCCTTCCACACCAGGGCTAAGACAGTGCTGCAAGGATGGTTGAAATGAACACTATCACCAACACTGATTGCAACACCTGTGACTCCTTTATAGAGAGCCAGAGCAATCACACCTGCATTATAATCATGTGCACTTAACTAAAGAAACAAGAGTGCAATGACGCTCACCACCACCGGGGGCAAACTTAGAACAACAGACACGACAGTGCAATAATGCTAATGGCCACCATGGGCAAAAACCAAACTTAAGCACAGCTTAAGAAAAAAAAAGGTTACCTGTGCTATTTATCAGTCCTGATCCAGCATGGATCATGACAATAAGGTATTCAGTTCACATATTTTTTTTTAATTAAAAATGTAAAAGCCATTCAACCGCAACAAAGTGTACCCAATCAGGATGATCCATACTCTAGTAACTCATCTTGCTATGTGCCAGCAAGCCTCAAAATAGACTAGTGGTTCAGTTGTATGAGTCCCAGAACAATAATAAAAATACAAGTCTTGTAGTAATCCGACGTATCGGCGCTGAGAAATAAAGCTTTGAAGCCACATGCAAATTAGCCCAGAAGCACATTGGGGTCAGTCGGAGTCCAATGACACGCCCACAATGCACTTTTAGGCTAATTTGCATGTGGTTTCTATGCTTGATTTCTCAGTGTTGGCACAACCCATTATTACTAAACTGTTATCAATGTTTCTTTGCAGCCAGAACATTAGTTTAATTAGTAAAATCATCCAGACAGGTTCATCTTATCCATGAAATCGCCATACAGATGTGCATGGATATAGGCAAACTGAAGGTCCATAATTAAAAATACTCATTCTAGATAATCTTGCAGTCTAAATAGGTTGGCGATCACCCGATGAGCAACCAAAACTCATTCATCGTACAAAATGATCTTTTTTCACAAAATATAATTGTCCTCGGCAGCACAAACTGTGCCTGTGCTGCCGAGAACAATGGCAGCATACGCACGCTGAATAATCTATTACTGCATGGATGAATAAGCTAGTAAATGATATCTAATAAGTTAAATATTTACCGATCGGAGGTCATTTAATGCCACAAAATTGTCTTCTGTAAATGGACCGTAACTGAACACTAGCTCTAATGTGTGTTAATAGCGAGAACACAGTTAATCATATTGAGATTTTCCATAATGACTACTTCAGCCATATATCGGTGTGAACATCAGTTTGCAGCAATACTATCTAAAGCTTCTGATAAAAGATTTTTATCTTACTTCATCTCAGCGTCTTTTGATTTCACTTTTGCCAGTCTTATGTGATAATGTAGCACCATTGTAGTACAGCATCTAAGCACTCATCTCAGCCATTATGTTCTGTATCTACAAAGGAACAGACAGATCTGACATCACTTTAGCGTTAGGCAGGTTTGGCCTTGGCACTTACTACATTCAATGGATGCACACGATGTGGTTTCCTCAATGACTATAGTGCAGATATTGTGTACTGCATGATGAAAAGGATCTGGTATGCTGCAGAAAACACTATAAATATTTTCTATCAGGGAGAGCAGATAATGTTCATAATGTATGGCACAGGCGTTGTCGAAAAATACAGTTGAAATGGAGAATTACATAAACGGGACAAAGGCAGATGGATATGAAAGACTGTCAAGGAGATCCGGAAACAGAAGAAAGGTACAACTTATTTGTGCGCAGGTAAAATTGTTAGACATGCAGTCGACATAAATTGGACCAGATTTCTAATGTAAATTCATTTTTAATAAGCCTGGAAGAATCCTATTTATCAGTCTGGTCAGTTTCTTTATGCCTGAGAAGGGCATACCTGATGCAAAACTTGTGCACCTGTCCGACATACATAGCCAAATAAGAAAACTCTGCATGCAATTTTTAGGGGGCCAGCTATAAAACCAATCCTGAGCAACAAATGAAATACTTGATGAAACAGGACAATCACATAGAAATCTATGGGATCAAGTCTGCCATCAGTTTTCCTCTTGGATGGCTTGTACGGAAACAAACACTGACCCCTTCCCTGTTAATAATGTATTTCTTGCCAGGAAACACTTTAGTATCCAGGAATGTGTCTGACACATCCACTCTAGCTCCAGGCTCTGGAATTGGCTACATTGCAGCAAGAGCCCCAGTCTTGGACTTATTTTAAACTCAAGATTCTAACCCGAGCTAGAGTGTGTTTGAACTGGAAAAGGCAAACACTTGCAGCAGTGTGGCAATGACATTCCTGGCATGTAAGTCTCTGTGCAGAAAACTTGTGTGTATAATGTGCTGATTAGCACTCCAAAAATAGGTGGTTAAGAGAGTTTATTAGGGTTCCTACAAAGGCTGGATTTCTGAATGCATTAATAACAGCTCACACAAATGTATACCTCCTTGACTTCCTTCATATTCACTTTTATCTTTGAGATTCTATGAGCGTTCAAATCACCAAATACATTGACATCCTCACATAAATCAACTAAAACATCACTATTCAATGCTTTAAGGGCTCTGATCATTTTCATTTTTGAGATTTTGTTCCTTTCCTCCTCTTTTTCCAAGAGCCATAACTTTTACATTTGTCTGTTGACACAGCTGTATGATCCTTTTTTTTGGAAAAGAGTTGATGCTTTGAATGACACCATTCACTGTACCATATAATGTAACTGAAAAATGGAAAAATTCCAAGTGGGGTGACATGATGGGAAAAAAAGCAATTCCGACATTTTTTTGTTTGTTTTTACTTTGTTTATTATGTTGTTAAAAAGACATGCACAATGATTGTATAATCACGGTGATGCCAAGCTTATGGGGTTTATACATACAGTTGTGCTCAACAGTTTACATACCACGGCAGAATTTTTGCTTTCTCTGCCTTTTTTCAGAGAATATGAATGATAACACCAAAACTTTTTCTCCACTCATAGAAAGTGGTTGGGTGAAGCCATTTATTGTCATACTACCGCGTTTTCTCTTTTTAAATCATAATGACAACCCAAAACATCCAAATGACTCTGATCAAAAGGTCACATAACTTGGTGATTTTGGCCTGATAACATGCACAGAAGTTGACACAAATGGGTTTGAATGGCTACTAAAGGTAACATCTTCACCTGTGACCTGTTTGCTTATAATCAGTCTGTGTGCATAAAAGCTGAGTGAGTTTCTGGGATCCAGACAGACTCTTGCATCTTTCATCCAGCCACTGACATTTTTGGATTGTGAGTCATGGGGAAAGCAAAAGAATTGTCAACGAATCTATGGGTAAAGGTAGTTGAACTGTATAAAACAGTAAATGGATACAAAAAGATATCCAAGCAATTGATAATGCCAGTCAGCAGTGTTCAAACTGTGATTAACAAATAGAAAATCAGGGGCTCTGTAAAAACTAAACCAGGGCCAGGTAGACCAACAAATTTTCATCCACAACTGCCAGGAAAATTGTTCGGAATGCAAAGAAAAACCCTCAAATAACATCAGCTGAAATACTGGACTCTCTGTAAACTAGCAATGTGGCTGTTTCAAGATGCACAATAAGAAGGCACTTGAAGAAAAATGGGCTGCATTGTCGAGTCACCAGAAGAAAGACATTACTGCGCAAATGCCACAAAGTATCTCACCTACAATACACAAAACAGTACAGAGACAAGCCTCAAAACTTCTGGAACACGGTAATTTGGAGTGATGAGGCAAAAATTGAACGTTTTGGCCACAACGATAAACGTTAAATTTGGGGAGAGGTCAACAAGGCCTATGATGACAGGAGCACCATTCCTACTGTAAAGCACGGAGGTGGATCACTGATGTTTTGGGGATGTGTCAGCTACAAAGGCACAGGAAAATTGGTCAAAGCTAAAGGAAAGATGAATGCAGCACATTATCAGCAAATACTGGAGGCAAATTTTCAATCATCAGCCCGGAAGCTGCGCATGGGACATACGTGGACGTTCCAACATGACAACAATTCAAAACACAAGGCTAAGTCGACCTGTCATTGGCTACAGCAGAACAAAGTGAAGGTTCTGGAGTGGCTATCGCAGTCTCCTTGACCTCAATATCATTGAGCCACTCTGGGGAGAGCTAAAGCACGCAGTTCATGCTAGAATTAAGGATTTTACAGGAACTGGAGGCTTTTTGCCAATAAGATTGGGCAGCTTTATCATCTGAGAAAATAAAGAACCTCATCCACAACTACCACAAAAGACTTCAAGTTGGCATTAATGTTAGAGGGGGCAATACTCAGTATTAGGAAATGGGGTATGTGAACTTTTGACCAAGGTCATTTGGATGTTTTGGGTTGGCATTATAATTTAAAAAGAGAAAACACAGTAGTTTGACAATAAATGGCTTCACCCAACCACTAACCATGATTGGAGAAAATGTTTTGGTGTTATCATTCATATTCTCTGAAAAAAGGTCAAGAAAGCAAAAATTCTGCCAGGGTATGTAAACTTTTTAGCACAACCAGGGTCGGACTGGGGTGCCTAGGGCCCACCAGGGGAATTGACTCTAGGGGCCCACCCCATGGCTACCATAAATGGTTTTATTATGTGTTTATTTTTTGGCCTCTCCCACTAAAACGTGTGCCTTTTAGCAAGCTGTACAGTGTGCAAAAGAGAACGCTCTCAGCCTCCTATATATCGTACACACTGCACTCTTAGCACCCTATATCACATACAGACCGCACCTCGGTCTTCTATAACAGATTCTTTCTATAAGAGGCTGAGAGTGTGGTATGTACAGTATATAGGATGCCGATATTGCGGTATGTACGGCATATTGGCCTCGTATATGACATGCAGACTATCGGCCTCCTATTACGCCCCCTATAAGACATACAGACTGTCAGCCTCCTATTAAGCCTCCTATGAGACATGCAGACTGTTAGTCTCCTATTAATGCAGCCCACATATAACATAATGCAGCCACCCCATAGAACATAATGCAGCCACCCCACAGAGTATAATGCAGCACTGCCATACAATATAATGTAACCCCCATAGAATATAATGCAGCCCCCCTCTTATAGTATAATGCAGCCACCCCTTAGAGCATAATGTAGCCACCCCACAGAATACAATGTAACCCTGCATAGAATATAATGCAGCCCCCTTCATATAGTATAATGCAGCCCCTCCATAGAATATATGGCAGCCCCTCCCTCCATAGAATACAATGGAGCCCTCCTCATATAGTATAATGCAGCCCCAATAGAATATAATGTAGCCTCCTCATGAAGTATAATAAAGCCCCCTTACAATATAATCTAGCCCCCCATAAAATATAATGCAGCCCACCATAGAATACAATGTAGCCTCCTCATATAGTATAATGTAGCCCCTTCATAGAATGATGCGATCACCACCATAGAATATAGTAAAGATAATACAGCACCCCCATAGAATATAATGTAGCCCCGAATAAAATATAATACAGCTCACCTCCCCATAGAATATAATGTAGCCCCCCATATTATATAACACAGCCTCCCACATAGAATATAATGTATAATGTACCCCCCATGGTATATAACACAGCCTCATAGTATATAACACAGCTCCACATGGTATATAGCACAGCACCATGGCATACAGAACAGCCCCCCATTGGTATACAGCACAGCCCCTCATTGGTATACAGCACAGCCCCTCATTGGTATACAGCACAGCCCCTCATTGGTATACAGCACAGCCCACATGGTATTAAGCACAGCCCCACATGGTATAAAGCACAGGCCCACATGGTACACAGCACAGCCCCCCATTGGTATACAGCACATCCCCCATTGGTATAAAGCACAGCCCCACATGGTATAAAGCACAGCCCCACATGGTATAAAGCACAGCCCCACATGGTATAAAGCACAGCCCCACATGGTATAAAGCACAGCCCCACATGGTATAAAGCACAGCCCCACATGGTATATATCACAGGCCCACATGGTATAAAGCACAGCCCCACATAGTATATATCACATCATCACATGGTTTACAGCACAGCCACCCATTGGTATACAGCACAGCCCCACATGGTATAAAGCACAGCATCACAAGGTATGCAGCACAGCAGCACATGGTATACAGCACAGGCCTCTTCCTCCTCTGGACCCCTCTTCCCTTCTCTTCCTCCTCCGGACCTCTCTGGCCTCCTCTTACTTCTCCAGACCCCTCTTCCCGCCTCTGGACCCCTCTGGCCTCCTCTTCCTGGTCCGGACCCCTCTGGCCTCCTCTTCCTGCTCCAGACCCCTCTGGCCTCCTCTTCCTGCTCCAGACCCCTCTGGCCTCCTCTTCCTGCTCCAGACCCTTCTGGCCTCCTCTTCCTGCTCCAGACCCCTCTGGCCTCCTCTTCCTGCTCCAGACCCCTCTGGCCTCCTCTTCCTGCTCCGGACCCCTCTGGCCTCCTCTTCCTCCTCTGGACCCCTCTGGCCTCCTCTTCCACCTCTGTACCCCTCTGGCCTCCTCTTCCTCTTCCCTCGTCTTCTTCCTCCAGACCCCTCTGGACCCCTCTGGCCTCCTCTTCCTCCTCCGGACCCCTCTGGCCTCCTCCGGACCCCTCTGGCCTCCTCCGGACCCCTCTTCCCTCCTCCTGACTCCTCTGGCCTCCTCTTCCTCCTCCGGACCCCTCTTCCCGCCTCTGGACCCCTCTGGCCTCCTCATCCTCCTCCGGACCCCTCTTCCCTCCTCCGGACCCCTCTTCCCTCCTCCGGACCCCTCTGGCCTCCTCTTCCTGCTCCAGACCCCTCTGGCCTCCTCTTCCTCCTCTGGCCTCCTCTGTACCCCTCTGGCCTCCTCTTCCTCCTCTGGGCCCCTCTGGCCTCCTCTAGACCCCTCTAGACTCCTCTTCCTCCTCTGGACTCCTCTTCCTCCTCTGGACTCCTCTTCCTCCTCCGGACCCCTCTTCCCTCCTCCGGACCCCTCTGGCCTCTACCCTGGAGACTTTGTTTCCCCTCCTCTCCAGGGACACAGACCACCCATCACCCACTCACTAGACTCTACTCACCGGACCAGAGCAGAGTAGGAGCGGGAGCAGCAGCAGGGAGAGCGGAGCTCGGTGTCGTCCTCTTCTCTCACACGCTGGCTGCTATGCTATTAGTCAGCCAGCTACAGAGCCAGAAAGCAGAGCGTGGGGCGTTTCACCGCCCATCAAGAACAGCGCTGACGTCACGTGGCAAGGTCCTGGGGCTTGGTGAGTCATCAGACAGACCCAGAGCCAGCAAGGGGGTCGCCCGACGCCGCGTCAGCGCCTCAGACGGGGGTATGCTGGGCCCGCGCCGCCTCGGGCTATGGTATGTGCACGCGCGCGTCCCTTCAAATCATGGGACACGCTTTTAAAGGGCCCACGCACTTAAAGGGGCAGCATTTTTAAAGGGCCCACAGCAACCCTCGGGGCCCACCGTGCATTTACTCGGTACCTCGCCAGGCCAGACCGATCCTGAGCACAACTGTATACTGTGGGCAAAATAAGTAATTGATGCAAAATTGGAAGTGTAAGTTTTCCCAGCTACAAATAATAGAGAGGTCTGTAATTGTTATCATAGATACACTTCAACTGTGAGAGACAGAATCTGAAAAAAAACAAAAAAACCCAGAAAATCACATTGTATGATTTTTACATACTTATTTTATGCAATTTAAGTATTTAATCGCCTACCAACCAGCAAGAATTCTTTCACAGACCTGTTTATCTTTAAGAAGCCCTCCTCCTCTGCACTCATTACCTGTATTAATTGCACCTGTTTGTACTCGTTACCTGTATAAAAGACTCCAACCTATCCACCATAGACAAGACCTAAGAGCTGTCTAAGGACAAAATTGCAGACCTGGACAAGGCTGGGATGGGCTACAGGACAATAGACAAGTAACTTGGTGAGAAGGCAACAACTGTTGGCACAATTATTAGAAAATTGAAGAAACACAAGATGACTGTCAATCTTCCTCGGTCTGGGGATCCATGCAAGATCTCGATCATGACTCTCATGATTCTGAGAAAGGTCAAGAAAAAGCCAAGAACTTCATGGAATAACCTGGTCAATGACTTGAAGAAACCTGAGACCACAGTCTCAAACATTACCGTTAGTCACGCACTACGCTGTCATGGATTAAAAAAAAAGATTAAAACTAGAACAGCACTAAGAAGCTACAAAGAATTAACATAACTTGATGAGCATTTGTTCAGTCTTTAGTAGCCTCTTTTAAATGTTTCATACTTTGAAATGCATGAAGAGGCTAATTAAAAGAAGTAACATTTTCATTCTTCAGGTAGCTCTTGGTCAGAAGCTGCTCACAAAAGCGACTGAAAAGATGGAGGAACAGATGCTTCATTGATAAGACGATAAGTAGAGATGAGCGAATATTTCAATGTTCGGTTTGCATTACGCTCGCCAAATTTGCAATATTCGCCGATTAATTTGTCGAATATTTGCCTAACATAACCGAACGCCATTCACGTCAATGGGAGGCAAAAACAAACACATGCACAACACCTTATAATGGCCCCAAATGCTGCCAAAACATCAAATGAGAGACAGACACTAGGAAAGTGGCCTCAATTCACCCACAGTACAAATTGCAGCATGGAACTGCAGTAATCAGCCAGGCATGAGGTATCGAGGCCTGGGACAGCATTTACAGCTTTCAACTGAACGTCACAGTAATACGAGGTGGGTGAGGGATCGGTGTAGGACCTGTTTGCTGGGAGCCCTGATACCACATGCAACACCTCTACCTGTTTTCATGTTGATCCACACTCAGGTGGCACAAATATCAGTTTTGTAGATTACCATTGTCAGAAAAATTTAAGGATAGTAGCACAGGTAGTTGAGTCCAAGGAAGTGGAGGCCTGACGGTCTCTAAGGCCTACTGCTACAGGCAACACGCATGAAGGAGACCCAACCAGGAGTGTTCACATTTCCAAAAATTATTGGCAGACACCACCAAAGTGGCATCAATTTCACCACAGTAGAAATAGTATAATAGGGACTGACAGGTCTTTCACTACACCCAATGCAGCAGATGGAAACCCAACCAGGAGTATTCAAATTTCCAAAAAGTATTGGCAGACACTTTCAAAGTGGCATCAATTTCACCACAGTAGAAATAGTATAATAGGGACCGACAGTTCTTCCACTACACCCAATACAGAAAATGGACACCCAACAAGGAGTGTTCACATGTAAGGAAATAAGGGCCTTTTACCACAGAAGTGGCATCAATTTCATCATAGTAGAAATAGTATAATAGGGACCGACAGGTCTTTCACTACACCCAATACAGCAGGTGGATACTCAACCAGGAGTGATCACATTTTAAAAAAATGAGTGCCTGACATCACCAAAGTGGAATAACTGTCACGAGAATAGAAATAGTATAATTGGGACCGACACTTCTTCCACTACAGCTAACCCAGTAGATGTAGACCAACCATGACTGCTCACATTTCCACAAATTTGTGCGAACATCATCAGCAGCAGCAGCCATAGCAGGTACAGAAGCAACATTACAGATATCACAGCGTGCAGTTACATGACATTAATGACATTAATGCATCACACAAAAAAATACAATATCTCCAAGTCTGTACATTCTGCGATTGGGGTGCAAAATTCCTTGGACATGAGTCATGCAAGGCACATGTTTGAGCTTGGCTCGCCGTAGGGCCGTCACCATGTTTGCACCGTTATCGGACACAGCCTTCCCTGGATGCAGGTTCAGTGGAGACAGCAATTGATCAAACTCAGCTGGGAGAGCTATCCAGAACTCTTCAGCTGTATGTCTGCGATCTCCATGGCTTTTCAATTTTAAAACTGCCTGATTGCGGTGAGCCCTGGCTGCGCAGTACGGAGGTGGTGGGGGTTCACTCTGCACTGTTGGAACGCTTGTCTTGTTAAGGCAGAGGTTGAGGATGCAGGAGGAGGCCCTAGAGGAGATAGAGGAGGCAGAAGCAGTGGAGAAAGTGTTAAATGTAGAGGTTTGTCCTGCAATCCTTGGGGATTCCCAGACTTGTGTAGCACCGCCTGTCCCCACAGCCACCAGAGTCACCAAGTGCCCAGTCAGAGAGGTGTAACGCCCTTGGCCATACTTAATAGTCCAAGTGTCTGTGGTGAAATGCACCCTGGCAGACAGAGATTTTGTCAAGGAATGGCTGATGTTGTCTGCAACATGCTAGTGTAGCGGAGGCACAGCTTTCAGAAAAGTAATGGCGACTGTGTAATTGGTACTGGGGGGACTGCGAAGGCCTTCAGCTTTCGGAAACTGTCAGTATCTATCAGACGAAAAGGCAACATTTCCATGGCCAACAAATTGGAGATGGTGGAGTTCAACCTCTTTGCTTTGTCATGCATAGGTGGAAACAATCTTTTACATGACCACAACTGCGGAACCATGGGCTGGCTGCAGTGCTGAGAGAGGGTGGAGTACGGTGATCCAGACAAACTGCTGGACCGTGAGAGAGGTGCAGGTGGAGATGTTACTGTGGATTGAGAAATTTGTGGTGTGCTCGTTCTCGGAGATCGGTCGAAAACAGCAGGCATGTCTGCTTCCGTTACATCAGAAGGTGACCTCACAGTCAGTGAGACTGGAGCGGGTAAAGAACCCGAGGTTCTGCACTGGAAGACCTGCGTCTCAATTGTTGGCACCATAACAGAGGAGGAGGAAGAAGCAGCAGATGCGATCGCTGAGGCAGCTGATAGTTGTTGAGGTCCGTTGGACTGCATTTTAGTGCAGTGGGATTCCCACAGTAAAGCACGTTGATTGTGCATGTGAAGGTTCATACATGTAGTAGTCAAATTATTGCACTTTTTACCTCGACTCAGTTTTTTTTGCAAAGTTGTCAGATTACGTGAGTTGGCTCATCCTTTGCAGTGTCAAAAAAGGCCCAGGCTAGGCAACCCTTGCCACCCCTGCGAGCTGCAGACCCACTGATGCTGCTGGTCAGAGGCACAGTTGTGGCTGAGGATTCATTGCTCGTTGTGGCTACATCACTACGTGTCTGCAACGTATGGCGCAACAAAACCTCATCTTCCTCCTCAGATGTCCTACTCAGCTGTGTGCCTCTATGTTCACGCCAACTGGGATCTAACACCTCATCATCATCATCCTCTGTGCTACCACATTCGTCGCCCTTGGAGTCACCCACCTCATCTTCCTGCCCTAACAGCACAGTACAGTCCGGGTGAGCCTCAGATATTTGAGTCTCATCAGGATCACCTCCCTCCCCAGGGGTTAACATCTGATGACGAGGGTCAGGATGCTGTTCGGACCCTACTTAGTCCTGCCCCGGATCGAAGGTAAAAAAGTTTTGGGCATCAGTGCAGATTACCTCCTCATGACTGTGTGAAACTTTTGAGTACACATATGATGACCATGGCTTAGAATGTATGAACAGCTCTTCAGACTCACCCATCTGTGTAAAGTCAGTTGTACAGCTGGAGAGTTGAGACAAGGAGGGAAGAAAGGGTAATTTGGGTGGCATGTCTGTGAACTGTACTGGGTGTGATGTTGAGGTGGAGGAAGAGGAGAATAGGTCACTTGAAGCTGTGCTTGTCATCCACTCGAGCACATGCTCTTTCTGGGCCTCATCAACAAGGCGTACCACTGTGCGTCTGCCAAAGAAAGGTAGTGCAGTAGCCCATCCAGTAACAGAAGTTGTTAGTTGCCTTTGCATAGGACATGATGTTGGTTCACTATTACTTTCCCAAACATTACCACCTTTCCCACATACACCTTGAACACCAAGTCTAATTCCCCTTCCACCACGGTCTCGCTTTTTCCAAGTCATGTTGCTCAGATAGTGTGGCAAGAGCACAGTATTTGCAACCAAAAATTAGATTTTAAACACTGCACCACCTCTGCAAACAGATGAATTTCAGTGACAGTAAATTCCAAGGTGAAATATGGCATGCTTTATCGTGTTAGTCACAAAAGAATGAATTGTTTGAGTGTGGATGAGGCCTGTATGACAAAGAAGATATGCTACAAACAATCTGAAAATCAGATGTCCCCTACCGTATTAAGTTAGGAACACAAGGATTTTTTTGGTGGCCTCTGGATAAGGCTTCTATAACACACTAGATGCTGCTTACTATTTGAAAGTCAGGTCCCCTATTGTATGACACTAGAATTTTTTTGTGGCCTATGGATCAGGTCTCTATAAGACTAAAGAAACACAAAAAAACTGAACTGGAGTAGACTTGAATGACATGCATGATGCAAAAGCATGTTCACACTGGCCATAAAAGCAAGCAAAACCAAAGGAAAAAGCAATGTGTGTATATACCCTAATGAAAATAAATAAGTAAAAAAGCAAGTGCATTAAATAACATAGGGTACTTGGTAAACACTGTTTTGATCAAAACAGTGTTTACCAAGTACCCTATGTTATTTAATGCACTTGCTTTTTTACTTATTTATTTTCACTAGGGTATATACACACATTGTTTTTCCTTTGGTTTTGCTCTATAAAACTAGTTTGTAGCATCTAGTGTGTTAAGTCAGGTCCCTTACTGTATGATGTAAAGAACAGAAGAATTTTTTGGGGCCTGTCAATAAGGCCTGTATAACATTAACTAGATGCTCCAAACAATTTCAAAGTCACGTGTCCCCTACTGTATGACGTTAGTAACAGAAGTATTTTTTGGGGCCGGAATGGGAACGTACAACAGGATCAATAACCGGGTGGCTATGGGAAATACGAGATCCAGATCCAGCCTACAACTATTACTCATTTACCCAACACCAATTACCAGAGAGCGTTTTATGCTCATCAGAAGATAGGTGTAACAGATGGGTGTCTCGAGCTAGGTATAAAAGATACTCGTGAGAAATTAGATGCCAAAGACGCACATAATCTAGAAGATAGACTTCAAACAATTTGAAAGTGACATGTCCCCTACTCTATGATGTTAGTAATAGAAGAATTATTTTGGTCCTGTCGCTAAGGCCGGTACAACATTGACTAAATACTCCAAACAATTTCAAAGTCACATGTCCCCTACTGTATGATGTAAAGAACAGAAGAATTTTTTGGGGCCTGTATAACATTAACTAGATGCTCTAAACAATTTCAAAGTCACATGTCCCCTTACTGTATGACGTTAGTAACATAAGAATATTTTTGGGCGGGAATGGGAATGTACAACAGGAACAATAACAGGGTAGCTATGAGAAGTACGAGATTCAGGATCCAACCAACAACTAGTACTCATCTACCCAACACCAATTACCAGAGAGCACTTGATGCTCGTCAGAAGATAGGTGTAACAGATGCGTGTCTCGAGCTAGGTATAAAAGATACTCGTGAGAAATTAGATGCCAAAGACGCACATAATCTAGAAGATAGACTTCAAACAATTTGAAAGTGACATGTCTCCTACTCTATGATGTTAGTAACAGAAGAATTATTTTGGGCCTGTCGCTAAGGCCGGTACAACATTGACTAGATACTCCAAACAATTTCAAAGTCACATGTCCCCTACTGTATGATGTAAAGAAAAGAAGAATTTTTTGGGGCCTGTATAACATTAACTAGATGCTCTAAACAATTTCAAAGTCACATGTCCCCTACTGTATGACGTTAGTAACATAAGAATATTTTTGGGCGGGAATGGGAATGTACAACAGGAACAATAACAGGGTAGCTATGAGAAGTACGAGATTCAGGATCCAACCAACAACTAGTACTCATCTACCCAACACCAATTACCAGAGAGCACTTGATGCTCGTCAGAAGATAGGTGTAACAGATGTGTGTCTCGAGCTAGGTATAAAAGATACTCGTGAGAAATTAGATGCCAAAGACGCACATAATCTAGAAGATAGACTTCAAACAATTTGAAAGTGACATGTCCCCTACTCTATGATGTTAGTAACAGAAGAATTATTTTGGGCCTGTCGCTAAGGCCGGTACAACATTGACTAGATACTCCAAACAATTTCAAAGTCACATGTCCCCTACTGTATGATGTAAAGAACAGAAGAATTTTTTGGGGCCTGTATAACATTAACTAGATGCTCTAAACAATTTCAAAGTCACATGTCCCCTACTGTATGACATTAGTAACATAAGAATATTTTTGGGCGGGAATGGGAATGTACAACAGGAACAATAACAGGGTAGCTATGAGAAGTACAAGATTCAGGATCCAACCAACAACTAGTACTCATCTACCCAACACCAATTACCAGAGAGCACTTGATGCTCGTCAGAAGATAGGTGTAACAGATGCGTGTCTCAAGCTAGTTATAAAAGATGCCCATGAGAAATTGGATGCCAAAGATGCACATAATCTAGAAGACAGACTCCAAAAAATTTTAAAGTGAGATGTCACCACTGTATGACGTTAGTACCAGAAGAATTTTTTGGGGCCTGTTGATAAGGCCTGTATAAGATTGAGTAAATGCTCCAAACAATTTAAAAGTGACATGTCCCCTACTGTATGACGTTAGTAACAGTGGAATTTTTTGGGACCTGTCGATAAGGCCTGTATAAGATTGAGTGAGTAGATGCTCCAATTTAAAAGGGACATGTCCCCTACTGTATGATTTTAGTAAGAGAAGAAATTTTGGGGGCGGGAATGGGAACGTACTGTATGATGTTAGTAACAGAAGAATTTTTTTGAGCGTGTCGATAAGGCCTGAAAAACATCGACTAGATGCTACAAACAATTTCAAAGTGACATGTCCCCTACTGTATGACATTAGTAATAGAAGAATTTTTTGGGGCCTGTTGATAAGGCCTGTATAACACTGATGAGATGCTCCAAAAAATTTAAAAGTTACATGCCTCCTACTGTATGAAGTTAGTAACAAAAGATTATTTTTGGGTGGGAATGGGAACTTACAACTGGATCAATAACAGGGTGGCTATGGGAAGTACATGATCCAGGATCCAGCCTACAACTATTACTCATTTACCCAACACCAATTACCAGAGAGCGTTTGATGCTCGTCAGAAGACAGGTGTAACAGATGTGTGTCTCAAGCTAGGTATAAAAGATGTCCGTGAGAAATTGGATTCCAAAGATGCCCATAATCTAGAAGATAGGCTCAAAACAATTTCAAACTCAGATCTCGGCTGCTGTATCACGATTATAAATAAAACAAAATAAATTAATTTTAATGTGCAACAGTTCTGCACACAGAACAATTTCAAAACCACTAAATGAAATGGTTGGATATAGCGGGCTGTATCAGGTTTATCAACAGAAAAAAATAAATATTTTAATACGCGGTAGGTCTGCAGACACGTTCCTATCACCGCCACAAAACAGCAGGCTGTTTCACATTTAGCAACAGAAAAAATTATATTTTCTTATTGTACCTTATGTCTGCAGACAGTTTCACATCACCACAGTACTAAATGACAAGGTGGGATACAGCAGGCTGTTTCATATTTACACATACCTTGAGATATGGCCTTTCCAAAACCCTGTCTGATGACAAATGCACATCTAGCTGGACGCAGCAGACCTCCACTAATAAAGGCAAGGGGCAACACAGGTGCAAACTACTGATAAAAACAGCCACCCCACACCTACAAGACTATGAAGGGGTTGGCTGCCTAGTAGAAAAAATTGCACATTGATATGGCTTGCATAGGGCGCCAGTCACACAGGTAGGTGCGATGCAAGTGTCTGGCTTGCAGCCTATTAATAACGCCCATAGTATTATCAGACGGGCTGCACCAACACTATAATATGCAACACACAGGTACAGACACCACAATAAACCAGGCCAACAAAAACAGGCCTGGCCTTTTTTTGTTGGCTTGGTTTATTGTGGCGTCTGTCCCTGTGTGTTGCACATTATAGTGCTGGTGCAGCCCGCCTGATAATACTATGAGTGTTATTAATAGGCTGCATTACATTTGGGGAGAGTCCAAAACCCTCATCAGCAACCAGGACATATGGAAATTGGTGGTTGGTGTAGTCCGGTAATGCAGCAGGTCCGGGCAGAGGCGCTGGACCTCTTCCGGCGCCTGTGCACTGCAGTACTCTGCTCTGCCCTCAGCAGGGCAGAGCAGTGTGCCTGCGCCGGAGCCGCGATGGGAAGCAAAGAAGAGGACGTCATCGCTAGAAGATGGAAGGTGCCGGACCGGACAGCGACACCCTCCGGATCCGAACCGGACCGCCCCTGAGTGAGGATAATATAACTCTGTTTTCTTCTGTTTCAGGTTACATCGGGGGCTTATCTACAGAATTCTGTGCACTGCAGTATTCTGCTCTGCCCTCAACAGGGCAGTGCAGTGCGCCTGCGCCGGAGCCATGACAGGAAGGGAAGAAGAGGACGGCATCGTATGAAGATGGGAGGCGCCGGACCGGACAGCGACACCCATCGGACCGAACTGGACGCCGGGGTGAGTATAATCTAACTCTTTTTTCTTATCTTTCAGGTTACATCGGAGGGTTATCTACAGCATTATAGAATGCTGTAGATAAGCCCCTGATGTCGATGCCGGCAGCTCATAGTCCAAAAAAAGGTTGACAGATTCCCTTTAAGGCAGGTTTAGAGCAAGTCCACTCCAAAACCCGCCTGAAACAGCGCTCAGAAAATGCTATAAAAAAATGAACATATTCATTTTTTAAAACGTGTAATGAAAAAGCAAGTCGGCACTGCCAATACTACTGTCGATGTGAGACTGTCCTGTCCATACTGCTCGTGGAGGCTGAACCCCGAGATCTCGGGTGCTAGTGCAGAAAACGCAATGTATGGATCCAATAAGAGGAAAGAATAGCATAGCACTCACCGATCCAAGTGAAAAAGTCCGCTTTATTAGCAATCCACATTAAAACTTCATGGCCGGGAGGCTGGAGGGAGGAGTGAGCAATGTCTGACAAAAAAGGCTCACTGTTCATATGTTCAGTCTTCTGTATGACTTTTCATCGCTTTACGCTTCTAAAGACATCAAGTGGTTAAAAGAAGTGACTTGACCATTCTTAGAAGTTTTCCACTCAGAACTTTATAACAGAAGCTAATGGGAAAGCTCAAAATGTGCCTAGGTGTCTTTTCAGCGTTTTGTCAGTATTTCTGCTTCAAAAACTGCTAGTGGTTTCTTCATTGTTGAATGGGGTAAAAAAAAAAAAATTATCTAGAAAATGCCACAAAATGTTGAAAAAAAAATTCCCAAAAAACTGTCAGGTTTTAAAAAACATAAAAATGGATCAGAAAATATATATAAAAAAAAAAACCGCTAAAAGAGATGCTTCAAGTTTACAGGGCACAAATCAGATTATCTAAAGCTGAAAATGAATTGAGGCTTGCAAGAGATGTCAAAAGCAATAATAAAGGATTTTGGGGATATGTCAAAAGTAAAAGAAAAGTCAAAGATGCTATAGGATTTTTACAGGATGAAAATTATGAAATGGTAAGACAGGATGTTGAGAAGGCTGAACTTTTAAATTCCTATTTTGCATCTGTTTTCTCTCAGAAAGGAAATGCAACGTCAACTGTTATTCACTGTCCTATTAAGGGAATAGAAGAATCCAGGATATCTATAAACAGAAAGATAGTGAGGAAACACTTAGCTAACCTAAATGAATTCAAGTCTCCAGGTCCAGATGAATTACACCCCAGAGTACTGAAGGAGATAGCAGAAGAAATTTTTGAACCCCTCTCCATAATCTTTGAAAATTCTTGGAGAACAGGAGAAGTGCCAGAAGACTGGAGAAGAGCAAATGTTGTTCCTATCTTCAAAAAGGGGAAGAAGGTGGACCCAGGCAACTATAGGCCGGTGAGTCTGACTTCTATACCAGGAAAGATCTTTGAACAAATTATTAAACAACATGTATGTCAATACCTGGATAAGAATGAAGTGATTAAACAGAGTCAGCATGGGTTTGTAACTAATAAGTCATGTCAGACTAACTTAATTTCCTTCTATGACGGAATCACTGATTGGGTGGATCAAGGAAATGCTGTAGATATAGTATATCTTGACTTCAGCAAAGCATTTGACAAAGTCTCTCATACAATCCTTATTGAAAAAATGACTAAGTATGGAATGGACAAGGCAACTGTTAGGTGGATTCATAACTGGCTTAGTGATCGGACCCAAAGAGTGGTCGTAAATGGCTGTACATCCAGTTGGAAGAATGTCTCAAGTGGGGTACCACAGGGCTCTGTCCTGGGCCCTGTATTGTTCAACATCTTTATCAACGATTTAGATGAAGGAATTGAGGGTAAACTGATTAAATTTGCTGATGACACAAAGCTAGGAGGGATAGCTAATACTAGAGAAGAGAGAGAGAGGATTCAAAAAGATTTAAATAAACTGGAGAAGTGGGCAGCAACTAACAGAATGGTTTTTAACAGGGAGAAATGCAAAGTACTACATCTGGGCAATAAAAATGAAAAAAGCATATATAGAATGGGAGGAATAGGGCTAAGTGACAGCACATGTGAAAAAGACTTGGGTATACTAATAGATCACAGACTGAATATGAGTCAACAGTGTGATGCAGCAGCAAAAAAGGCAAATGCAATTCTAGGATGTATTAACAGAAGCATACAGTCTAGATCACGTGAAGTCATTATTTCCCTCTACTCCTCTTTGGTCAGACCTCATCTGGAATATTGTGTCCAGTTTTGGGCACCACATTTTAAAAAAGACATCAACAAACTGGAGCAAGTTCAGAAAAGAGCGACCAGAATGGTGACCGGTCTGCAAACCCCGTCTTATGAGGAAAGGTTGCAGGATTTGGGAATGTTTAGTTTGCAAAAGAGAAGACTGAGAGGAGACTTAATAGCTGTCTACAAATATCTCAAGGGCTGTCACATTGTAGAAGGATCAACTTTATTCTCATTTGCACAAGGAAAGACTAGAAGCAATGGGATGAAACTGAATGGGAGGAGACAGATTAGATATTAGAAAAAACTTTTTGACAGTTAGAGTGATCAATGAGTGGAACAGGCTGCCACGAGAAGTGGTGAGTTCTCCTTCAATGGAAGTCTTCAAACAGAGGCTGGACAGACATCTGACTGGGATGATTTAGCGAATCCTGCTTTGAGCAGGGGGTTGGACCAGATGGCCCAGGAGGTCCCTTCCAACTCTACGATTCTATGATTCTATGAATCTACTTGTGATTCTGCTTTTACAAACTGTCAGGAGAGTTTCCTGAAGTTTTGTTCATCTGAAAAAACATGGGAACTGATTCATCAAGACCAGGTGACTTTCTGAATGAGGGAGTGTGGTGGAGTCAGACACTCCGGATTCATGAAGAGGTGCAGGGCTCTTCATGAATGAGGAGGAATTGTAGGCGTGCACATGTCCGCCACGCCAGGTCTCTTACTGGAGTAAGATTTCTGGGGTAACTAATGCCACAGCTTTTTTTTTTCCATTTTTCCCATTTTCTATGGCAGCAATGCAGTTTATGTTCTAGAGCAGTCTCGGGCAAAGTGCGGCCCGTGGGCAACATCTGGTCCTCTGGCTGTCTGAGTCCGGCTCGCGGACCGAGACAGCCGTGGGGTTGAAAACCTGAGGTCCGCAGGCCGCACCGTACCCGCCCGCTGTCTCCTGCAGTCAGCATTGGTGGAGGAGGGGCCTCCGGCCACTTCCTTCACCAATCAGCGTGTAAAACAGCTGACATGATGACGTCATGTCATCGCGTCAGCTGTGTACCGCCAGAGAGTCAGCGCATCGGAGACAACAACGGAAGCAGGGCGTCTGAGAACGGGACCGAGGTGAGTATGTGGTGTTTGCTTTTTTTTCATGTGTATGAACATGGGGATTCTATGGGAATGAACATGGGGATTCTATGGGGGTGAACATGGGGATTTTATGGGGGTGAACATGGGGATTTTATGGGGGTGACATACTGCACATGGGGAGGCTATGGGGGTATTACGCTGCAGATGGGGAGGCTATGGGGGTGACATGATGCACATGGTGAGGCTATGGGAAGGTTGTATACTGTCATGCAATATATGGGGAGACTGTGTGGGGCTCAATCAGTATATGGGAAGGCTGTGGGGGTCTCATGCAGTTTATGGGGAGGCTGCGTGGGGCCTCATGCAGTACATGGGGAGGCTGTGTGGGGCTCATGCTGTACATGAGGAGGCTGTGTGGGGCTCATGCTGTACATGAGGAGGCTGTGTGGGGCTCATGCTGTACATGAGGAGGCTGTGTGGGGCTCATGCTGTACATGAGGAGGCTGTGTGGGGCTCATGCTGTACATGAGGAGGCTGTGTGGGGCTCATGCTGTACATGGGGAGGCTGTGTGGGGCTCATGCTGTACATGGGGAGGCTGTGTAGGGCTCATGCTGTACATGGGGAGGCTGTGTGGGGCTCATGCCATATATAGGGAGGCTGTGTGGGGCTCATGCCGTATATAGCGAGGCAGTGTAGGGCTCATGCTGTACATGGGGAGGCTGTGTGGGGCTCATGCTGTACATGGGGAGGCTGTGTGGGGCTCATGCCGTATATAGCGAGGCTGTGTGGGGCTCATGCTGTATATAGGGAGGCTGTGTGGGGCTCATGCTGTATATAGGGAGGCTGTGTGGGGCTCATGCTGTATATAGGGAGGCTGTGTGGGGCTCATGCTGTATATAGGGAGGCTGTGTGGGGCTCATGCTGTATATAGGGAGGCTGTGTGGGGCTCATGCTGTATATGGGGAGGCTGTGTGGGGCTCATGCCATATGTAGGGAGGCTGTGTGGGGCTCATGCCGTATATAGGGATGTTGTGTGGGGCTCATGCCGTATATAGCGAGGCTGTGTGGGGCTCATGCCACATATGTAGTAGGCTGTGTGAGGCTCATGCTGTATATAAGGGGCTGTGTGGGGGGTGCAAAGATATATAGAGTGTGTCAGCATACTTAATTATAATAATAATTTTTATTTCTATAGCGCCAACATATTCCGCAGCACTTTACATTTCGGAGGGGATTTGTACAGACGATAGACATTACAGCATAACAATAATCACATAGATCATAACAAATACCAAGAGGAATGAGGGCCCTGCTCGCAAGCTTACAATCTATGAGGAAAAAGGTAGACACGAAAGGTGGGTGGTAACGATTGCCCTGATTGTATGGACCAGCCATAATGTTAAGTGTGTAACAGTACAGACACAGAGGGTTAATGGATGCATAAAGCATGTGGGAACATGATGCAGGGAACCTGGTTATGGTAAAACTTTTGGCTGTGCCACACAGGGATAGATTAGGTTACTGCGTTGAGGCGATAGGTCAGTCTGAATAAATGCGTTTTCAGGGCACGCTTAAAATTGTGGGGATTGGGGACTAATCGTATTGATCTGGGAAGTGCAATCCAAAGAATTGGCGCAGCACGTGTATAGTCTTGGAGAAGGGAGTGGGAGGTTCTGATTATTGAGGATGCTAACCTCAGGTCATCAGCAGAACGGAGGGTGCGGGTAGGGTGGTATAATTATGTTCAATATTAAGTGATACAATTAATAATTAATATTGAGCAGAATTAATTTCAAGCTATTAGTTCGGCCCTCCACAACAGTCATGGTCTCTCATATGCCCCTCTGAAAAATTAATTGCCCACCCCTGTTCTAGAGTAATCATTCTTGGTAAATTATGGTGCAACCTTGTTTTTAACTTAACGCCAGAGCTGGTCATGAATTAATCAAGCCGTTGTGTAATGCCTTCTCCGTGCCACAACTCTGCCAAGTCTTGGCGTAGCTGAGAAAAACTGGCGTGAAAATGCCAAAAGCTGCGCCAAAATTTTGCAACTTTTTTTTTTTGCTGAATTGGGGTCCTGTTATGCACATACCCTTAGGCTATTATCATACATGGTTGTTTTTTGAGGCTGTCAAAAATTATTTTTTGCGTATGTGCACGACACCTTTTTATTTTCAGGTGTAATTAGCCCGGAAAAAAAGATCTCTGCAAAAAAAAAATGTCCAGCAATGAAAAACTGCCGTCACTCTGCACATTTCCGTCTATTCTTTAGAGCGATTTCAGGTCTGGAAAGAGTAAGGCTGTGTGCCCATGATGCGATTTTTAAGCGTTTTTGCTGCGATTTTCGGCGAGAAAACGCTGCGAAAATGTTTAAAAATCTTGTACATGACGCACCCCATGCATTCCTATGGCATTCCGCACATGCTGTGCTAATGCTGCGCTTTTTTCCGCGGCGGAATCGCATCGCGGAAAAAATCGCAGCATGGTCATTCTTTTGTGCGGAATCGCAAAGAATTGCCACGATTCCGCACCCATAGGAATGCATGAGAATCGCTTACTTCCCGCATGTGGCTATGCCCACCATGCGGGAAGTTAAGCATCTCATGTGCGGTTGGTACCCACGGTGTGGAGGAGAGGAGACTGTCCTCCAGGCCCTGGGTACCATACCCCTGTAAAAAAAAAAGAATAAAAAATCGGGGTATATTTACCTTTCGGCGTCCCGCGCTGCATTCCTGGCCTAAGCGTTCCCAGTAATGCCTTGCGGCAAGGTCCTGTGATGGCGTAGTCTCACGTGACTCTAGCGGTCTCGCGAGATCGCTATAGGAACGCGAGACCAACGTCATCACAGGTCTTGCAAGGCATTACTGGGAACGCTGTGGCCCAGGATGGCAGTGCGGGACGCCGGAAGGTAAATATACCCCGATTTTTTTTTATCATTTTATCTTTTACTATTGATGCTGCATAGGCGGCCTCAATAGTAAAAAGCTGCTCACACTCGTCAAACACTATGTCTGACGAGTGTGACCAACCTGTCAATCACTTTCCAAGCGATGCTTCAAATCGCTTGGAAAGTGCTTGAGAAAATCGCGGCAAAATTGCTAACAGAATCGCGGTGAAATCGTGCAGAAAAAACGCGCGATTTCTAGGAAGGAGTCCGGTTTTCAGTGTGCGTTTTAAAACGCTACGTGGGCACATAGCCTAAAGCAGATAAAATAAATAAAATGTTTATTCTTCTCCGCTCGTCATAGATTAGAGAAGAAAACCCCCAAAGACGGGAAAATACCGCCAGCAGAGACCGCCGGGTTCCACCAAGGAAGAGCTCGGCGGGCGACGCCGCATCTCCTTCTAGTAGAAACGCTTTATGAGGTTTTTTGAGGCAGTTTTTGTCGTTTCCTGATGGAATTAGGCTGTGTGCACACGTTGCGGATTCTGCTGCGTTTCCGCAGCAGTTTTGGCCCTGCGGAAACGCAGCAGTTCCGCAGACATGGTACAGTACCATGTTATCCAATGGCATTTCAAAACCGCTGTGCCCCTCGCTGCGTTTTACAAACCGCAGCATGTCAATTGTTTCTGCGGATTCCGCAGCGGTTTCACACCTTTAACATAGTAGAGGTGTGAAACCGCAGGCCAAACCGCAGGCTAATCCGCAGGAAAACCGCAGGCTAATCCGCAGGGCAAAACCGCAGGAAAACCGCAGGGCAAAACCGCAGGCTAATCCGCAGGTCACTTAACCTGCGGAAAAAGCCGCAGGTGAATCTGCAGCGTGTGCACGTAGCCTTACCGTTTGTGCAACGTTTTTGGACGCTGCACTTTCTTTTTATCTCACAGGATTTATTTTCAAAACCTAAAGAAAAAAAAGACTCAAAGCACTGAACAAAAGAATGAATAGGAAACGTCTTGCCAGCGTGTTTTTTTTTCCTAGCGATTTTTCAGGCGTTTTTTTTAAGCTGACCTGCTCCAAAAGGTTAATGTGATGTGGAGCCTTTGTAGTGGAATCCTAGCACAGCGCCCCCACAGGTAACACGGCTCTGCCAGGTGCCATGACCGCACACAGGCGCTGACACCCGCCTCCTGCCCCGGCCTGTGCACTTCTCCGCGGGCTCCCGCACAGTGCGCGCCCCTGCACCTCAGCAGGGGGATGAGGAGGGAGGTGAGGAGCAGATGGAGGCTGTGTGCACGGCACCGGGAGCCGCCTGAGGAGCGCCGCAGCCCGCTAACCGAGGGGGGCGAGTGAGTGCCCGGAAACGGAGGGATATGTGGGACGGACGAGAATACAGAGACCTCCCCAGTGCGGGCACCGGGCACGGGGACATAGGCCGCCGTCACTATCGCCTCCGGGAGGAGAGGGCGACATATAATGCGGCATTGTGCGCCTTGTGAGTAATAAGCAGCGTCTGCCGCTCCCCGGGCTCCCGTGTGTATACGTGCACTGAGGGCTCGCTCTGACGTTGTTCTGTGACGTCATGTGCTAACAGGGTATGATTGCAGTTACCCCTAGCAACCAATCAGATGGCTTGTTACATAGTCTATAGTTGAAGTCTGATTGGTCGATATGAGAAACCACCCAAATCGGGGCTTATGGGGTCACTTAAAATTTGCTCTGTCCTCCGCACAACATTAATTCCTTGTTTTATGTACGTGTGAATGTAACTTTAACCTTTCATGGACTTCCACGGTTTTCTTTTTTTTTTTTGCAAGACGAGTTGTAGTTTTTAAATGACATAATTTTATCATTCATTTTTACCATATAATGTACTGGAAAACAACAAGACTGTTTTTTTCATAATTATTTTTGCATATGTTTTATATAAAAAATATTTTATTCTATATAATGTATAATTTTTATTTGACACTTATATTTTATTTATTTACTTATATTTATTTGTAATTTATTTATTTTTTTATATAATATTTATTTGACATTTGTAGATTTTAGTTATATTTGATACTTATATTTGACTTTTATATTTAATTTACTTTTATTTATTTCCTACTTATTATATTTATATTATATTGGATTTATTTCTATTATATTTATTTACTTTCATTTGAGATGTTTAACTTTTATTATTATTTTTACTTTATTTTTTAGTCCACCTAAGGGACTTGAAGCTGTGATACTGCAGTATAGGGTGAAATTGTTGCATAGGTGGATCAAGATGGCGGCGACGGAGTGAGCTCTGTGGAGGAAGCTTTGGAATGATTGCAATTGCACCATTTATATGTCTTTGTCAGATTTTGACTGCAGCATTTAAATGGTTGAAAAGCAGCGATCAGGCCTTGCTCCGGACACTGCTGTATAATAGAACGCATCTGTTGCTGCCCTGCTATGGAGCTGGCTCAAGTGCTGAGCCCGCTCCATACACCCTGCACATTACCATACGTCTTGTGTCAGGAAGTGGTTGATGGGCTTGTCTAATAAACAACATATCATAAATATTTTTTTAGGGGTGCACTGAGTTTTTTTTTTTTTTTTTGCATTTTATAATTCATATCCATTTTGCACAAAGCTTTTTTTTCCAGGTGTTTTTAACAGTTTTATTGGACAAAATATATATGAAATTTATTAAATGTAAACTTTTAATTGATATAATATCTATTAAAGAAAATAGTTAAAAAAATACATATTAAGGCTGGTTTCACATTAGCGCTTTTTAAGCGCACGCACGGCCGGGGGTAGCTCCGCCCCCGAGCCGGCTCTCTGCCCGGCGTGCCCGCCCCTTGCTTGTAGCGCCGCCTCCTAGCGCACAGCGGCGCCTGCGATCGGCGCACCCTATCTTTAGCATAGGGTGCGCAGATCGTGCGCAGGCCGTGCGCTAGTTGCGCTTTGACCTGCGCTGCGCACTTTTGACGGTGCGCCGAGCACGCCGAAATCCGAAAAGTTTGATTTTGGCGCGCACGGCGCACCGTCAAAAGTGCGCAGCGCAGGTCAAAGCGCAACTAGCGCACGGCCTGCGCACCATCTGCGCACCCTATGCTAAAGATAGGGTGCGCCGATCGCAGGCGCCGCTGTGCGCTAGGAGGCGGCGCTACAAGCAAAGGGGCGGGCACGCCGGGCAGAGAGCCGGCTCGGGGGCGGAGCTACCCCCGGCCGTGCGTGCGCTTAAAAAGCGCTAATGTGAAACCAGCCTTATTAAGAAAAAACACTACAAGACCTTGTTCATCTGGATTCGGCACCTATATCCCTATTAGATCCATATCCAGTGCAAGGAGGGAATATGGCTTTTGTATCCTAATTCATATGCTGTAGAAAAAGCAAAAAAAAAAAAAATGGATTTTAATTTGGTCAAATTAGGTCTTATTAACCTTAATAGTTTTTTTTGTGAGCACAAGAGAAAACCAACCATTTTTTATCAGTAAACTGGATCCAATTTTCAGCCATTTTTGGCCCATGAATGTGCCATCCAGTTTTCTCAAATAAAGAAAAGGATTTTCCAAACTTCTCCTATCCAGTAACCATTAAAGGGAATCTGTCACCCCATTTTTGGACTATCAGCTGCTGGCACCGCCATCAGGGGCTTATCTACAGCATTCTGTAATGTTGAGGGCAGAGTAAAGTACTGCAGTGCACAGGCGCCGCACCACTCTGACCTGGTCCGGCACTCTGCTCTGCCCTCAACAGGGCAGAGCAGAGTGCGCCTGTGCCGGAGCCGCGACGGGAAGCGAAGAAGAGGACGTCATCGCTAGAAGATGGGAGGCACCGGACCGCTACACCCATTGGACCAAAACCGGACCCGGACCGTCCCTGGATGAGTATAATCTAACTCGTTTTTCTTATCTTTCAAGGTTACATCGGGGGCTTAGCTACAGCATTACAGAATGCTGTAGATAAGCCCCTGATGGCAGTGGCCGCAGCTGATAGTCCAAAAATGGGGTGACAGATTCCTTTTAAAAAAACAAAACAGACACACTTGGATGGATGTGACTTGAATGGGTGTATGTTCTGCCTGTAAAAAAAAAAAATATATATATCAGATATGTGAAAGGGTCCTAGTGTTAAGAATTATGGTAATAGAACTTATAGGGGTAGTCTGGTGATAACTTATTGATCAGTGGGGATCCGACTGGCATTGATTTTTTTTTTCTTCTTTACAACCTGACCTTGGAGTGGAACGGCACCGATCCATTCATTCTCTGTGGGGATGCCGAGTGCTGCACTCATCTTTTTCCAGCTGACTATATAGGGAACGAATGCAGCGCTGGTTGAGTATGTGCACTGCCACTCCATTGTTCTCCATTCTGCCAATGTGTGGGGGTCCCAGCAGTTAGACCCCCACGATCAATATATTATCCAATGGATAGCCAAGCATGTTTCCACCTTACATGTGGTGCCATTGCTGAGAATTAGCGGTCTTGTATTTCCTCCGAAAAATCCTCTACAGTACACAATAATACAAGTAAATAAGGAAAGCCACTACACAAATTGTGGAATAGGTGTCATCGAGCCCTATTTTCACGGCAGGTGAGGTCCCAGAAATGTCATTCATAACCTATCAGGTTAAAAATGGGACCACCCCTACTTATGGTGTTTTTATTTATTTTTAGTTATGCAGAATAAATGTGTGAAAAAAAATAAATACAATTTTGTGATCCGAAAGACAAAATGACCTTAGTTCATAAAGGGTTAACACTGTCCAGGATGTGTTTCCACCTGAATGGACTGGTGTGAGTTGTCAGTGTTTGGGGTTGCTAAGTGTTCAGTTTACCATTACTAAGGGAACACTGTAAGGGAGAAATGTCTCTTCAAGTCGAAAATGTGTCCATGTGGAGAAAAGGAAAAGTTTCTGGTTAGAATGACAATGTAGCAGGAGGGTAAGTGTCGCTATGTACATGGATACATTTCTAGTTCATACAAGATTGCCTTTTTCTGTTGTTACGTTGTTGCTTTTGAGTATTGAATGTGCACTATTTATTCACTTTTAATCTTTTCCTATTATAACAGGAAATCCAAACATTGTGATGCAAACGAGAGAAGTAAATCCATTTGTTTGGCAGGTACGGTAAATACTAAGGCGATTCATATTTATAAGTCTGAGAGATCCCCCATGGGGTCTGACGCTACCCAGGCTAGGGATTTCCTTACCTGCTGCAACTGCCTGTATATTTGTCATAATGGTTAGAACAAAAAATATAATACTATATTCTTCTATGTTTATTCTGGAATACGTTGGAGGAAAAAAAAATATTGATTGGGCAGCACAGTGGCTCAGTGGTTAGCACTGTAGCCTTACAGAGCTGGGGTCCTGGGTTCATATCCCACCAAGGACAACATCTGCAAGGAGATTGTATGTTCTCCCTGTGTTTGCGTGGCTTTCCTCCCGGTTCTCAGGTTTCCTCCCACACAACAAAGACATACTGATAGGGAATCTAGATTGTGAGCCCCAATGGGGACAGTGGCGATAATGTACACACGTGATCAAAATTGTTGGTGGTACCCCTCGTTTAATAACAAAAACCCACAATGATTACAGAAATAACTTGAATTTGACAAACGTAATAATAAAAAATCTATGAAAATGAACAAATGAAAGTCAGACATTGCTTTTCAACCATGCTTCCACAAAATTAAAAAAAAAATAAAATAAATAAAACTCATGAAATAGGCCTGGACAGAAATGACGGTAGCCTTAACTTAATATTCTGTTGCATAACCTTTTGAGACAATCACTGCAATCAAACAATTCTTGTAACTGTCAATGAGACTTCTGCACCTCTCGACAGATATTTTGGCCCACTCCTCAAGAACAAACTGCTCCAGTTGTCTCATGTTTGAAGGTTGCCTTTTCCAGACGGCATGTTTCAGCTCTTTCCAAAGATGCTCAATAGGATTTAGGTCAGAGCTCATAGAAGGCCACTTCTTAGCTATCCTTGGGTGTTTTTAGCTGTGTGTTTTGGGTCAGTATCCTGTTGAAAGACCCATAAATTCTGTGGAAGCATGGTTGAAAAACAATGTCTGAATTTCATTTATTCATTTTCATAGATTTTTGATTTAGTATTACTTTTGTCAGATTCAAGTTATTTCTGTCACCATTGTGGGTTTTTCTGTCATTAAACGAGGGGTACCAACAATTTTGACCACGTGTGTATGTAAAGCGCTGTGGAATTAATGGCGCTATATAAGTGAGTAAAAGAAATAAATAAAAAATGGTGCTATAAGGGGATGTGGGCGCTTAGCGTACCTTTACACATTGCCAAATCCACCAATTTCAGCGGGATCTGTGGAGTATCTCACAGTATTGGTACTCCCGACTGTTATATTGATGGGGAAAAGATGGTTCGGGCATTTTAAATTCTGGTTCTTTTGTTCTAAGGGGAGATCAGATATCTACTTAAGTGTTAGGCAGCTACTTATTCCCGTCTCCCCAATGAAAACACATACTCGCACGGCCAAACTGAGTGTGCATGTGTATACGAGGGTCAGGAGGAATAGCTGTCAGCCGAAAGATTATTTAACCAACAATTATTGATGGAGAAAAAAAAGAAAACAATAGTATCTGTTTTATAACATACAGGTGTATAAGGAAATACTGACACTGAAATATGGAATCTATAGTAGCAAGTGCAAATCAGAACAATAATATAAACCTATAAAGAATTGAGTTCAGAAGCTCTTACATAACAATGATTATCGGTTGTATAACATACACCCATAGAAATAGATCAAGGTATAAAACACAGTGTATAGCTATAGTAATGATCCGAAAATAAAGGGCCTAGTGACATATAACATGAGCGTGAATCTAAATGCTAAGAATGATTATTAAATAACTAGATTATGGCCCGATGCTATCGCATCGGGAGGATGCGATAGCATCACACCTCTTGCCATGTTAACCCTCAACACACACACTCCTCAACACACACTCCTCTCACCTTTCACCATCTCCACTCACTCTTTCACTCCACATACGACCCCTTCTCTCACTCCGTCTCTCATACTCACGCCGTCATCGCCGCTGCTCCACGATCCCCAACATCTTCTTCCGCCGGCGCCATCCTGGATCCTGACGTTGTCCACGCCGGCGACATGTTCTTGTGGCGACGCCATCTTGAGTATCGTGAAATCCCGCGATAGTCAAGATGGCGTCGCCGGAAGAACATGTCACCGGCGTGGACGACGTCGGGATCCAAAATGGCGTCGGCGAAATCTCGCGAGTTTTCGCCGACGCCATTTTGGATCCCGACGTCGTCCTCGCCGGCGACATGTTCTTGCGGCGACGCCATCTTGACTATCGCGGGATTTCGCCGATCCAAAATGGCGTCGCCGCAAGAACATGTCGCCGGCGTGGAGGACGTCTGGATCCAGGATGGCGCCGGCGGAAGAAGATGTCGGGGATCGTGGATCAGCGGCGATGACGGCGTGAGTATGAGAGACGGAGTGAGAGAAAGGGTCGTATGTGAAGTGAAAGAGTGAGTGGAGATGGTGAAAGGTGAGTGGAGTGTGTGTGTTGAGGGTTAACATGGAAAGAGGTGTGCGGTGACGTCACCGGTTACAACTGGACGGAAGTTGTTACAACCGGAAGTTGCTTAGGGCATTTATTATTATAGATGTGCAAAAAATTAACCTATACTAGAATGTTCCTGTATAACTGCAATGGTGTCAACCCCAAAGACCCCCTCAAGAAGGCAACACTGAAATGTTCTTATTTAAACAATTTTAAACTCCATTCTTCATATGTTTATACAAAAGCAATTGATGATGTATGGATACTAGTGATGAGTGAACGTGCTCAGATAAGGTTTTATCCGAGCATGCTCGTCTGCCTGTTAGGTAATCCCTGCATGTGTTGCTGCTGTCGAACAGCCATGGGCTATGCAGCCGCGGGGACTCGAACACATTTTTCGAGCACACGAGCATGCTCAGATAACACCTTATCGGAGCACGATCACTAATGGCACCTTTTATGTCTCAATCATATATCTGGGGTTTTTTTTATACGTTGTATCCATGTTTTTCACAGAACACATATCCATTATAGTTTATGCCGTTGTTACCATGTCCATGTGTTTGTTTGTTCTTTGGTGGACCGAGTGTTTTAGAAAAAAAAAATAGACATATCTGTTTTCTTTTATACAATACAAGTCATGGATTAAACCCAATGTAACCAACGGGTCCATGAAAAGAAGAATCGATAACATCCGGTTGCCATCCTTTTGTCATCCAAGTGCTGATTGTTTCTCACTGTTTATGGGTAGGAGACACTTGGGGACTTTTTTTTTCTTTTGTATATAATAAAAACGGATGTCATATGAATGAGAAAAGCACGCACATAGATCAAAAATGGAAGAAAATTGGGTCTAGAAATCAGATTAAAATGACTCCTTTTTTGGGGGAAAAATGAACATCTGAAGGAGGCATTAGGCTTAGAAGTAAGATAGATGTATGATGTGTGCCGTAAGAACCTGTAAGCTTCCGTGTATAATTAGCACCATTTGGAGGTACAGCGAGGCCCTATAGACTTCAGCGTTAGACGTCGGTAAAACTCAGAGTTTGCATGAAGTGGTAATACACCTGTGTGCCTGATTCCATATGTTAGTTGTGGGGTCATAGTAATATGATACATGCGCTTATTGCCCATTGGGTTATTTTATTGTGATTTTTTTTTTTTGGTCCTTTTTAGATATTACCATTTCGCCGCATAAAAAATGAAACCAAATTCAAAGTTGTGATTCAGAAGAATGGGTCCTGATGTTCCTTTACTAAATGATTACAAGCAGGAATTCTTCTGGAAGCGTTTTCCACAAACCATCCTTGGTGGTCCCCGATTTAAGTTGGGTTACAGTGCACCTCCTTACATATACATCAATCAGGTGATCTTGTTTCTGACACCATGGGTCCTAGGCGGTGTGGGCACTGTACTATACGAAGTCCATATCCTAGAGGACTACTATGCCGCCGCGCTCTCGACAGGACTGATGCTCATCGCCTCCTTCGTCATTCAATTATTATGTATGTATGCCCGCAGGAAAACATCCACTGTAGAAAGGCTACAGAATCAAAACACCCTCACAGATGAAGACGACTTTGACTTTTCGAGCTGCCTTGGCTCAGAGACTGTGAAATTCATCATACCGGGCAAGAAGTTTATAGCAAACCTGATCTTTCATTCCATCCTCGCTGGGGCTCTGTGTGGCCTGGGGACGTGGTATCTGATGCCGTATAGGATAGACTTGCTGTATGGAAACACCGGAGGAACGGTTATGATCTTTATTTTCGGCTGGATAACAATCTGCATTGGAGAATATTCTTTAATTATCAATTCGGCCACAGAGACGGCCACGTTTCATGCACAAGACACTTATGAAATCACGCCCCTTCTTAGACCCGTCTATATATTTGCTTTCATTGCCGTTGATCTTGCATACAGGTAAATTGTACTGATGGTTTGTTTTTTTTCATTTCTTTTCTGAATTAGACGGAATAAAATTTTTTTTTTTGCTCCGAAAGCAAACTATCATGATATTTTTATTAGGGGTTAGATCGGTGAGCGGGGGATAGCGGTTTTTGTCTGGGCTTTGATGTGCATTCCATGCTTCTGATAATGACATGTAAGTGGCACATGAGGAGGAGAGACCTGTCAATCATCAGTTTTCTCCCTCCAGTCGGTCATGGAAAGAAACATCTTAAAGGGGTTGTTTAATGAAGATAACCTTAGTGCATGCTCTTTACTTTGGCATATGAACATTGTACTTTCTCGCTTGGGAACCCTCTCTTTGAGCCAGAACAGAGCATCGTTTTTGAAGGCGTTGAGCTGTCTTGTGATACAAGCGCAGTAATATACCTAAAATGGCTAATACGTGCCCGGCTAGCTACAACTAACTCTAGTAAACTCATTACATTTTTTGGGAGCAGAGCCTGAGACAAATGGCTGTTAAGCCCATGTCTTTGATGAAATAACTCCATTTTCTTTATAAGAAGCTTCATTTAACTTGGTAATTGATCCAAAGATAGGGCTTGTAGAAAAACATTGTGGTAGCCCTCAAGACACCATAGTTTTACAATGAAAATTTCACAATGCGTATCCATATAGTCAAAAGACCTGGAGCCAAAGTCGTTGTATATAAAAAGAAGAGTGCAAAAAAAAAAAAGCAAAATCATTCTGTCTACAAGACCCCTGGGTTCTCTAAAGGAACCGCTGCGAGACTCCTATGTCAGAGTCTTGCCTCCTGAAGAACGTTTTTACACACATGTAAAAAGTGCAGCTTTCTAGCTTGAACCGTTTACTCTTTTTGGTATTTTTTCTTTTTCCTTTTTTTCCCTTTTCTTTTTCTTTGCTATTATATTTTTTCTTTTTGTCTTTTATTACTGTTATGTTTTGTGTTTTTAGATGTCTTATATACTCCAAGATGATGCTTGATATAATGTAATATTTTTTTTTTTCAGATTTCTCTCTACTGTTCCAGCTTTAGTTTTGGCCAACAAAGTCTTACACGTCGTGTTTTTGTTTTTACCCTTCCTTTGGGCTCTGGGCATCCTACCGCCTCTTGATGCACTTGTACTTTGGGGAATGGAGCAGATACTGGAATTTATATTGGGAGGGTCACCGATGGCTGGTAATTTAAGGTATTGTTTATTGCACTACACCACATGGTGGTAAAATGCAGGAATGAAAATAATTGTAATAGACTTTTTATGATGATCCTCTTCTGTTTTTCATAGCTATACTAACTTGCTTCGCTACTTTTAGCCAAAAGTGTGGAAAAAAAAAATCATATTTGGCCTGTGTGAATGGTCCTGTAACTCTTTTCCAACATAGAATAAATTGTTGAATCCCATGAAAGGTGGCGGTGTATAGAGCAGGTTTAGTAGTAGAGTTTGCTCCACATACGGTGGGTGCCAGCTGTGTAACCACAGCTGGTATATGCCTCTAACAGCCTCTAACAGCAGTGACCTGAGCAAACTCCAATCGCTGCTATCTAAACCTTTAAATGACGCTATCAGTCTCTGACAGTGTCATTTAAAAGGCACGATCTGGCTAAAATCCACCATGGCTGATATGTTAGTATTTCTATGAACTACTTATAACACCATCAGTTTCTTTTATATAATACAGTAGTATTTCAGTATATGGACCAAACAACTTGGAGAAGTTCTGCGGTATACGCCCAATTGATTGAAGGGAAAACAATAATTTTGGAAAGGAGGGGCAGAAAATAAAAAAGAAACTGTTCCAGAATCAGTGGAACAGCAAAAAACGTTCTCAGTTTAAATAGAAAAAAAAAATATCCAGTGACGGGTCCTCTTTAAAGAGATGAGATTTAAAGTGGGCATGAGATTTCTATAGATCCCATCCAATGTGCTGGAACTGTAAGGACGCTGTTGTGTTTTTTTTTTTTTTGTTTTTTTTTATATTTGTTTCATTTTATGCGCAGTAAAAATACGTGTCAAAAACTAATTATAACAACTTAACCTAATGTTCCTGTATATTCGGAGGAAAAGAACCCCTTAGGTCATTCAGACCTTTATTGATGTGTTTTCGATTTTTTTTTTTTTTGTAATTGCGCTGTTCTCTGTACTTTTTCAGGTTGCTCATCATGTTCGTAGTATCCGTCGGAGTAACCATATCGGCGTACTTTATACCAAACTCCATCGGCCTGGTTCTGTTCATAGCCGGACTTGGCTTTATTCTCAGTCTTAATTTAGCAGAAATAGGAGTTGTTCTCAGACATTGTGTGAAGAAACGTAAGGAATCCACAGAGAACTATGATACCTTCTCCTGGAAGATGACCTGGAAGGAACCGGCAATATACTGCATCATCTTGACGTTGGTTCTGCTGGAGTCCAGCTTGTTACATCATTACTGCATTTCCACTTTTTCCTTACAAAGTCCTCAGGCCATTGTCGGATATTGTCTCATTATACTATTAGCTTTTTTATGGATTCTCAAAGAAATTCAAGGTGCTTACATATTGGGGATTGTAAGGAATCCCTTTTTTCAGAACGATATCCGGATTTTAAATGTCTTCATGAAGAAGCAAAGCAGATTACAAAAAGCCGCTCTTGTAAGGAGAATTGTGCTCATGCTAGGTAAGTAGGAGCAAAAAAAATAAAAATGCATTAGGAAATCAAGAATAGAAAGAATTGCATCAGTGGCAGTTTTTTATTTTGCCTTTTATCCATATTTGTAGAGATGTGCATGCCCCCAAAGCTTCAGGGGCCATATGGGAGAATTGGTGTTATCTTTCTTTTATTTTAAGTTGCTGGTGAAGCCTTGAATACCCGAATACCTGGCATAGGCAACTACCAGCTGCAATGGTTGCCAGTTGTGTTGTAATATTTCCTACACACACACCTTTGATCATGGCAATGCCGCCGGTCTAGCGAGTTGTCATGCAGCAGATTAGAAAAGGGCAGCAGAGTCTCTCGAACAACAGTTTACAAGTCATGGACCCCAAAACACTTTGGATTGCTATTTCTTCACCATACATATTACCTCATCTGACTTTAGTCCAGTAACTAAGAGGGCTTTTAGTTTTGGCAGTTGAAGATCTTCATTAAAAACTAAATTGCTTTTTACCACTTTCCTAAAATGAATTTTGGATTGATAATTATGTGCAATATTTAATTGATTTGAATTTTTTATTTTTTTTAAATTTCAGTCTCTCCTTTTGCGATGGTCGCTTACCTCTCTCTAGACACTTCACTGTATAACCTGCACTCTGCATCAGTCTGCATTGGATTCACAAGGGCTTACAGGATGGTAATATACTATTTTGTCTACACATGTGTAAAGTGAGTTTTAAATGTGACATCTAACTATTTAAAATAAAATATTACCTTAAATATGATCTTCCTTCATAGACTGGTTGCATATATGTCTCCTGCTGTCTTAATTTAGTTGATTGATTTGTTAACAAGTTAAATTAGTAATAGATCTAAGAACAAAACTCCTATATATTCAAACAGAGCTCTGGGGAAGCAATTATTCCAAGTGTATTTTTTCAAAGTGCCTGACAGTTAAAGCATTTAGACTGGGCAGTAGACAGGTAAGACATTCAAAGAAACCTATTTCCAGAACATTTGCATTGCAGCAAATATTCACCTTATATGTTTGTATCATTTATATTGTGACTGCTGCATTCACTCACAACCACCGTCCTTGCACAAAATCTTTGCACTCAGTCTACAAGGAGGGCCATTTCTATGGATATAGGTGGGTGGGCCATTTATAAAGTTGGAATCCAAAATGGCCGACTTCAAAATGGCCGCGATAGTCACCACACATTTTGAAAAGTGTCCCCCTCCCATATACTAATGTGCCACAAACAGGAAGTTGATATCACCAACCATTCCCTTTTAATTTAGGTTTATCCATATGGTCACCCAGGTGAATCCATATAAATGGCCCACCCTGTTATCAGCCCCTCTCTCCTCTCCTATGTATAGCACTCATGCTCTTTTCACAATCCTAAACTGCACAGATCCATTCACTCCCACCATACAACACAAGAGACGCTCTCACAAATCACTTACCCATCTGCTTACTCTCTCGATTGTCCTTCTCCTAGTCACAGGAGATGCGTATCTCTTCCAACCCTGGCCCTTCTTGTAATAGGAAATCTAATCCCTCACCTACTACACTTAGAAACCTTGAAAATCTCACTAATATATTCCCTGCATGCCTTCTGTCTCAACTGTGCCCTCTGGAATTCACACTCAGCCTGTAATAAACGCTCCCACATCCATGACTTCTTCCTTTCTGATTCTCTTAAACTTCTGGCTCTTACTGAAACCTGGATCCAGCAGTAGGCCACCACCGCTGCTGCTCTCATATGGTGGACTACATTTCTTTCATTCCCCGAGAGCTGACAACAGACCAGGTAGATATGTTGGTCTGCTCCTATCAACCAAATGTACTTTTCCTGTCTCCCATGACGGCAAACATGAAAGAGGGGATCCGCCCCATTCAGGACAGGAACCCTACTGAAGATAAAAGGGCAGTACCTCTCCCTCGCTTCAGCTTGGTTTCCTGTCCTGACAGGGACCCCTGTGCTGAAGACGGCATGTCAAGATGTCCGTACCTGTCCACTCCCGTGCCAGCGTGGAAGAACAGGCAGTGCCTGTGCGCTGGGCTTCGGGGGTGGAAGCGCTGTCCCCGGGGGCTCAGCGTCCGTGCGGGCGTGGGTGCAGCATGGCGGGGGTCCGGGGGGCTTCTCCATGTCTGCCGCTCCGGCATCCAGAAAGTCCAGGAGGGGGTGGCCGCTTCCAGGTCGCGCCCCTTTGACGTCACGCACGAAGCACGCAGGGATTGGGCGTGCCCGCGTGACGTCGATGGCGGCGCCCATGAAGAAACGCCGACCGGCAAATAATAATCCTGGCGGAGTGGCGGGGGGGGAGGGGGGACTGTCGATGGGCACCGGAGGAGGCGGAGAGTGCAGCGGATCCCTCTTAAAAAGAGGGATAACCACAGAAGACGCACTCGTGCCCAGAGCTTCATAATGGAAGTGGGGCAAGAAGAGCAGCAACCTTTTCTGCAGGAGCTCTCGCCAGATGCCTTGCCAAGTCGCCAGCATAACAGGAGTAGCCGCTCGAGTGGTAGGAGCGGCAGTCCTGACCAGCAAGGCTCTTTGACGTCCAGAAAGAACGTCACACGTGCATCTGATCAGCCTCCGAAATCGGGGTCGAGGAAGTCTAGCGGCAAAACAAAGAACAGAGAATGTGCCCTATGCAAAAAAACGCTGGCAGTCCAGTGGCAGAAAAATCTCTGTGCTGGCAGAATAAATAAAACCATACGGGATGAGACCCCTAATTTGGTCACTAGCCTTAGGGCTATAATACAAGAGGAGGTAAAAGGCTCCTTAAAGGCAGCCCTTAAAAAAACGGATAAAAGAAGCCGCAAAAGGGATTCTGGTTCAGAGGCCTCTCTAGTGCAGGAAGGTCAGGAAAGGTCCCTGTCCCCCTCCGCCTCCTCTTCCTCTATTCAGTCCTCAGAATCCTCCTTGGACAGCAATATAGGGGGCCGTCTGTGTTTCCCAGCAGAGGACGTAGAAAAGCTGGTCAAAGCTGTCAGGTCTACAATGGGCCTTAAGGAGGAAAAAACACCTAAGTCATTGGAGGATGTTATGTTCGGAGGGCTAGAAGAGAAGAGAAAACGCACCTTCCCTGTCAATGACAAGATAAAGGCTTTAATTGACAGAGAATGGAAAAAGCCAGAGAGGTCGGGTACCTTACCTTCTACATCAAAGAGGAGGTACCCATTTGAGGAGAAAGACTCCGAAACTTGGGAAAAGATCCCGAAAATTGATGGTGCTGTGGCTAGGTTCTCAAAAAAAATTATCTCTACCATTCGAGGACTCTGGCATGCTGAAAGACCCGCTTGATAAAAAAGCAGATGGCTTCTTGAAACATATCTAGGAAGCATCAGCAGGGGGGGTTAAAACCGGCAATAGCTGACACTTGTACCGCCCGTGACCTCATGGTCTGGCTACAACAAATAGAAGACCAAATTAGGGATAAAGTTCCTAGGAACGAAATACTATCAAACCTGATATTGGTACACGGAGCAGCGGCTTTCCTAGTGGATGCCTCGGCAGATTCCGCAAGGTTAACAGCTAGAGCGGCAGGCTTGTCCAATGCGGCAAGACGAGCCCTGTGGCTTAAAGGGTGTCCGGGGGATTTGCCATCCAAACATAGACTCTGTTCCATCCCATGTGACGGTCAATTCCTTTTCGGCAAAAAATTGGAGGAAATTTTGGAGCATGCAGGGGATAGGAAGAAAGGCTTTCCCCAATTTCCTGGAGAGTCCAAAAAATCATCCTTTCGGAGGAGAAGATTTAATAGGGGTTGACCCCCGGGAGACTGAAAAAATTGGGACTTTAAAGAAAAGAGAGGATCGGGCTACATGTTTAAAGGGCCCTCCACGTCCTCCAAAAAATCTCAATGACATCAGATCAGAGGTAGGGGGAAGGCTTTCTCTCTTCCTTTCTGCCTGGGAAAACATCTCCCCCAGTTCGTGGGTCCTAAGTATAATCAAGGAAGGTTTAAAAATACAATTGATCTGTCCGCCCAGGCAAACTTTTATAATGACACCCCAAAGAAAAGCCCAGGAGGAACAACTGGCCCTGGAGACAGAGGTCTTGGGACTAGTGCAGAAACAAGTCCTACAGGGAGTCCCAACTCAGGAAGAAGGAAGGGGGTTTTACTCCTCCCTCTTTTTGATACAAAAACCAGATGGGTCTTAGAGGACTATAGTCAATCTGAGGAGGCTCAATCAATGGGTAGACAATTGCTCCTTCAAAGTGGAGTCAGTCAATACGGCCATAAAAATCTTGTTCCACCACTGCCTCATGGCAGTGATAGACTTAAAAGATGCCTACTATCATATCCCAATCCATTGGAAGTACTGGAGAGTAGCACTCTATGTCCAAGGTCAGGTCAAACACTATCAATACACAGCCCTTCCGTTCGGCCTGTCTACAGCCCCCAGACTCTTCACCAAAGTGATTGCCGAAGTAATGTCATTTCTTCATTCCCGGGACATAGTGATCGTTCCATACCTGGACGACTTCCTTGTGGTAGGGAGGTCGGAGACCCACTGCACTCAGCAAGTAAAGGAAGTGACATCAACTCTAATAGAATTGGGATGGATAGTAAACATTCCCAAGTCAAGATTAACACCAGTAAAAGTGCAATCCTTCCTAGGGTTAATACTGGACTCCGAGCAACAGCTCTGCCTCCTACCAGAAAACAAAGTGGCCAAGATAAGGGTCCTAGCTTGCTCAGCAATACAAAGGCTGGCTATGACACTGAGGAACGCAATGTCCCTTTTAGGCTCGTTGACATCTTGTATACCCGCGGTAGGGTGGGCGCAGTTCCACCTAAGACAGCTGCAGTGGGAAGTTCTGTCAGCACAGAAACAATTGAAAGGGCATTTAGAAGGAAAACTATATCTCTCCACGGCCGTAAGAGATTCCCTACGGTAGAGCAGCATCTGACAGCTGTTGTCCCGTGGCAAAAAACAGTCGAGGACATCATTACAACCGACGCGAGTGCTACAGGTTGGGTAGCACACTTAAGATCCCACTCAATACAAGGAACCTGGTGCTCGCTAGAAAGGGATCACGGTTCAAATGTGAAAACTGTGGGCAGTGGAAAAGGCCATGAAACATTTTCTTTCCTTACTTCGGGGCCGCCACACTCGAGTCATGACGGACAATCTTGCAGTGATAGCTTACATCAACCACCAGGGGGGTACGAGATCCCGAGGCCTCATGGAAACATAAAACCTACTTTTCCAGTTAGCGGAACACCTGTTGTCCTTCACGGCACTGCATATAAGGGGCGTCGAAAATATTCAAGCAGACTTCCTGAGTCGCAGACACGTGAGACGGGGGAATGGTCCCTAAACCCCCAGGTTTTTCAACAAATAATATGAGCTTGGGGCAAACCAGAGATAGACCTGTTTGCCACCTTACACAACAGAAAAGTCAGGAAGTTCTGCTCACTAAATCCAAAAGAACACCCGTTCGCAGTGGATGCCCTAGAAATACCCTGGAAGTTCTCCCTGGCCTACGTGTTCCCCTCGATAACAATGATTCCGATAGTAGTCCGGAAAATCAGGGAAGATCAAGCGAAAGTAATTCTCACAGCTTCGTTTTGGCCGAGGAGGCCTTGGTTCTCCCTTCTGAGACTCATGTCAGTAACAGATCCATGGATCTTACCGGAGGTTCCAGACCTGCTTTCCCAGGGACCAGTGGTCCACTCTCAGGGGAAGGGCTTCCATCTGGCAGCCTGGAATTTGAGAGGGCACTACTGAGTCGCCAGAGATTTTCACCAGGGTTAGTCTCCACCCTTTTGAAGAGTAGGAAACCTATAACATTCAGAATCTACGGTAGAACGTGTAAAAAGTTCCTTGACTTCCTGAGGGAATCTTTAGGAGATGTAGCTTCAGTGGGACCTATCCTAGAGTTTCTACAGGTGGGGCTGCAACTTGGATTAGCAACCAATACCCTCAAAGTCCAAGTCTCAGCTCTGGGGGCCCTATATAACTGCAACCTAGCGTCCAATAGGTGGGTGTCCCGCTTTATCAAATCTTGTGGTAGGTCTAGGCCAGTCATCACAAAGCTACCACCCTATGGGCGTGGCCTGAGGGAGATGTGAGTGGACACGTGCTGAAGGAGCTCCCACTCGATATAGGACAGTTTGATAGATTGCAGCCACTATTTAGCAGTCAAATTCACATTCCTTGGAGAGGGTGCTGACCCTGACCGCAGGCTCTGTAAATCAGGAGTGCACAAACAAATGGCAGGGAGGAAAGGAGGCAGAAGGCCGGCTGGGGAGTCGGAGAAGAAGGCACAAGATGGCGCCGGCGGGGAGGACGTAATGATGGCGGGCCCGGAGGAGGATGGGGGAATCCCCAAGAAGTCAGATGCCGCATCTAAGCTGCGGAGGTTCGCCAGGCTGGAGGAAGACACGCAGAGCTCGGCACATGCAGGTGGAGGTCAGCCTGCGGAGGAGCCAGAGGAATCTGGTGTGGAGGAGGGTGAGGAGAGTGACTGCGGGAGCCGGGAGGAAGAGCAAGGAACCATGAGGTGGGAGAGTGGAGGTGAGCTGTAAAAATGTAAGCGGCAAATGGGGGGGATGGTGATCCCAGAGGAGCCCACATTAAAAGACTTGTTCAGGCTTGCTGTTATGATTGAGTCACTGTAGGAGGCAAAAACAGAAATGCTAGCTAAGTCCAGAAAACCAGAGAGGTTGGCAGCTATCGGATTGCAGACCCCTGAACCTATCAACACAACTAGCAGTAGCCGTGGGGGGTTCCTACGATGCCCTAGACCCCTCGATCACAGCCGGAGAATTAAATAGCCTAAAGACAGGGAAATCTAAACTGCCCCAGAGCAGACCCCAAAGCAAAAGGCAGCCCCCCACATATAATGACGGTGAAGCAAGAAGAAAGAACACAACACAGACAGAAAGATAGACTGAGCAAAGTCGGGGCCCAAGCTAACTAGATAGGAAAGGACAGGAAGGCTGCTGTCTGCAATCCGTGAAAAACCCTATGAAAATAAGAGCCAACAGACTGACAGTGAAAAAGGCCCTGAAGACGCTAGGCTTCAAAAAGACTAGGTCAGTACTCAGGAATATTCTGAAGACAGAACAACAGGCAAAAGAAGAATCAGCTCACCCCAGCAGGGAATGGCAGAATCCAGAAAAGCAAGGCAAACAAAAACAAAACACAAATGCTAAAAGGCAAAGCAGAAAACTTAGCTTTAGAGGAGCAGGAATCAGACTGGTTTCCTAGAAGTCCACAGAGAAATCACCCGCCGGGCAGAAGGGCGTCGGCAGCCTTATATCCAGTCCGTGACTCCACTCAGCCAGTCATCATCATTAGACTCAGGTGCCTGATAATCAGGCTCATTACCTTCCTTTACCAGAATAGGGAGTTCACCAGACCTCAGTGACGAAGGGGAAAATGAACAAACAACAGCTGGCACTGCACTCTCACACTATTACTGATGTGGCAGCACAGCTGGGGGTCCTGCAGGCCAGTATGTTTAAGTTACAACACTCTATGCATGTCACTAAGGAGAGGATGGGGGAAGCTGAGAAACGTATTAGCACTATGGAAGATACTATCGCAAAATTTGACAAGCAGCATCAGCGTATGGCCACTGCAATATCAGCTGTGCAGGCAGAGACTGATGACCTAGAGAACAGGTCAAGACGCAACAATGTGCGGATCATTGGGGTGCTGGAAAAAAATGAAGGCTCTGCGCCCACCGAGTTCTTTGAACAGTGGCTGTTATACACTATTGGCCAGAATAACCAGTCCCGTTTATATGCCGTGGAAAGAGCTCACCGGGTTTCCCCTCCCCCCTGGTCGTCCTCCAAGACAGGTGCTTGTTAAGGTTCTGCATTATCGGGACAGGGATGCTATTCGCTTTTCCAAGAATCATCTGGACCTGAAAAATCAACGGCTCCAGGATTTCCATTTACCCGACTTCTCTATGGAGGTTCAAAAGCAAAGCACCAAATTCGTTGACATTAAGAAGAGGTTGAGAGCTCTGAGTGTGCCGTACGCAATGCTATATCCAGATAAACTAAGAGTGGTAGATGAGGACATTGTCCATTTCTTCACGGATGCAAAGGAGGCCCTCAACTGGCTGGACAGCAATGAGACGCGTCTCCGCAAGGCGAATTCTAAGGACTCCGCTGGCTGACTGAGCTGACTTGTCCTTTAATCGGGACGGGACTTGTCCTTTAATTGGGACGGGATCCTACATATATCCGCTCTTACTTCCTGTATACCTTTTTCTCAGGAGGAGGACCCTCACTCTCATTTTGGGAAATAATCTTGCTGTGCTTTGGAGGGGGAGGGAGAAATTTTCCTACCTCTTTCTATTTTTCTAGTTCACATGTTCTAGACATGTTGAAGGTATTTAACAGAAAGTTAATGTGAATGTTTTATGGTTAACTGTTGAGAATTGTTTGGCTGCAGTCACTAGTCATATGCTACTCCCAGAGGTTGGGGAGTAAAGCGGGCTTGCTTCGGTGAAGTGGATACTCTGAATCAGATAAAGTGCGCCCTCTCCTCCGTGACACCTGGAGGAGATGGAAAGCTTGAGTTGGGTGAAGTTTGGGTATTGTGTGGGTGGGGGTGGGTGGGGTGGGGAGTGAGGGGGTTATGTTAAATTATTGTCTATGTCACACAGGTTTGAGTGGAGACAGCCTTACTAATTCACAATTGTGGAAATGGATGGCACGGTATTTGGGGCTGCAGGGTAATGGCGGATAAAATAAAGATAATAAGTTGGAACGTTAGAGGGTTGGCGTCCGGAGTAAAAAGACAGGCAATGTTTATGTTCTTGCTCGATGTCAAACCTGCAGTCATATGCTTTCAAGAAACCCACATGATAGAGAGTAGAACGCATCTTCTCAAAAAGGGTGGCTGCAGGCAGGGTATCATGCAACATATTCCTCATACTCACGGGGGGTCAGTGTTCTTGTTAGCACAGATATGCCTTTTGAACAGTGTAAAGAGATTATAGACCCGCTGGGATGGTTCGTATGCTTGCTATGTAAATTGTCTGGTATACTGATGTTACTGATCTCGATATATATCCCTCCGCCGTATTGTGGGAAATTGCTGTTACAAGGTCATGGAGGTAGTGGGCGATTTCCCAGGGATTCCCTTTCTGATAATTGGCGACTTCAACAATGTTCCTGATGCCCATTGGGACAGGGGTGGTTGGGAGGCGCGGAGACCGGGTGGTAATTGCACCTCCTTTGGGGCGGTTCTGAAGGAGACTGCACTAATAGACATATGGAGAATCCATTACCCCGGAACCTATAAGTACTCCTGCTTTTCATCCGCCTCTGCCTCGTTGTCCAGGATTGATCTGGCTCTGGGGAATGGTCCGATGTTAAGTCTAGTGGTTGAGGTAACTTATTTGGCTAGAACTATGTCGGATCACTCGCCTATGTGTGTGGTGCTTCAGGGGCAGGGCTTAGAATTTTCCAGGAGACCCCTGTGGAGGCTAAATCCGTTCTGGCTCCAGCTGATTGATCTGGACAGCCATGTGGGGGCTGACCTGACTGAGTTCTTTAAAATTAATATGGGCTCGGCCTCGGTATTAATGGTATGGGAAACCATGAAGGCCTACTTTAGAGGGCTGTGCATTAAAGACATATCGCTAGTTAAGACCGAGACGGGCAGGAGAGACCAGGAATTGATTAGGTCATTAGAGGGAGCAGAGGCGGCACTAATTGAGGAGCAAACCCCTGAGGCCCAGGACCTTTTGAGATCAGCGCAGAGAGGTTTGTAATATGACTATGAAAACTGCTGAGAGGAAAAGGCTGTTCTGCACAATTAAGTTTTTCGAGGAGGGAGAGAGAGCGGGTCACCTTCTGTCCTGGGTGGTGGCGGCCCAAAGGGAATCGGTGTATATTGCTAAATTAAAGGGGAAAGACGGATGTGAGCATACAGGCAGTAGGGCCATACTGGAGGTGATGATGGGATTTTACTCCAATCTGTACCAGTCACACGTGCAGCCGTCAGAGGAGGAAATTGATAACTTTTTAGTGGGGGTGCAGCTTCCACGACTCTCACTAGCGGAGCAGAGGCTTCTTGAGGAGCCCTTTGATATGGCGGAACTTGAGGCAGCTCTGGCCTCTGTACCTAGTGACAGGGCCCCGGGGGGGGGGGATCGTATCCCAGGGGAAGTCTACAAAAAATACAAGGAGGTGTTGCTTCCCAAGTTGATGGAGGTTTACTCTGCGGGTTTGGCGGGGGGGAGCTGCCCCGTTCCATGCGAGAGGCGATATTTGTTGTCATACCAAAGCAGGGAAAAGATTTGACGGACCCAGCTTCATATCGTCCGATCTCTTTGTTGACCACTGACATTAAGTTATTGGCCAAAATACTGGCGAACCGACTTAACAAGGTCATCGAATCCCTAATTCACCAAGACCAGTCAGGGTTTATGCCCAATAAATCCACAGCTATAAATCTCCGGCGATTATACTTAAACATGCAGGCGAGGGCGGATAATGTGGGACAGAGGGTAATAGTTTCCCTAGATGCCGCTAAGGCGTTCGACAGTGTGGAGTGGAGGTATTTGTGGGCGGTAATGAGAACCATGGGATTTGGTGATCAGTTTGTGAGTTGGGTGCGTTTGCTATATACATCCCCTAGTGCTAAAATATGGGTTAATGGTTTGCTGTCTGAGAGATTCTCCCTATATAGGGGAACGAGGCAGGGGTGTCCCCCCTGCTGTTTGCGATTTGCTGTAGAGCCGTTAGCGGCAAAGATTCGGGGTACTACGGATATCCGGGGATTTCAGTATGGCTGCCACGTAGAGAAAGTGGCTTTATACGCGGATGATGTGCTACTGTTTCTGGCTGACCCGAGCGACTCCCTGAGTTCGGCTATGGCAGTTATTGGTAAATTCAGCCCTATTTCTGGACTGACTATCAACTGGGATAAATCCGTGTTGCTTCCCGTGGACTCGGCTGCTCCCCTGGCGCTTGACCCTGGGACCCCTTTGAGGGTAGTTAGGGAGTTTAAATATTTGGGCGTTGTGGTCTCGGCTAAATTGGAGGAATATGAACGGCTTAATCTTACCCCCCTTATCAATAAGTTTCAACAAAAAATTGGAGCATGGAAGAAACTATTCCTGTCTGTGGCAGGTAGAGCAAATTTATTAAAAATGATCCTCATGCCCCAGCTCCTATATATACTTCATAATACGCCTGTCTGGTTGGCGCAAAGTAAATTCTACCGGATTGATTCTCTTTTCCGGGACTTGATCTGGGAAGGGTAGTAGGGCACGCATTAAACTTGAACATCTACAGAGGTCAAAAGAGGAGGGGGGCCTGGCAATCCCAAACCCGTGGGTTTATTATGTGTCATCCCAATGTCAGCATATGGTGGGGTGGGGGGAGCCAACTCAATCTACATCGGCCGGGAAGGTCCTTGAGTTTATAGTGGGCAGAGGTCCACTGCTGGCTAGTCTAGAGGCTGGTAGTTTCCCTAAAAGGCTCCCGACGATTGCTATGGTGGACGAGATTTGGCAAAGAGTTAGACAATGGAGGGGCATTACGGAGTTCATGCGCTTTTCGTCAGTTTGGTTTGATCCGAGACTGGGGGAGTTAATACATCTGAGGGGATTTGCTCAATGGAGAAGGGTCGGGATATGGTTTGTGTCACAGCTGTTGGTTGACGGCATGCTTAAGACTTTTGATGAGATCAGGATGGAGTTCCCTCTTAGGCTAAGTTCACACGTAGCGGAACTCTCGTGGAAATTACCGGGAAAATCGCATTTTAAATTCCCGCGATTTTCCCGCGGAAAAGCTAGCATTTTGCAAGCGTAATTATCTTGCAAAATGCTAGCGTTTTCCAAGCGATCTGTAGCATCGCTTGGAGAACCGATTGACAGGTTGGTCACGCTGGCCAAACAGTGTTTGACCAGTGTGACCAACTTTTTACTACTGAGGCCGCCTATGCAGCATCAGTAGTAAAAGATAAAATGTAAAAAATAATTAAAAAAAAAAAAAAAAATGGTGTTATTCTTACCTTCCGGCGTCCCGCGCAGCCTTCCCGCCTCTCTCCACGCTCCCGTTCCCAGTAATCCTTTGCGAAAATGCCCGCGATGACGTCCGTTCTCGCGGTATCGCGACGACTTCGCGCGAATGACCGCGAGACTTCGCGATCCCGCGAGAACGGACGCCATCGCGGGCATTTTCGCGAAGGATTACTGGGAACGAGAGCGTGGAGAGAGGCGGGAAGGCTGCGCGGGACGTCGGAAGGTAAGAATAACACAATTTTTTATTTTAAATTCTATTTTTTACAGGGATATGGTACCCAAAGCCCGGAGGACAGTCTCCTCTCCTCCGGACCGTGGGTACCATCCGCAATTGTTCTGCTTACTTTTCGCATGGTGTGCACAGCCACATGCGGGAAGTAAGCGGAACAATGCATTCCTATGGGTGCGGGATCGCCGAGATTCCGCAAAATTAATGAGCATGCTGCGTTTTTTACCGCAAAGCGATTCCGCTGCGGTAAAAACCGCAGCATTAGCACAGCATTGCGGTATTCCATAGGAATGCATGGGATGCTTATTTTTTGCATTTTCGCGGCAAAATCGCACGGTTAAAACCGCCACGGAAACGCGAAAAAAACGTCACGTGTGAACTCGGCCTTAGTCAATCTCTCTTCTTTCAATATCTGCCGCTGCGGCATGCAGTCGATCGACAGCTTAAAACATCAAGAATAGTGGTGCAATCAGATGTGATGGTGAATCTTATAGGGTCACTGAGGGGCACTATATCTCCCTCGTATATAAGGGTTTTTTGGATTCATTCCTACTAAGGCACCCGGCTAAGTCCAGAGAAAAATAGGAGGATGTGGGACCAATCTCGGATTGTCAGTGGGAGAGCGTATTACAATTCATCCCCAAGGTCTCTATGAGCGAAGCCAGGAGAGTCTCACAGCTCTACCTAATACATAGGGTATACAGGACCCCGGTCTGGATGAAGAGGGCAGGTCTGAGGGGAGATTCCTGCTGCCCGCGTTGCTCTGAGGATGGGGCAGATCTCCTACATATGATGTGGTAATGCCCTGCCCTACAGAACTTTTGGGTACAAACACTTAATTTGACTCAGGAGGTAATGGAAGTGGATCTTATAAGGAACCCACTGACATGTGTATTGGGATGCATGGAGGATATTGTAGTTGATGAGTGGGAGAAGCTGACCATAGCCAGAATCCTATATGCTGCCAGAAAGCTCATTGCGGCCCACTGGTTAGATGACAAACCGCCAGTTAGACAGGAACTGATTAATAAGGTTAACTTTATTATTTTGATGGAACAGAACATATATGCGAAAAGAGGTCAACACACACAGTTTGAGAATGTGTGGGGTGGCTGGATGGAGCGCCCAGGCCTGGCTTCGGAGGCTCTTATGAGAGAAAGAATGCGTCCAGTTGAAGAAGGCATCAAGGCTTACTCCACCAGAGCTGTGGCTACTTCCTGGGCAGAGAAGGCTGAGGTATTGATCTAGCAGATTTGTAAAGCCGCTACTTGGTCCTCACCTTCAACCTTTTTCAAGCACTACCAGCTAGATTGATCTTCCTCAACTGACCTAACCTTTGGTAGAAGGGTGCTACAAGCGGTGGTTCCTACCTAAGGTGTCTTATTCTACAAAAATCTCTCATGTGTACCGTCATGGGAGACGGGAAACACCAAGGTTACTTACCAGTAGCCGTTTTTTCCGGAGCCCATGACGGCACCTGTATATTCCCCCCTTATCACTCCTTTTGTGTGCACTATAGATTGGGTGCTTTTTAGTTAATATAATGTGATAGTTTTACCATTTGTACTAACCCAGGGTGCCTCTCATGCTCTGTAAACCAACTGAAGCAAGGGAGAGGTACCTGCCCTTTTATCTTCAGTAGGGTTCCTGTCCTGAATGGGGCGGATCCCCTCTCATGTGTGCCGTCATGGGCTCCGGAAAAACCTGCTACCGTTAAGTAACCTTGATGTTTTCTGGTTATCCCCCAAGTATCCTCACTTATCTTCCCTTCATTTGAGGTCCACGCTGTCAGACTATACAGGCTCTTTTCCTTTAGAGTGGCTTTTGTGTATCGTCCTTCGGGCCCCTCCTGTCAGTTCCTGAATCACTTTGCCACCTGAATTCCACATTTTCTATCCTATGACATCCCCAACCTCATCACGGGAGACTTTAACATCCACATTGGTCATCCCCTCTCCCCATCTGCTACTCAGCTTTTTATCTCTAACCTCTTTCTTCAGCCTTTCACAACTTACTAACTCTTCTATGCATGAAAAAACGGAAATACGCTGGACTTGGTCTTCTTCCAGCTCTGCTCAGTGCATGATTTTACGAATTCCCCTCTTCCACTCTGTGACCACAGCCTTCTTTCGTTCTCTGTCGAGAACTGTCACCCAACACAGGACACCCCAATTTTCCACACTTATAGAAATATACGTGCCATTAACACACAGAAACCGCAATTTACATCTCCAAACTATCCTATTTCAAAACCCTCACTATCCAAGAATCCTAAACATCTCTCAGACACTTTTCATTACCTCCTCAGTCCAAGAGTACAGGCCACAACCACTGACCTTTGCGCTGACGATCTAACCAATTATTTCAAAGTTAAAATTGACCATATCAGATATGAAATTTTGTCCTAATCCCTTCATACCATGCACTGTCCTCCATCCCCCACTACATCTAGCTCAGTCTCTGTCTTTGGACCAGTCACGGAAAAACAAGTGATCAGGCTCCTTGCATCTTCTCACCATACTACTTGCATCGGTGACCCTATTCCCTCACATCTCCTCCAGTCTATTTTCCCAGCTGTCACCACTTGCTAACAAAAAAAAAAATCAACCTCTCTCTCTCATCTGGTAGCTTTCTCTCATTTAAACATGCCAGAATACAACCATTACTTAAAAACAACATCCCTCAAAAAAAACTGTGCTGCTAACTATAGACTTGTCTCTAATCTTCCCTTCATCTCTAAACTCCTGGGATGCTTGGTACACTCTGGTCTAATCCGCTATCTCTTAGATAACTCTCTTCTTGACCCACTACAATCCGGATTACACTCTTTACACTGTACTGAAATTGCCCTCATTAAAATCTCTAATGATCTAACAGCTAAACCTAATCGTCACTACTCCTTGCTGATTCTTCTGGATCTCTTTGCAGCATTCAACACTGTGAATCACTAGCTCCTCCTCCTTATGCTACGCTCTGTCATATTCTTTGCTAACCGTTAAACCCATGACTCCACCCTGTGCCAGTCATTGCACTGGTTACCCATCCGCTACAGAATTATAAATAAACTTATCACTTTCACCCACTGAACAACCCTACATCTCTTCCTTCGTCTCAGTCTAACACCCTACCCGTGCACTGCATCCTGCAAATGACCTAAGATTAGCATCCTCAATAATCCGAACCTCCCAATCCCATCTCCAAGAATTATCGCGTGCTGCGGCAATTCTGTGGAATGCATTACTCAGGACACTTTGATTAATCCCCAATACCAATAGTTTCAAGCGTGGCCTAAAAACGTATTTCTTCAGACTGGCCTGCCACTTCAACATGCTTATCTAACTATCCCTGTTTTGCCCATACAAAAATTTTCTTCAAAATCTGGGCCCTTGTATCATCTGTTCTCGCACCCTTTAGTCATGTAATAGCCCTGTGGGTCTGTACTTCTACAAATACTGGTTCATTACAGGTTCAAGCAGCATTACGTGAACACTCTATTTATTATATTGATGGCTGGACTGTACAATATAAGCAATTGTTACCATTAACATTTTGTATCTCCCCTATTACCTCATAGATTGTAAGCTTGCGAGTAGGACCCTCACGCCTCTTGGTAGCTGTTAATTTATGTGATTATTGTTATTCTGTAATGTCTTTTATTGTCTGTACATGTCCCCTCTAAAATGAAAAGTGCTGCGGAATATGTTAGCGCTATAGAAATAAAATTAGCAGATACAGGGCTTTTTCTTTACTTAAAAACATAATGAGGCTTATTAAATTACATTCTGACTAGACTTGTCCGGCCTCGCTTAACATACTTGCATTGAGCTTAGGTTGCATACAACTAGTTGGTAAGTGACTGCATGTATGCAAATCACATACTTATGGTCACCCCCAACACCGGAGAATCCTCACAGCACGCAATGTGAGGATTCAGGCCAGTTCACATAGCGTTAACAGCAGTCCGTTCAACGCATAGCGCTGATGGACTGCGTTAAGGCTATAGCATAACCCGATCGCGTTATGTCCTCCCACTAGCGCAGATGCTTCATCTGCGCTAGCAGTGACGGGCCCTCAGACGCTGCAGGCCACGTCCGAGGGTCCGTCATAGAATGACGGCACATCGCTAACGCATGCCGATTACGGCATGCGTTAGCGATGCGCTCGTCTATAGCTGTGTATGGGTGCGTTATCACATCCGTTACATAGCATTAATGCCGCTATGTAACGGATGCGTTAAATGCAGCCCATTAACGCTAAGTGAACCCAGCCTCACAAGTCTGACTGGACCTTAATGCACTATCTATATAACACAGTTTGAAAGTTGCATATTTCTCAGGCTTGACTTTTGGTGTCCACATGTCGTCAAACTGGACACCTAGTTAACAGTATTTCTTTATCGCTTCATTGGGGGACACATGTAACCATGGGTGTATGCTGCTTTTGCTAGGAGGCTGACACTAGGCAAAAAAATGAAAAATAGCTCTTCCTCTGCAGTATACACCCACCGACAGGCACAAAGTACCTGAGTTTATACTTAGTATCTGTTTGTGTTTATTAATCTTTTTCCCTTTGTTTTTCAGATTCATCTTTCTAGGGTAACAGGGTGTAAGTTCTCACCCTGTTTTCCTATACATACAGTATGCGACCGAGAGAGCTGTGTAGTTTCACCCACATCGCCCACTCTCGGACCCGCAGACAGGACTTTTTCCCCTGTCACCCTTACGGGTGTTTCAGGACGATTCCCGGTGGCCAGTCTTTGCCTTTTCCGCTCCTCACCCCTCTCCTCGGAGAGGGCTGAGAGGAAGACAGTGGTCACCAGCGGTGGCCTCCCCCTTCGAGTAAGGGGTTGATGCCCTCTTCTGCACCGCCTGGAGACGGTGCGGGAAGGAGGATCCCCGATGCCAGTGACCCTCTCTCATCTGAGGGCTCCTGATGTGATCCTCATCTGTGAAGAGGAATCGTGGACCTACCTGTCAGGTATGTGTGTATCCTCCCCCACAGCGGCACAGGCAGGACCCATCACATTCCTGTCCCTTAGCGAGGACAGGACACTTTTAGCAGCCGTGGCCTTTTTCCACTATTTCCCTTCTTCCTTGGCAACGCAGGCAGGACCCCTTTAATTTTTTGCCCCTTAACAGGGACCGGGCGCCTTTAAATCAGCCGCCATTTTCCCTTTGTTGTGTGTCTCCTGGCGCTCTTTTTTTTTTCTGTACCCTGGCCACGTCCCCTCTCTGCCTAGGGCTTGCATTTTTGCGCTCTTTCCTGGCCAATAAGAAGCGTCCCTGGGTCAGAGAGTCTTTGCTGTGACCAGGTCACGCCTCACATTGCAGCTCCTGCTCCGGCCAGGACATGCCCCCTGATGCGTCATCCAATATGAGGGGCACTTTCAGTTTAACGGTATTTTCTATTTCTTTATCTTTTCATTGGGGGACACAGGTAACCATGGGCAGCGTTGGACTGGATCACCTTGGGCCCACCAGAGAAAATCAATCATGGGGCCCCAATGCAGCCACACCAGCTTTACATGCGGGCAATGTGTTAGCCTCAGCCTGCGGCTAACACTGCCCGCTATTAAAGTGAAATGAGTGTTCACTTCTCTCCAAGCCCATGGAGTGTGGGGAAGTGTGAATATTCATTTCTCTTTAGCAGCAGGGCCAGGCTCCTGTCTCCAGTTGCTGCTCCGCTGGCACCGGGCGGGCCCCCTGACTCAGGGGCCCCATAGCAGCTGGGTGTGCCGCTATTAGCGAAACGCCACTGGCTGGGGGCCCATGGAGCAGTGGGGGCCCTAGGCAGCTGCTGGCCAGTATGCAAGCAGGTGTCAGTGCATGGGCCCACTGGAGAATCCTCCGATTCTCCGGTGGGCCAGTCCGACCCTGACAATGGGTGTGTGCTGCTGTTGCTAGTAAGCTGACACTAGGAAAAAAAAAAAAATAGCTGCTCCTCAGTGGGGTATGCCCACTGACTGGCACAATGCTCGTCAGTGTTAGCTTATTGTCAGCAAGAGGGAGATTCCAGATCCGTCTTTTTCTCCTTAAGTCACCTTGTTGTGTTTTATTCATTTTTTTCCCTGTGTTTTTCAGGTTCTTCTCTTCAGGGTAACAGGGTGTAACGTATCACCCTGTTTACCAAAAATAAGCGACCAAGAGAACAGTGTGGTGCTGTCCACATCATACCCGCTGGTCTGCGGGGCAGGACCTTACCCCCTGACACTTCAAGCATGTATCAGGGCGATTTGTGGTGGCCGGTCTTTTGCCTTTTCCCCAACCCCAGCACTCTCCTCAGAGTGGGCCATGAGGAAAACGGTGGTCAATCCTCAGGGATCCTCCCCCACCTCAAGGTCGAGACCGTCTTCTGCACCGTCTGGGACCACAACGGTGTGGGAAGGAGGATGCATATTTTCAGCAACCTCCTCCTCAACTGGGGCTCCTGATGCCATCCTCTGATGGAGAAGGAGTTGGGACCTCAACAAACGGGTACTGTCCCTCTCTTTCTCCACAGTCCCTCTTCAAGGAGGCGGGGGACATCAGAAATGATAGAGGAGAGCCTGGCTCATCTCTTTCCAGCGCCCTAATAATCTACACTAAATTTAGCCCTTGACTTCTCTAAAGTATGTCACCTCCCTCCTCGTGCGTGCCAGACAATCAGTGTGCGAGGGCTCACGTGTGCTTTTCCTCCTAAGGGAGTGTTTATTTAATTCCTCGATGGGCTGGATCACGGCCCCTTGTACGCGCCAGCCAATCAGTGTGCGAAGGCTTGCAGACTCACCTTCCATCCTATAGGAGCGCTTGTTTCTTTTCTCACAGCGCGGGCTTTCATTGCTCCTTGTTTTGTGCCCATCCCTTATTTCTCCCTCACTATCTTCGGTTCCAGTGGTGTAACTTTCCAGCAATGGCTCCACTGCGGTTTTTGTTTTTTTTAAGCAGAACCCGTCTCTTCCCAGATACGAGAACAAACCAACTCAAGAGATATTCTCTGCATCCTGAACTGGGTAGGCTCTGTCCTGTCTGTGTTTTTTCCCCCTAGTCTTATACCTTCTCAGCAACCCCTTCCAGCACCAGGCCTATACAAGTACACAAAACTAGGGAGTCTCGCTCCTGTCCTTTCCACAATAAGATTCACTACGTCTGTGCCCTCTGCAAAAATCAGTGGCCCACAGGTCAGGCCTCAGCATTTTGCCAAAATTACAGCCTTTCCACTATGCGTCATGAAAGTCGGTGCCAATCTGACCCATGACGTATATGCTGTGTCATGACTTCAAAGCCCCCCTGCGGGTCGGGTGACCGGGGTCACGGAAAGGTCACCCGACCCGCAGTGACAGGACCCTTTGTGCTTCACCACGGGGGGGGGTGGCTTAGCCCCCCGTGACTACGATCGCTCTGATTGGCTGTTTCACTTTCAACAGCCAATCAGAGCGATAGTAATATTTCCTCAATGAAATTTGATGAACTATTACAATCCAGCCATGGCCGATGCTGAAATAGCATCGGACATGGCTGGAGACACTAAGTTAACCCCCCTACCGACTGATGGTGCCGATCTGCTGCCACCAACCAACTGACGGCGGCGATCGGCCGCCGCTGTCACAATCTGCCCCCCTTCCCTCCGCTCCCCCCCACCTTCCGTTCCCCCCCACGATACTAACCCCCCCCCCCATGGCCGTCCCGCCTTCCCGGTCCATGGGCGCCGCCATCTTGGAAAATGGCGGGCGCAAGCGCAGTGCAGATTCATTTTTTTTATTTTGATCACTGTGATAAACTCTCACAGTGATCAAAATAAAAAAAGTAAATCACCCCCCATAGGGACAGATAGTAAAATATTTTTATTTTTCAATTAGGGTTAGAATAGCGTTAGGGTTAGAAATAGGGTTAGGGCTAGGGTTAGGGTTAAGGTTAGGGGTGAGTTGGGGTTGGGATTAGGGTTAGGCGTGTGTTGGGGTTATGATTAGGATTGCGATTAGGGTTAGGGGTGTGTTGGGGTTAGGATTGGAGTTAGAATTGAGGGGTTTCCACTGTTTAGGCACATCAGGGGGTCTCCAAACACGACATGGCGCCACCATTTATTCCAGCCAATTTTGCGTTCAAAAAGTCGAACAGTGCTGCCTCCATTCCGAGCCCCGACGTGTGCCCAAACAGTGGTTTACCCCCACATATGGGGTATCAGTGTACTCAGGAAAAATTGCACAACAACTTTGGGGGGTCTAGTTTCTACTGTTACCCTTGGGAAAATTAAAAATTGGGAGCTAAAAAAATAATTTTTGTGGAGAAAAAATTATTTTTTATTTTCACGGTTCTGCGTTATAAACTTCTGTGAAGCACTTGGGGGTTCAGAGTGCTCACCACACATCTAGATAAGCTCCTTAGGGGGTCTAGTTTCCAAAATGGGGTCATTTGTGGGGGGTTTCCACTGTTTAGGTACATCAGGGGCTCTGCAAACGTAACATGATGTCCGCAGACCATTCCATCAAGTCGACATTTCAAAACGTCACTACTTCCCTTCCGAGCCCCAACGTGTGCCCAAACAGTGGTCTCCCCCCACTTATGGGGTACCAGCGTACTCAGGACAAACTGGACAACAACTTATGGGGTCCAATTTATCTTATTACCTTGTGAAAATAAAAAATAGTGGGCTAAAAATCATTTTTTGAGGGGAAAAAATTATTTTTTATTTTCACGGTTCTGCGTTATAAACTTCTGTGAAGCACTTTGGGGTTCAGAGTGCTCACCACACATCTAGATAAGCTCCTTAGGGGGTCTAGTTTCCAAAATGGGGTCATTTGTGGGGGAGCTCCAAAGTTTAGGCACACAGGGGCTCTCCAAACACGACATGGTGTCCGCTAACGATTGGAGCTAATTTTCCATTCAAAAAGTCAAATGGCACTCCTTCCCTTCAGGGCCCTGCCTTGCGCCCAAACAGTGGTTTATGACCACATATGAGGTATCGGTGTACTCAGGAGAAATTGCACAACAAATTTTAGGATCCAGTTTATCCTGTTGCCTATGTGACAATGAAAAAACTGAGTCTAAAAGAACATTTTTGTGAAAAAAGTCATTTTTTTTTACGGATCAATTTGTGAAGCACCTGGGGGTTAAAATTGCTCATTATACATCTAGGTAAGTTCCTTGGAGGGTCTAGTTTCCAAAATGGGGTCACTTGTGGGGGAGCTCCAATGTTTAGGCGCACAGAGGCTCTCCAAACGCGACATGGCAACCGCTAAATATTCCAGCATATTTTCCATTCAAAAAGTCAAATGGCGCTCCTTCCCTTCTGAGCCATGCCGTGCGCCCAAACAGTGGTTTATGACCACATATGAGGTATCGTTGTACTCAGGAGAAATTGCCCAACAAATTTTATGATCCATTTTATCCTGTTACCCACGTGAAAATGAAAAAATTGATGCTAAAAGAAAATTTTTGTTGGAAAAATTAAAATGTCCATTTTTTCCTTCCACGTTGCTTTAGTTCCTGTGAAGCACCTGAAGGGTTAATAATCTTCTTGAATGTAGTTTTGAGTAGCTTGAGGGGTGCATTTTTTAAAATGGTGTCACTGTTGGGTATTTTCTGCCATATAGACCCCTCAAAGTGACTTCAAATGTGAGGTGGTCCAAAAAAAAAAACGGTTTTGTAAATTTTGTTGTAAAAATGAGAAATCGCTGGTCAACTTTTAACCCTTATAACTTCCTAACAAAAAAAATCTTGTTTCCAAAATTGTGCTGATGTAAAGTAGACATGTGGGAAATGTTATTTAGTAACTATTTTGAGTCACATACTTCTCTGGTTTAACCGAATAAAAATTCAAAATTTGGAAATTGTGAAATTTTCAAAATTTTCATCAAATTTCTGTTTTTCTCACATATAAACGCAAAAATTATCGACCTAAATTTACCACTAACATGAAGCCCAATATGTTACGAAAAAACTTTCTCAGAATCGCTATGATGCGTTAAAGCGTTCCTGAGTTATTACCTCATAAAGGGACACTGGTCAGAATTGCAAAAAATGGCCAGGTCATTAAGGTCAAAATAGCCTGGGTCATGAAGGGGTTAATCAGTAACTGACCTAACCACGGTATCCCAGTCCGTGGTACAGGTCCTTGAATATTTACCTAACCTTTCAGCTGCCTCCAGTGCGCCGATTGTTTCTCAGAACGAATCGCAGGCACACTCCCATCACCCTCAGCATGGCAGATCAAGGATAAGGTGCAAGAAGCGGGCACAATTCAGTTCGTCTGGTTCCCCTTCTCCTACCACTTCATCCAGCATGCCCACGGACCAAACTTCAAAACTCCAGGATATGGTCGACAGCCTCATATCTGGTGCCAATTAGACCCTCAATAATAAGGAAGAGTATCTTCCCTGAATCACCATGTCTCTTTCATGAAGGCAAAACGCCCTCCTCGGGTGTTTTCCAACCACAAGGAATTTGAGGATATCTTTACAAAATACTCTGAACATTCGGAAAAGCGCTTCCCAGGTAGAAAGCCATTGGATATCTTAAACTCTTTTGGTACAGATCTCTTCAGCAAATGGGCAGAATCCTCTGTCGTGGACCAGCCAGTTTGCTAAAACGGTTTTGTCTCTCCCTGATAGTTCCTTTCTCAAGGACTATACTGACAGATTGAGCCCTAGCCAAGTATGCTTTCGAGGCTGCTGGTGCCTCTCTCTCTCTGTCCCGCCTTCGCTTCCACATGGGTAGCCAAGTCGTTTTCCTCCTGGGCCAAACTTCTTCGTCAGGGCATCTTATCAGCAGCGTAGCCGGACTATGCCTCATCTTGTCGACCAGTTTGCCCACGGAGGTAAATATTTGCTTGTCGCAACTCTTTACGTCGCTGGCTGTCCCACCCGCGTTACTACAAATATTTTAACCATACGCAGAATCCTCTGGCTCAAGGCCTGGAATGCAGATTCAGCTTCCATAAAATTCCGTACCAATCTCCCCTTCCAAGGATCATTGCTTAGATAGAGCAACTCATCATGAATGACACTAGCAGTAATAGTATATCTCATAGAATCATAGAATCGTAGAGTTGGAAGGGACCTCCTGGGCCATCTGGTCCAACCCTCTGCTCAAAGCAGGATTCGCTAAATCATCCCAGTCAGATGTCTGTCCAGCCTCTGTTTGAAGACTTCCATTGAAGGAAAACTCACCACTTCTCGTGGCAGCCTGTTCCACTCATTGATCACTCTAACTGTCAAAAAGTTTTCTCTAATATCTAATCTGTGTCTCCTCCCATTCAGTTTCATCCCATTGCTTCTAGTCTTTCCTTGTGCAAATGAGAATAAAGTTGATCCTTCTACAATGTGACAGCCCTTTAGATATTTGTAGACAGCTATTAAGTCTCCTCTCAGTCTTCTCTTTTGCAAACTAAACATTCCCAAATCCTGCAACCTTTCCTCATAAGACAGGGTTTGCAGACCGGTCACCATTCTGGTCGCTCTTTTCTGAACTTGCTCCAGTTTGTTGATGTCTTTTTTAAAATGTGGTGCCCAAAACTGGACACAATATTCCAGATGAGGTCTGACCAAAGAGGAGTAGAGGGAAATAATGACTTCACGTGATCTAGACTGTATGCTTCTGTTAATACATCCTAGAATTGCATTTGCCTTTTTTGCTGCTGCATCACACTGTTGACTCATATTCAGTCTGTGATCTATTAGTATACCCAAGTCTTTTTCACATGTGCTGTCACTTAGCCCTATTCCTCCCATTCTGTATATGCTTTTTTCATTTTTATTGCCCAGATGTAGTACTTTGCATTTTTCCCTGTTAAAACCCATTCTGTTAGTTGCTGCCCACTTCTCCAGTTTATTTATATCTTTTGGAATCCTCTCTCTCTCTTCTCTAGTATTATCTCTTCCTTGACCTAAGCCAAAACTTTCATTCACCAAAAGACTTTCTCTTCAGTTTCACCCCTTTTGTCATTTCTCATCCCCCCTGGGATCTCCTCTCAGCGAGATCGGTCTCCTGCCCAGCGAGAGAGAAGAAAGCTGTCCTACAAACCTGCCCCAGCATGGCACCCAAACTGTCGCTGTTCCAAGTCCTCAGTGTCTCGATCCAATAGATCTTCTGCAAGAATGGTCACCTGGGTATCCTCTCAGGGTGGGTGGTCATCTTCTTTATCAGGATGCGTGGCTGTTCATAGTCTATCTGCCTAGCTATACTGGAGGCTTATGGAGTTAGGAATAGACCACCCCTTCCAGGAGTGATGGCTCATTCCACCCAAGCGGTGGGGGGGCCCCCTGGGCCATTTGCAACCAGGCCTCTGCAACTCAAATTTGCAAAACTGCTACCTGGTCATCCCTTCATACATTTGCGAGATTCTACAGGGTACATACCTACGCCTTGGATTATGCTGGTCTAGGTAGGTGCTGCAAGCAGCGGTCGCCCGACCTGATATGAGGACGATAGTCTGTTCCCTCCCTCGGGACTGCTTTAGAACATCCCATGGTTACATGTGTCTCCCAATGAATCAGTAAAGAAAGATGGATTTGAGGTACTCAACGTAAAATCTCTTTCCTAGAGCCTTCATTAGGAGACACAGCATTCTACCTGATTGGGCCTGTATATAGTTCTTTGTTGTTGCTTCTCCTACTGCTTTTTCATTGACTGACGAGCTTTGTGGCAGTCTGTGGATGTATACTGCTCAGGAGGAGGTGACTCCTCTTTAGTCAGTGGGCATACCCCACTGAGGAGCAGGTAGCTTTTTTTTTTTTTTTTTTTATTGCCTAGTGTCGGCCTCCTAGCGACAGCAGCATACACCATTGGTTTCTTGTGTCCCCCAGTTAGGTATCCAAGAAAGAGATTTTGCCGTGAGTACCAAAAATCTTTCTTTTTAGTCAAAGGAAAATTGTCAATTTTCTCCCCACCCATTACTATATGTTTATATTCAAAATCCAAATGCAATCTCTGTCAATATTCATTTAGAGACATCATAAAAGTGCTGAAAACATTTGCATAATCTGTTCTCTTACTAAAATACTAGTGGTAAACAGCAATAGCACAAAAAGAGGACTTGAAAATCCTCCAGAAATTCAAAAATGCACCAAAAAAGGCAGAGATGCTTACCTGCCAAGGCCTCCAAACAAATGCACTATCAGGATGCAGTGGACCCATATAGTTAAGATAGCGGCAACACAGGTGCAAGAATGCTGATGAGACACCTGCTCACATCCTCCCAATCCATGGAGGGGGCGGCTAGTTGGTATATAGATGCACAATGAAGACTTGTATGTGACGCTGTTCACACTATGGCAAAGCACAGCGTCCATGTTAACAGCCTATTAGTGACACCCTTCTATTAGTGCTGGGCAGCCCGCCTGATCTATCAAGATGCATCCCATGTGAACAGACACCACAGTTTACAAGACCAAATGGGCCCAACTGCACTTTTTTATTCGGGGTGAAGTTGGGCCCATTTAGTCTTGTAAACTGTGGTGTCTTTTCACATGGGATGCATCTTGATAGCGCTGGTCAGCCCACCTGATCTAATAGAAGGGCGTAACTAATAGGCTGTTAACCTGGATGCTGTGCATTGCCATAGTGTGAACAGCGCCACATACAAGTCTTCATTGTGCATTTATATACCAAGCAGCCACCCCCTCCATGGATTGGTAGGATGTGAGCGGGTGTCTCATCGGTATTCTTGCACCTGTGTTGCCGCCATCTTAACTATATGGGTCCACTGCATCCTGATTTGTTTGGAGGCCTTGGCAGGTAAGCATCTCTGCCTTTTTTACTGCATTTTTAAAATACTAGTGGGCAACCCTGATGTATACGAACCATTTTTCCCAAATTTTTTCAGTGGCAGAGACTTAGTGCTGGACTCGGGGAGGGTGAGTAATGCCAAGGGTTTTTTGTTTTTTTTTCAAACAAACTGGAGCCGGAGAGGGTGGTAAGCACATCCCTTGTAGGACAAGATGTAGATAGAGATTAAGACGTTTGATGAAAGACTGAATTCTGGCATATTTAGTTTGCTAAATCTCCGCCATTGTTCATGGGCACATGATGAGGAACGGAAAATAAAAATCCTGTACTCCCAAACCGGCGCCGATTCACCGCACACCGACTTCTGTGTCCGCGCCAACCAGTCCAGGCAGTGGACACAGGTTTTTTTCTTTTAGTTCTACCACCCTGGGCCCATGCAAAATAGGCTTTAAAGTGGGGAACAAAAACCTTTTCAAGGCTCATTTTAACACAGAAGTAAACATGGCAGTTATCAACCAATCAGTGATAAAAATACATTGCATATTTTACTTTCTTGTTGTCAGAAGCACGTTTTCCTGTGCAAACAGGAATATGCAAACTGTATGGGGACTGATCAGTCATTTTAACAATCATTCATCTTTCATAGGGATTGTATTCACTGATGCAAAAAGGGCCGTACAGCAGCATATCACAAAACAGCTGCATACGTTGTTAAGTAGACTTATTGGACCTGATGAGGCCATTGTACGTTCTTTGAAAATCTGCGTCAGAATGTCTGTATAATTCTGATTATAAACTAAAACTGCTTATTTAAATATCAGAGAGAAACTTTCAAAATGGATTACAGGTCTTCGAGATGTATTTATTACTGTATGTGAATTGTTCTGCAAAATCTTATGACCGATCATAGCGGCACTGTCAATTGGTGCTTGTTATGGGCAGAAACCTGCCCATGTAAACCTGCCGTCCTTACTGTATACCTCCACGGATAGTCAGTGTGATTTACAAAGGCTAATAAGACAAGTTTGGGATTTTGTAAGTGCAACGTTTCTCTGACACAATTCTTCTTCTTTTCCTGCATTCTTTCAGATCTGGCAGAATACAGAGAATGCCATGCTTGAGTTGGTTGTCGTATCTGTTGTACAGCTGTTTAACATAAATGTGTGGTGGAACGTCGGACTGGACACTGGCATACGACTCATTGTGGTAAGTTTGCATCCCATGTAATAGGTGAAAGGTAACACATTTCTCGCTGTTATTAACATGTCATTTCACTTCCAATCTCCGGTCTTAACGGATGTGTTTGTATTTACTTAGAATATAATAGGAAAAAGGTTCATCAAACATGTATGCATTTTACATAGGTTTGTGCACTTACCCGTTCCAGTGCACCATTTTTTTTTTTACAGGATGCAAACAGTGGAAGAAAAATGGATCAGTTATTTTATTTTTTAAACATTACAGTCTATGAAAGATGGTTACTTATTGTCTAATGTTTGCATCCGTTTTTCATCCCCCCTCCCCAAAAAAAAAAAAAAAAAAAAGTCTCATGAAGTTTTCCACTCATTTTTTTAAAAGAAAACATTGAACTAATCCACATACCTCGCTTCCTTTCCTGATGTCTGAGCTGGCACGTTTTTTTAGTTGGTCAAATTTTAAGATCAATGTTTAAAAATCTGAAGTCATAAATATTTCCCTACCTTTGCAAATGGTGAATGTTCTGAAATCTAATTTTCCATTTAAATTGCCCTCAAGTAATCATATTAACTACTTGGGCACCATTATTTGGGTGGATTTATCAGAATTATTTGACTTGAACTTTGGTCAATTTTTGTCCAGATTGGACGGGGATACTAATTCCTGGAACCACGGAGAATTCTCCTGGTTTGGCTGGGTTGACATCCTCAAAATGACTGTATTGCCTAGCCTTTTGTATTTACAACAAACTATCCTGCTATATATATCCCATCCTCCTCCTGGATGAGGGTCCAACATAAATTCAGTCAATTTGTTTGGTCGGTGTGATGCCCAAGTATTCGTAGTACTGTTTTGGTGCTTCCAAAGGACTTGGGGGGGGGGGAGGGGGGTATAGGTTTGCCGGACTGCTGAAAATACTATCTGGCGTCTGCCCAGTCTTGTCATACATCAGTTTCCACTCTATCATAGACTTGGTTTTTTACCCTTCGCCACGACAGCACCCACTGGAGCTATTGGATCCGCCCCATTTGGAACAGGAAACCCTACAGGAAAGATAAAAGGTGGCGGTCCGCCTTTCCTCCTCAGTTTTGGTTTCCTGTTCCAAACGGAGCCACGATATCCTTCAGGAAAGAATACCTGGGCCAGGCATGCCGCCTGTGCAGTCTCCATGGGAACGGCAGGGGCTGCGGTCCAGAGGCAGCGTCGGGGGAGATTCCGCTAGACGGCTCCCCCCTCGTCTGGTGAACGAAGGGTGATGACGGGGTCCGGGGAGGGCCGCCCCGTCTCACCCAGGAGAGCGCCGGTAGGCACCGAGACGCACCGCTACTGGGAGCGGTAAGAGCGCCAGTGGCGCAGAAGAAAAAAAAAAAAAAGAGGAGGTCTTTTTTAAAATGAAAGCGCCAGCAACGGTGGCGGTGCATAAAGAGGGGGACCGCATGGAGAGCGGGGGCCGCACATCAAAGTGGCGCGGTAGCCGGCCGGCGCACAGTCTCCTGACCCCCCGGAAGTAATGGTTGAACTTCCGGGGCGGGATGGCTGAGAGCGCGTCGGAAAAGGGTACCATGTTCAGGGGTCCAACGTTCCGAAGGGAAAATAGAAATTAAAAAATCAGACCCACCTGTAGGGGGTAGATTACGGTTCTTTTATCCAAAATGGGAACAAATATCCTCAAACCCATGGATCTTGAGTATTATTAAAGAAGGAATGAAAATAGAATTCCTTCAAAACCCTTATGATTTCTTTATCCTAACCCGCCTTAACTCTATGGCCCAACAAAAGGCCCTCGAAGAAGAGATTCGGAGCCTACTATGCAAGGGGGTTTTAGTAGAGGTCCCAGAGGGACAGGAAGGTAGAGGCTTCTACTCTCCCTTATTTTTAATTTCCAAACCAGATGGTACGTTTAGTACAATTATTAATTTAAGGAAGCTTAATACGTTTATAAAAAATTATAAGTTTAAGATGGAATCAATTAGATCCACCATAAAGCTTCTCTTTCCAAATTGTGTGATGGCGGGAATTGACTTAAAAGATGCTTACTATCATCTTCCTATCCATAATAGATACCAAAAATATCTAAGGGTCGCAGTGGTGTTCGATGGCAAGGTCCGTCATTTTCAATACACAGCCATGCCTTTCGGCCTCTCAACAGCGCCAAAAATCTTCACCAAGGTGATGGCAGAGGTGATGGCCTATGTTCGTCAAAAAGATACTTTAATCGTACCTTACTTAGACGACTTCCTAATAATCGGGAACTCAGATACCCAATGTACCGAAAGAGTGGCTGATGCAATCTCATCTTTGCAGGACCTAGGCTGGATCATCAATATACAGAAGTCCAGGCTCGTTCCGCAATCCCTCCAGATGTTTTTGGGGTTCCAATTGAACTCCATAACCCAGAAATGTCTACTTCCTCAGGTAAAGATTGCACTAACAAAAGAGAAAGTAGAGGCAGCCATAGATAGACCACGCATGTCTCTGAGAGGGGCAATGTCGCTATTGGGGTCGCTAGATTCCTGTTCCCCTGCAGTCCGGTGGGCCCATTATCATGTCCACACACTTCAGCATCAGATCCTCCAGGAGGAGAGGCGACATGGTGGTCACCTCGAGAGCAAGATAACTCTAACGCAGGAGGTCTTGACTTCTCTGGAATGGTGGTTAGATGATGACCATCTATCCTCAGGAGTCCCATGGGTCATAGTACCATCTGGTATCCTAACCACCGACGCTAGCCCCCAAGGCTGGGGAGCCCATATGGGGAATAGCTTTTGTCAAGGAAGATGGAATAGAGAGGAAAGAGAATACTCGTCTAATTTAAAAGAACTGACAGCAGTATACTATGCTCTACATCATTTCCTTCCACAGCTCCAACAGAAACATGTCAGGATCCTGTCGGACAACACCACCACAGTGGCCTACATAAACAGACAAGGAGGTACTCGATCAGAGACTCTGATGTCTTCTGCGGCAAGAATCTTAGGCTTAGCCGAAAGCAATTTGTTGTCCCTCTCAGCTCTTCATATCAGAGGAGAGGACAACCAAGAAGCAGATTTCTTAAGCCGACACACACTTCGGCAAGGGAAGTGGTGCCTCAATCACCAAATCTTCCAGAACATAGTAGCTCTATGGGGGCATCCTCAAGTGGACCTCTTCGCCACAAGGGAAAACAGACAAAGACCTTTGCTTCCCTGTCTCCAGCAGATCACCCAGACATACTGGATGCCCTCCAGGCCTCATGGAAATTCAAGCTGGCATACGCCTTCCCTCCATTGATTCTCCTGCCACAAGTGATTCGGAAAATCAGAGAGGAAAAGGCGAGAGTAATCCTGATAGCACCTTTCTGGCCCAAGAGACCGTGGTTCTCGTGGCTACGAATTATGTCAGTGACAGATCCTTGGGTTCTCCCCTCAAACCCCAACCTACTCTCCCAAGGCCCTTTCTTCCACCCTCAAGTGGACAACTTACACTTGACGGCGTGGAACTTGAAAGGCACCTATTAAGATCAAGAGGGTTTTCGCAATCATTAATTACTACGCTCCTGCAGAGCAGGAAGCAGTCCACAACCCAAATTTATAAAAGAATATGGAAGAAATTCCTACAGTTTCATACAGCATCTCATACAGCAGAAGTCCCGATAGTTCCTATCTTAGAGTTCCTACAAAAAGGGAAGGAATTGGGCTTGTCAGTAAACACACTGAAAGTACAGGTGTCTGCGTTGGGGGCGCTGTATGGCCATAATATAGCAGGGAATAAGTGGATATCACGATTCATTACGGCATGTGAATGAATAACTCTGGTTCACATACCCACAATCCCTACATGGGACTTAAACTTGGTGTTAGACGCCCTGACAGAAGAACCTTTTGAACCGATAGATACGATATCCCTTAAATATTTATCATTTAAGACGGCCCTCTTGGTAGCACTGACATCCGCTAGGAGAGTGGGTGATATCCAGGCCCTGTCCATAGATCCACCCTTTTTGCAGGTATATCGGGATAGATTAATATTAAAGCCAGACCCCTCATACCTGCCTAAGGTATCAACAAAGTACCATAGGTCTCAGGAGATACTCCTCCCAACCTTCTTTGAAGATCCCTCCACTTCGGAAGAGCAGAAATTCCACACTTTGGACGTCAGAAGAACTGTCCTAAAGTATATTGAAAGGTCCGAGAGCTGGAGGCAGTGTAGGGCTCTCTTCATTTCTTTTCAGGGCCATAAAAAAGGGTATGGAGTCACAAAGAGCACCATTTCCCGATGGATCAGGGATGCCATTCGTTTAGCCTACTCTGCAAAAAATGAAGAACCTCCGGGAAACATCAGAGCACATTCCACCAGAGCAATGGCGGCCTCCTGGGCGGAGAGGGGAGACGTTCCAATTGAAACCATATGTAAGGCGGCAATTTGGTCATCCCCTTCTACCTTCTATAGACACTATAGACTTGACCTTTCGTCTACTTCTGACCTAAGCTTTGGCAGGACTGTCCTTGGCACGGTGGTCCCACCCAGGTGATGGTCTCTGGAATCTCTCCAGTGGGTGCTGTCGTGGCGAAGGGTAAAAAGCCGGATTACTTACCGGTAATGCTCTTTTAATGAGTCCACGACAGCACCCGCTCACTTCCCTCCCTGCTAGAAATATCAATATTAAAAGTATATCTGCTAAAGTTGGATAAGTAAAGTTATAAGTACAAGACATTGCCTAATCCTTGGCGGTCCTCCTGGTACTCTGAAATGCAAAACTGAGGAGGAAAGGCGGACCGCCCCCTTTTATCTTTCCTGTAGGGTTTCCTGTTCCAAATGGGGCGGATCCGATACCTCCAGTGGGTGCTGTCGTGGACTCATTAAAAGAGCATTACTGGTAAGTAATCGGGCTTATTTTGCCCCGAAATAACATCCCTATTCCATTTAGTCTCAGGCAGACACCCAAAACTGTCCACATTCCCAGTACAAAGAAAACTCTAATTGACCAATCAGAACCGTTATCCCCAATAACAGATAACCCAAAATTCCCATCCAGTGTCTCGAGTCTTTTTCCGGGTAGCTCCAAAAAAAAACCCTTGCGTCTTTATCATGTGGCCCCCTGAGGGGTTTATTGCTTCCCCTCTCAGCTATTCTAAGTGATTGTCCATAGAAAACGAGATATTCTTTTGAATGCGTTCAACTAGGGCATTTTTTCTCTACATTTGCCAATCATTTAGAATGGGTGTGCCCCCTTTGTTCGTTTGAGTCCCTATTTATGGCTCCCAGTAATCCTGCGCATGCAATCTCCAATATCTATAAGCTTCTATTAGATAATGATCTGGATGTGCTTCACCCTTTTTGTAAGGCATAGGAAAGGGAACTCCATCAAACCTTTACAACAGAACAATGGTATAAATGTTTCCATCTCTCTCATAAATGTAATGTAGCCACTAAAGCTCAGGAAACTAGTTATAAAATAGTATCTAGATGGTATCGTGTTCCTTCGGTCTAGCATAAATGGTTCCCGGGAGTATCCAACTTGTGCTGGCGATTTGGAGCCCATGTGGGTTCGATGTCGCATATATAGTGGGCGTGTCCGACCTTGGTGGCCTTCTGGGAGGGTGTTCTTAAAGCAGTTACAAAAATGACGAAGAGTGTCAATCCCTAAAATCCTGGAAGCAATTCTACTATTTATGTTTGCCATGCCTAAGAATGCTTTTAAGAAAAGGTTATTGAGGCACCTTTTTCAGGCTGCTAAGGTGGTAATTCCACGACACTGGAATTCCTTAGACCCACCTTCACTAGAGGAATGATTTGGGGAGGTGGCTAGAGTTCACCGGATGGAGTTACTGATAGCCCATACACAAGAAGCAGCTAACAAAGTGGCTGCAAAATAGTTTCATTTGGAATCCTTCTTATCCTCATCCATGTACCAAAATATGGTAAGATAATTGCTATCTTATCCTTTTATGATATTTGATATGCCGGTATCATAGTTCATGCTCCGTCTGCCTTAGTGATTTGTCCTCATGGTCCCTATAAACATTTATTCTCTTTTTTTCTCTTCTCCTTCTTGTTGTTTAGTTTAACAGGTTGTCAGTTGTCTTTTGCAGACTACTGTTGATACCGTATAGAATTGTTTGTTTTCATGTTACTAAACAGTTCTCTATTTCAGTAGCTACTATGCCATATGTTGTGTTCGTTTGAACCTGTTATGTTTCTTTTTGTTGTGTATTATAAAACAATAAACATTTTTAATTAAAAAAAACATTAAACATTTTTAATAAGAAAAAAACATTGAATTAAGGGAAAAAAACAAAACCAATGCAAATGGATGTGACTAGTCATAAGCAAACGTGCTTGGATAAGGCATTATTCGAGTGTGCTAGCAGAGTGTCTTCGGTGTGCTCGAAAAATATGTTTGAGTTCCCACGGCTGCATGTCTTACGGCTGTTCGACAACTCATGCAGGGATTGCCTGTTTGTTAGGTGCTCGTTCTTCCTTAGTGCAGCTGGCTATTTCCAAAATATTTTATCAAATCAGAAAATCTATTGCTAAACATTGGGCCTCCTTTGATGGATGAAAATAGTCTAGTGCTTAAATAATACAATTCTGATGGAAAAGAAGGTTTATCTTAAGAGAGATACAATTGCTAAATTTGGAAAACAACGTGGAGATTGGATCAGATGCTCAGCGATTGTATCTAATGAGTTGGTGACCGATGTGATTTTTACATTTTTAGTACCTTGATTAACCTAAAATAGTTTTTTTGGGCCCGAAGTAAAAGCTGGATAGTAATTGTATTTAATATAGAATATGTAATATAGGATAGAAATAGTATTTAATTAGTTTTGAGTCGTTTTGTGCTCCGTGGGGAAGGAGGATTAGAGGGGCGGGAAGATTTTAGTTTATATTTGTATGTGAGCAGTTATTTTGAACGTAGTTCATTTGTATGTTCTACATAATAACCTGTTATCACTTATCTGTTCCGCTGCTAAATTTTGACAATTGCTTTAATAAAAGTTTCTTGATTAACCCCTTTACCCCCAAGGGTGGTTTGCAAATTCATGACCGGGCCAATTTTTACAATTCTGACCACTGTTCCTTTATGAGGTAATAACTCTGGAACGCTTCCATGGATCACGGTGATTCTGACATTGTTTTCTCGTGACATATTGTACTTCATGTTAGTGGTAAAATTTCATTGCTATAACTTGCGTTTATTTGTGAAAAAAATGGAAATGTGGTGAAAATTTTGAAAACTTCGCAATTTTCCAACTTTGAATTTTTATGCCCTTAAATCACAGAGATATGGCACACAAAAAACTTAATAAATAACATTTCCCACATGTTTACTTTACATCAGCGCAATTTTAGAACCAAAATTTTCTTTGTTAGGAAGTTATAAGGCTGAAAAGTTGACCAGCGATTTCTCATTTTTGCAACACCATTTTATTTTTACGGACCACATCACATTTGAAGTCACTTTGAGGGGTCTATATGATAGAAAATACCCAAAAGTGATAGCATTCTAAAAACTGTACCCCTCAAGGTGCTCAAAACCACATTCAAGAAGTTTATTAACCCTTCAGGTGCTTCACAGGAATTTTTTGAATGTTTAAAAAAAAAAAAAAATGAACATTTAACTTTTTTTTCACAAAAAAATTACTTCAGGTCCAATTTTTTTTATTTTACCAAGGGTATCAGGAGAAATTGGACTGCAAACGTTAATGTGCAACTTGTCCTGAGTACGCTGATACCTGATATGTGGGGGGAACCACTGTTTCGGCGCATGGCATCGCTCAGAAGGGAAGGAGCACCGTTTGACTTTTTCAATGCAAAATTGGCTGGAATTCAGATCGGACGCCATGTCACGTTTTTTTCCACAAAAATGATCTTTTCACCCCCAATTTTTATTTTACCAAGGGTAACAGGACCCAAAAAGTTATTGTGCAATTTGTCCGGAGTACGCCGATACCCCACATGTGGGGGTAAATCACTATTTGGGCGCATGGCAGAGCTCGGAAGGGAAGCAGCGCGCCATTTTACTTTTTTGGGTGGAATTGGGATCGGATGCCATGCTGCGTTTGGAAAGCCCCTGATGTGCCTAAACAGTGGAAACCCCGCCACAAATGACACCATTTTGGAAACTAGACCCCCTAAGGAACTTATCTAGATGTGTGGTGAGCACTTTGAACCCCCCAATGCTTCACAGAAGTTTATAACGCCCGGGCGTGAAAAGAACAAAATCATATTTTTTCCACAAGCATAATCTTTTAGTCCCCAATTTTTTTTATTTTCCCAAGGGTAACCGGAAAAATTGGACCCCAAAAGTTTTTGTCCAATTTGTCCTGAGTACACTGATACCCCATATGTGGGAGAAAACTACTGTATGGGGACACGTCAGGGCTTGGAAGGGAAGTAGTGATGTTTTGGAATGCAGACTTTGATGGAATGGTCTGCGGGTGTCATGTATGTCGCGTTTGGAGAGCCTCTAATGTGCCTAAACTGTTGAAACTCACCACAAGTGACCCCATTTTGGAATCTAGACCCCCCACGGAACTTATCTAGATGTGTGGTGAGCACTTTGAACCCCCAAGTGCTTCACAGAAGTTTATAATGCCCGGGTGTGAAAATAAAAAAATCATATTTTTTTTTTCACAAAAATGATATTTTTGCCCCCAATTTTTATAATTTCCTAAGGGTAACAGGAGAAATTGGACCCCAAAAGTTGTTTTGCAATTTGTCCTGAGTATGCTGATACCCCATATTTGGGGGTAAAACACTGTTTGGGCGCATGGCAGAGCTTGGAAGGGAAGGAGCACCATTTGACTTTTTCAACGCAGAATTGGCTGGAATTGAGATCAGACGCCATGTTGCGTTTGGAGAGCACCTGATGTGGCTAAACATTGGAAACCCCTCAATTCTAACTCCAAACCTAACCCCAACCCACCCCTATTCTCAGCCCTAGCCCTAACCCTAGCGGGAAAATGGAAATAAATACATTTTTTTTAATTTTATTATTTTTCCCTAAGGGGGGTTTGATTATTTATGGCGGGTTTTTATGTTTGGCAGGTGTCATACGCTAAAAGACGCTTTTTATTGTAAAAATAGTTTTTGCATCACCACATTTTGAGAGCTATAATTTTTCCATATTTTTCCATATTTTAACCCACCGAGTCATGTGGGGTCTTATTTTTTGTGGGACGAGTTGATGTTTTTATTGGTACCATTTTCGGGTACGTGACATTTTTTGATCGCTTTTTATTCCGATTTTTGGGACGCAGAATGAACAAAAACCAGCGTTTCATGAATTTCTTTTGGGGGCTGTGTTTACACTGTTCCACGTGTGGTAAAATTGTTAAAGCGGTTTTATTCTTTGGGTCAGTACGATTACAGCGATACCTCATTTATGTCTTTTTTTATGTTTTGGCGCTTTTATGCAATGAAAACAATTTTATATAAAAAAAAAAATTATTTTTGCATCGCTTTATTCTGCGAACTATAACTTTTTTATTTTTCGCTGATGATGCTGTGTGGCGGCTCGTTTTTTGCGGGACAAGATGACGTTTTCAGCGGTCTCATGGTTTTTTACATACGTCTTTTTGATCCTGCGTTATTGCACTTTTTGTTCGGCGGTATGATAATAAAGCATTTTTTTGCTTTGTTTTTTATTTTTATTTTTGAAGGGGTTCGCTAAAGGGGTTAACTAATGGGACAGTTTTATAGGGCGGGTCGTTACGGACGTGGCGATACTAAATATGTGTTCTTTTATTTGTTTATTTCCAAAAAATGAATTTATTAGGGAATATTTTTTTTTTTTTTATTTGTTTAGCGATTTTTTTATAAATTATTTTTACACTTTTTTTTTATTTACTTTATTACATTGTCCCAGGGGGGTACATCACTGTCATGTGTCAGATCGCTGATCTAACATGTCACACAATGCTGTGACAGATCAGCGATCTGACACAGGCACTGCAGCAGGCTGCAGCAGGAAGCCGCCTCCCTGCAGGCCCCCGAAGGCCCCTGCGGCCATATTGGATCCGGGGACCTCCAGGGAAGGAGGCCACCGCAGCAGCGCTGCACATCTCGCTGCTGCGAGGGTCTCAGGGAAGTACGGAGGGAGCCCCCTCCCTGCCGATGCTTCTCTAAACTGCCGGTACACTGCGATCACGTTTGATTGCAGCGTGCCAGGGGTTAACGTGTCAGGGGCGGTCCGTGACCGCCCTTAAAACATAGTGCCGGGTGTCAGCTGTGATAATCAGCTGACCCCCGGCCACGATCAGCGGCGCTGATCGCGATGATATACTCCCGGTCATAGGGGGGCGGGGCCCGTGGACGGGATAGTACGTCAAATGTCAGAAAGGGGTTAAAAAAATATTTTCATTTTCATGAAAGGAAGGATTTTTAATTCTATAATTTACAACTCGGCTAAGTTAACGGCCACAACTGCAGTTAGTCCAGTTAGCACCTCTGTGGTGCTGGTGGCATCATGGTGGCATCACTGGGACCCGTCCCTCTACACTTCCCCAATGCCACAGACGCCAAGCTGCTTCTATCCGCAGCATCGAAAGTCGCACAGTTCAAACCAGCAGGGCAACCATGCCACGTCTATGGATTGTCAATCATCGGGAGCGCACGCCCCCCCCCCCCCGACAAGCGGGAAGTTTAAATGTGGGTAATCGGTATGGTCCTGCAGATATTAAATGTGACAACCTCTTTTAATCCAGTGATGCAATATTTTGGCTACACGTAGGACAAAACTAAAAAGCCACTTCTGAGAATTACATTACATATCTGTCTGTCGGCGGCTATTTCAACCATTTCTTCCATACACAGGAGTGCTTGTTCAGTTCAGCTCCCTTGTGTTCTCTATGAGAAAGCCGCTGACAGTCACGTTTGGCAGCGACTTATCTCAAGGAGGAGAAAAGGGCCAGCAGTTCGAAATCAAAGATATCAGTTCATTAACTTCTGTACAATCAATTGTCCGGTACTCCCATAGACTATACTTGTCATTATCGGCAAGTTTGGCTGGCATTAATCTAATGTGTATGATGGCTTAAAACTATACACCCCCATACACATGGGAAGCCCTCGTACATATAAAGTGGTCAGGCAGTTCAGTGGCCTTACCCTTACTTGTCATGAGCAAACGTGTTCGGATAAGGTGTTATAAGAGAATGCTCTGGTGCTAACAGAGTGTCTTTGGCGTGCTTGAATAATATATTCGAGTCCCCGCGGCTGCATGTCTCGTGGCCTGTTTGTTAAGCAATCCCTGCATGTGTTGTGGCTGTCGAACAGTTGCGAGATATGCAGCTGAGGGGACTCGAACATATTATTCGAGCAAACCGAAGACACTCTATTAGCACAGGAGCATGCTCAGATAACACCTTATCGCTCATTATTAATCTTTACGATAGAAATGCTTTTACTCTTGAGCTTGTAAATTAAAAATCTTTATTGTTTTCGTCATTGCTCCACACAAATTGCGGTCACTGTCATTTTACATTGTAACTTTTCCGTCCCTCTCAGGTTGCTATAATACGTGACCGGCTATGTCAACTGGTCTCTAAGCTGCAATTTGCATTAACTGTTCTGCTGACATCCTGGACGGAGAAGAAACAAAGGAGGAAATCTACAAGCAGTCTGATTACAGTGAACATCATCTTCTTCCCCGTGGTGCTGACCTTCATCATCCTCTCCGCTCTCCTCTCCTCACCTTTACTGGCACTTTTCACTTTGCCCGTCTTCCTGGTTGGATTCCCACGACCTATCCGCAGTTGGCCGGGAGCTGTAGGTGCCGCAGCCTGCATCTGCGCTGATACCGTCTATTACCAGCAAATGGTGCCAGGCTTCTCTGCTGCACTGCAATCTGCCTTTGCTTCAGGTAGTCTCGGTAGGTGTCACATGTGCTGCACATTAAAATTTACTATAAACTTTCACTCTAATAAATTCACTTTTTTATCAGTATATGCGGTTTTGGGTGAGAGAAGTAGCTTGTAAGGTACGGACCAGTGAGCTGCATGTATTTAGGTTTATGCATTTGATATAGTGAAGGTTGTCAATCGCCTTCCTTTAAATTTTTTTTTTTTCTGAATTGGGGGGGGGTATTTTAATTAAAAGTTTATGAATGATTTATCAATTTGCTTCATAGTTGGGGCTGCATATTCATCACTTTCTGCTTGTAGCCTGCCATTGAGAGGAATAGGATACATCATAGTAAAGAGGTGTAACTAATAAGGCAGAATGTAGAACGTTTTTACATCACATTAGTATTTAATACATTTAAAAAACGTAATATTTACTTGCTAAAAGCCAATGTACTTACGCTGATAATTGGTAAATGGGCAATTATAAGAACACTCGTTACCAATCATTTGCACTTGTAAAAAGGCCGCCTATCATTGACTTATTGGATTGTTTATTGCTTGCCATTTAAATGATCTTGTAAAGATAGAACACCATGCATGCTGTATGGGGACAGAGCGAATTTAACATATTAATGGAGTTTTTTTTGTTGTTGTTTTTTTTTGCTACGAGGCTAAGAACTTACTGGCAAGGGGCCTTTTCTGCCCCTCGACGATCTTCTGGTTCAGGCAGCAATTCTCTTGCTTACTTTGACCTCACATAATCAGAGCCTTTTTTTGTCTTCCATTCTGCTCTGTTGATGAGGCATCACTGCTGACACCATGATGACTGACAACTGTCAATCAGTATGATATCGACAGTGATGCTTCATCGATAGAGCAGACCAGAAGAGAAGCCGCTCCGTCAACGGAGCAGACTGGAAGAGAAGAAGCCGCTCCGTCAACGGAGCAGACTGGAAGAGAAGAAGCCATTCCGTCAACGGAGCAGACTGGAAGAGAAGAAGCCGCTCCGTCAATGGAGCAGACTGGAAGAGAAGAAGCCGCTCCGTCAACGGAGCAGACTGGAAGAGAAGAAGCCGCTCCGTCAACGGCGCAGACTGGAAGAGAAGAAGCCGCTCCGTCAACGGAGCAGACTGGAAGAGAAGAAGCCGCTCCGTCAACGGAGCAGACTGGAAGAGAAGAAGCCGCTCCGTCAACGGAGCAGACTGGAAGAGAAGAAGCCGCTTCATCAACGGAGCAGACTGGAAGAGAAGAAGCCGCTCTTTCAACGTGATGTCACTGGAAAAAGAAGAAGCGGTGGAAGGAGCGATCTGTGGCCACTCTGAGGAAGGAGAGATCGTCGCAGAACAGGCCGGTAGTTAGCAACTACCTGCCGTTAAGTTTTCCTGAGAGAAAAATAATCAAAGTCCTGAATAACCCCTTAACCAATCATTCAGATCATTCTGTCCCCATCTAGGCTTGTTCACTTGTGTGAATGGAGCCATAAATAAGCACTGACCAGTTTTACGGGCAGAAATCGACTTATGTGAAAGGGCTTTAAATTTTAATTTTCAAGCATTCTATACTTGCAAGAAATACGAGTTGGCATTCAAAAAGCGTCCGTAGTTTCCTTCACACCCCTTATCCGCAACTCACACCTATGCTAAGGTGTATGCAGTAGTGTTTGCCATGTTTTAAAAGAAACAATAAAACTTTATAGATTTTATGGACTGAAACTGGATCCTTGCCTTTCTTGCAAGTATAATTAATGTCTGGCAGAGATGTGATACTGTGCTTCCAACACTGAAATTCGCAGGGAGTTTCCACCAAGGGTGAGCTGATATTGCTTTTTCTAAACTGCGTAACAGATACAAAATATATTGTACTACAAGGTTAGTATACTTGACATTGTGTAGTATTAAAAGATATTTCAACCTAAATGAACAAACTTAAGTCCTTTATATAGTCTTAGATTTCTTCTTCGGTTTCCAAAACTGACAATGTTAAGGGTTTGTCCATTACAATGAGTTCCTTTTTATTATGCCAGCATAATTCCGGTTGTCTTTTCTATCTCGGCAAGTGATCACTTCCCCTGAATCATTGCACGTCTTTTATCGATACCAATTGGGCGTCCATATAATGTTGAGATACCGCAGGTGCTGGAGACTTTTTTTTTTGCACAACTTTCTGCTTTTTGTGAGAGATTGTGATCCCAATTATTTATTCTTATGCCCCTATAGGAGATGATAATCCCACCCTATAGGGATTGTTAGTCTGTTTTCCCAGACTTCCCCCATAGCAAATCTGCCTAACTGAGTAGCAAAGAGGGCAGGCAAAACCTTTGTGGGAACTGTGATGGCAGTCATTAGCCAAGGGCTAGGCTAATAAATGCCTGAATGAACTTTTTAACAACTTGGCAATCGAGAACGACTCGCAGACATGTCATTAGATGTCAAAATCTTCTTTTAAATAGTTTGTGTTTGAAGCTATAGTTGCAAAATTAAAAATGGTGTCCGGCCTACACCCTGGTATTTGATGAAAGACTACGACTTTTACACTCCTTTGTTTTTTTTTTAATGGTTTACTGACGTTTCCATGGTGTGTTGTCACAGCACATGAGGGAAGTATGACAATCCGACAAACACTACTCTCGTATTTCCAGCCGTGTTCTAAATGCTAGGAATGGCATCCTGCCGGATAATATTACACACAACGCTTTTGTCACGCAAAAAGCAACGTTACATGGGAGCAAACGAAGATGGACAGTGTAATGTTTGTAGCCGGAATCAGATTTTCTTCTACATGACATGTAGTGAAAATGAAAAATAGCTTTGTTTTTATGAGGGTTGTTACCTTCTTTGTGCACCAGAGTACTGGAGAGTATGAAGTTTGGTGCAGCTATGAAATACTTTTTTCAGGAACTTGTGTGCAACACTGAAAACATTGCATCAGCAGATACCCACCAGACCGCATGCATGATCGCCAGCTATGATCGACCAGTATCGTGCACGTGTCCTGTTCTACGATCCACAGGTATCGTGCACGTGTCCTGTTCTACGATCCACAGGTATCGTGCACTTGTCCTCTTCTACGATCGACAGGTATCGTGCACGTGTCCTGTTCTACGATCCACAGGTATTGTGCGCGTGTCCTGTTCTATGATTGACAGGTATCGTGCGTATGTCCTGTTTCTACAATCAACAGTTATTGTGCACGTGTCCTGTTCTATCATCGGCAGGGAGAAACAATCCCTCCTACACGGACCTCCATGAAAGACCTCTCACCCAGCCACTTATTATCCTACTCTGCACTCACTAGGGGTAAGAGCCCCAAATTAGCAGTCTGCAGATGTGTCCTTTGATGAAGCTAAATGTTATGTTACAGCGCACATAAAGGATTCAGCAACTATGGCTACCTTCAGTACATGACACTAGAGAGTCAGCTTTCCGCCCCCGGAGGAAAACTAATTTGCATAGACTTTTCCCAAGGAGCATTTCCTGACCTAATAGTCTTTCTACTCCAATTGGTGGTCTGTACAAGATGATACAGGACACCCCAGGGCTATATAGAGTGATGGTCCGGACATAGGGAATTTAAGTCCTGAAATTGATAGAAATGTTGAATTGGAAAGTTTAGAGCATTAAGGTCTAGAGCTTCATATACACTGTGTTCCAAATTATTATGCAAATGATATTTTTCTCTGATTTTCCTAAATAGTCGGTACAAATGACAGTCAGTCTAAGAAAAGTCATCACCGGTTAGAGTATACATCAAATTTTATTGAAGAAACCTCCCAATAATAACAGTATAATCTCCAAAATGAATAAAAGCTCAAATTGCACTGTTCCAAATTATTAGGCACAGTAGAATTTCTAAATATTTGATATGTTTTAAAGAACTGAAAATGCTCATTTGTGGAATTTGCAGCATTAGGAGGTCACATTCACTGAACAAAAGGGATATTTTGGAGTTAAATAGCTTAACAGGCCAAGTTACATGTTAACATAGGAACCCTTCTTTGATATCACCTTCACAATTCTTGCATCCATTGAAATTGTGAGTTTTTGGAGAGTTTCTGCTTGTATTTCTTTGCATGAAGTCAGAATAGCCTCCCAGAGCTGCTGTTTGGATGTGAACTGCCTCCCACCCTCATAGATCTTTCGCTTGATGATACTCCAAAGGTTCTCTATAGGGTTGAGGTCAGGGGACGATGGTGGCCACACCATGAGTTTATCTCCTTTTATGCCTATAGCAGTCAATGACTCAGAGGTATTCTTTGCAGCATGAGTTGGTGCATTGTCATGCATGAAAATGATTTTGCTCCTGATGGCACGTTTCTGCTTTTTATACCATGGAAGACAGCTGTCAGTCAGAAACTCGATATACTTTACAGAGGTCATTTTCACACCTTCAGGAACCTTAAAGAGCCCTACCAGCTGTTTCCCCATGATTCCGGCCCAAAACATGACTCCTCCACCTCCTTGCTGACGTCGCAGCCTTGTTGGGACATAGTGGCCATCCACCAACCATCCACTACTCCATCCACCTGGATCATCCAGGGTTGCTCGACACTCATCAGTAAACAAGACTGTTTGAAAATTAGTCTTCATGTATGTCTGGGCCCACTGCAACCATTTCTGCTTGTGAACACTGTTTAGGGGTGGCCGAATAGTAGATTTATGCACCACAGCAAGCCTTTGAAGGATCCTACACCTTGAGGTTCGAGGGACTCCAGAGGCACCAGCAGCTTTAAATATCTGTTTGCTGGTTTGTAATGGCTTTTTAGCAGCCACTTTCTTAATCCAATGAACTTGCCTGGCAGAAACCTTCCTCATTCTGCCTTTATCAGCACAAACATGTCTGTGCACAGAATCAACCACAAATCTCTTAACAGTACATCTCTTGACCAAAGCATTGCACTATTTGATGCTTTTCAGCAGCAGAGAGATCCTTTTTATTTCCTAAATTCCTTGAAACCTGTGCCCTGCTTAATAATGTGGAACATCATTCTTAAGTAGTTTTCTTTTAATTGAGCTCACCTGGTAAACTAATTATCACAGGCATTTGAGATTGATTTCAGTGATCCAAAGAGCCTTGATACACAATACCATCTATGAGTTTATTTGAAAAACAAAAAATAACATCTTTATGACACTTAAATCCAATTTGCATAATAATTTGGAACACAGTGTATTATACAGAGACTTTGTTATAGGCTGGTAAAAAATAAACCTTTTTTTTTATTTCAGGTCTTGTTAATCCAGGATCACATTTCCTTTGCCGTTTTCAGGACCGTCTAATATGGCTGCTGATTCTTGAAAGGGGCTACAGTTATTGTTGCGTTAACATAAAGGTGATTTCTTACATGTATTTATAGGGTCTGTGCACCTTAAAAGTGGAATTGCATAGAATATGCTATAAATGTCTGTTAGGTGGCTGCAAAGGTGAGACTAATACCTATCTATCGACTGATCTGATTCCTTTTTTTGTCTGCATTATATCCCATTTTAGATGCCCAATATAATAATAATGATTTTATATAACGCCAACATATTCTGCAGCACTTTACAATTAAAGTGACATGTGCAGACAATAAAGACCTCACAACGTAACACAGCGCAACAGTTGCAGGAGGAGTGAGGGTCCTGCTGCTCGCAAGCTTACAATCTATATCATAAATATGCTGGCAAGTTGTCCAGGAGAGGAGAGATAAGTGTTACAAGCCCGGTAGTCAGAACAAGTGCATTGTTGTCAATGGTGACACATAGCAGCTATCGATGCCAAACCGTTAAAAAAAACAAAAACAAAAAAAAAAAGTTCACAAATGCTTTAAACTGTATATACTCGAGTATAAGCCGACCCGAGTATAAGCCGACCCCCCTAATTTTGCCACAAAAAACTGGGAAAACTTATTGACTATAAGCCTAGGGTGGGAAATGCTCCATAGATTATTCCCCCATATGGTGTCCCCAGAAGAAGCTCCATAGATTATTCCCCCATATGCTGCCCCCATAAGAAGCTCCATAGATTATTCCCCCATATGCTGCCCCCATAAGAAGCTCCATAGATTATTCCCCCATATGCTGACCCCATAAGAAGCTCCATAGATTGATCCCCCATAAGAAGCTCCATAGATTTTTCCCCCATATGCTGACCCCATAAGAAGCTCCTTAGATTATACCCCATATGCTGACCCCATAAGAAGCTCCTTAGATTATTCCCCCATATGCTGACCCCATAAGAAGCTCCTTAGATTATTCCCCATATGGTGCTCCCATAAGAAGCTCCTTAGATTATTCCCCCATATGCTGACCCCATTAGAAGCTCCTTAGATTATTCCCCCCCATATGCTGACCCCATAAGAAGCTCCTTAGATTATTCCCCCATGTGCTGCCGCTGCATGTAAAAATAGAAAAAAATGACATACTCACCTCTCCGTCGCTGGGTGTCAGATACTCGCCTGTCCTGCGTCCATGGCTGCTCACCGCTATCTGCCACGTCATCTGTCAGTGACGTTCAGACTGCAGGGGGCGCGGCGCGCATTAATCACGTCACCGCGCCCTCTGCTGTCTGAAGTCACTGACCGATGACAGACAGAAGCAAGCAGTCATGGACGCAGGACAGGTATCGCAATACTTACCCGTCCTGACACTGTCTCTTGAGCCCCCAGCTTCTCTGCGCTCTCTCTTCCTGCGTTCAGCGCTCGTGATACCGCTAATTAAAACTCATGAATATGTGCATATTCATGAGTTTTAATGAGCGGTACCACATGACCGCTGAAGGCAGGAAGAGAGAGCGCGGAGAAGCTGGGGGCTCAAGAGACAGTGTCAGGACGGGTAAGTATGACCTGACACCCCCGTCCCCCCTCCCCCTCCGACCCCCCGGTGTATATGACTCGAATATAAGCCGAGAGGGGGACTTTCAGCCCAAAAAAATGGGCTGAAAATCTCGGCTTATATTTGAGTATATACGGTAGTTAAACGAAAAAAAAGTGGTTTGGTACCGTGTTAGCCAGTAGAAAAAAATATATAAAGTGCTGTCAGTGAGAGAAACAAAATAGGAATCTTGTGGGTGTGATACCTTTTAATGGCTAGCAAAATATAGTGATTGATGTTACAAAGCAAGCTTTCGAGACTGCTTACATCTCTTCATCAGGCTGAGAGAATATTTGAAGAAACCTAATTATATACAGTAAAAAGCACAGGCATGGTGTGATACATGGACATTTCAATAAACAAGCACTGAGCTTAAAGAGAAAATCCTTAATTAGGTTTAGTTAGGTAAGATTAGATAAGTGGTAGTGCCCTACAACCCACAGCTTGAAATACTGAGGAAAAACTGCTAAGAAACTTCATACCCTACACAAGGATGAACGGTTAAAAATATTATTCAAATACCCCCCCCCCCCTTGTTATATCAGCCTGATGAAGAGACGTAAGCAGTCCCGAAAGCTTGCTTTGTAACATCATTCACTATATTTTGTTAGTCATTAAAAGGTATCATACCCACAAGATTCCAATTTTGTTTCTCTCACTGAGAGCACTTTATATAAAGGCAAAACTACACGCATTTAAACAGGTCCTGTCACCAGGTCAAAAGTGATCACACTTTGCTATTATTGTATTCACACTGCTCGTCTGCATTTTATTTATTTATTTTTTAATTCCTCATATGATTCCAGAGGTTTGGACCTTTTTATTTGCCACTAATTGTTATGGTCTTTACAAGGAGGCAGTTATCACAGAGTAATAATGCAAAGTCCAAAGACAAGCCCCAGAGTATTCTGTGAGCCATACCCTCTCGTTCATACCATTAGCACTAAATAGAAAAGGCCCATGGAACTGTACTGAGTATTTAACAAATAAAGAAGCTTAAATTTTCAGGGAAGCAGCAGGAATAAAATAAAAGCAAAAACTCACTTTTGACCTGGTGACATATTCTCTTTAAGTAAAAATAAATAATAGTAATTAAAAAAAAATCCCCAAAGATGTCTATATCCTCTAATGTCTAAGAGGGATCTCGGGGACACTTGGAACAAGCCAAGATTGGCATGTGACTGTGATTAGTATTGTAAGCAGAAATTCTCTGTTGTGCAATAATTAATTTTAGTCCAAAAAGCATCAGTCTTATTTACAGAGTGAAGCTCCATCTGTGTTACATTGCTGCCACCGAGTTTGATTTAATGTCTTTGACTAATTAAATTTGCACCCAGTCGACATCCACATCTTATTATTATAAAATAATAATAATTATCTTTATTTTTATATAGCGCTAACATATTCCTCAGCGCTTTATATCTTAAGAAACATCCGTAGATTTATATTAGGCAACCTATGTGTGATGTTAGTGTTTGACACTATGTTGCTGAATGAATAAAGAATACAACAAGGAGCAATTTGCAGTTTGCCAACTTACAGGTGTAAGTGCTGATGCTACATAAGATGAGCCATAAATGTCTCACATCAGGGACCTGCAACTATAATCGAGAACTGGGTCCCATCCAGCACCTCTGGAATTGGAGAGATGGCCGTGCATGCACTAAACCATTTTTGGGACCTCACAGTAGAAATCTTATGAGAGGGAAGTGCACGTGCATCCACCTCTTGTTCTGGCGTCATGAGAAGATGGATATGGTACCACAGGTGATATTTAAGTCATTCAGATATTTATGATTTTAATGTCTGAGATTGGGAAAACTCCAATGTCAGGAGGTGCAGTAACCGAGATTGGGCAAACAAACCTAAAGGAAATGATTTTCGTAAACACGGAGGAAATGTAGTATCACGTCACGACCATTCAGTTGGTGGCTTAAGTCTGCCAGGACAGGAGAAACACAGAAAGAGAATATTGAGAACCTTCGTTCCCAAACTACCTATGCTATTGCAGCAGATATTAGCTGTGACAGAAACGGACATATCCCTGGTGCAAACTGTGCAGCCATAATTTTTATAAAAACCCCTCTAATTTCTAGCAATAATTAACATGTAGATTTTTTTTTCTGCCATAGGGACTGGAGCTGCAGGAGACCTCCTGTCATACAGCGGAAGCCCGGAGAGTAGATGAAGTATTTGAAATGGCATTTGAACAAGCAGAAAATTCTGGTCGACTGGTGCTGAATAACCATTTTGGGAACGTCTTAACCCCGTGCACTGTCATTCCAGTCCGAGTATATTCGGACGCTAGGAACGTCCTGTCTGGTATAATTGACTCGCACGAGAACTTGAAACAATTCAAAGAGGATTTCATTAAAGTGCTTCTTTGGGTGCTTCTACAAACCTGCTACAAAAAGTCCCGAGCGCAGGAAAATACTCAAGAGGATCAAAAGGAAACTGATGTGACGGCCCAGTCTGGAAAACAGCAAGGATCTACGGATGTCCATCCTGCAGAATATAACGAATCATCGAAGGACGTGGAAAGCTACAATGAGGATATCACTGAGGAGTGGTCTGACGATGATATATTTGAAATACTTCCACATCCAAAGAAAACTGGAGTCAAACCAACCGTGACTGCATCTGCCGATGGCTTCTCCATCCCCGGCAGTGTGCAGACCGTACACGTCAACTCCTACGTAGAGCAAGATGTAGCAGTGGATAAACTTTACTCGGTGGTGGGCTTTGGCTTTCCCGCCACTGACAAGGGAAACGCAACTTGCGTTGAACATTTTAGAATGATGGAATTTAATTCCTCTTACTCAAAGTTTCTCACCTTACCTCAGGACTGGATTTTAGGTTCCTTTACTGGAATAAAAATGGCCGAGATGAAGCAGATGTTCCCGACAGACTGGTATGAATTCATTTTGACTCAGTTAGATTTCCACCACGTCAGTGGAAAACCTTCCGTTTTACTGGAAGAAGGAATAAGAGACCGATCACTTAGAGACAAATACATTAAAGGACTGACCTCTATTTATTTTGCTTTCTTCGGGATGGAAAACTCTTCCCCCAGTTCCGCTTGGCTGTTCAGGGCATATTTAGGTGGTATACCCTGGTCTGTTTCATTAGATTGGTTGACTGGAAATCCAGAACTGTTCCAACTTGCACTTAAGGCATTTAGGTAAGGAATACATGAAAGATGCCATTTACATAGTGCTTTTACCAAAATTCATGGCTAACCCAAAGTATTATAGGCAAACCAGTCCATCACAAGCTGCTCCAAATGTATCACCTGTAATGGACGCTACATAGTAGATCTGACACTTCTTGGTAGAAGTAGACCCGTTTTTTTCTGAAGGCTGACATAATTTACACTGTTTTCTCACAATACAATACTTCACAGGGACATCATTTTCATTCATGGGGACCAAGATATTTATGACCTGCACTTAGGGATAGGTCATTAATATCAGATCAGTGGGGTTCTGAAACTCGGCCCCCCTATTGTTCAGCCGATACCTTATCCTGCGGCAGCCGGAGGCTCAGTGTATGATGCTGGAACAGCACCACTCTGTACATGTGGGGAGGTATCTAAAGTGCAATATGTTTACAACCACAATATTCTTAAAGGGGTTTTCTGGTTTTAAAGAACCCCAGTCTCCAGGCTCACTTATGTGGTGTTCCCTTTCCATCTGGGATTTCATTTCTTTATTTTTTTTATTTTTTTAAGGGAACCTGTCACTTGACTCATGCTTCCCATATCAAGTGTCGCATGAATCAGAGTCTGGCTGCATGATTGCAAAGAGGTATATTTTTCTCAATGTGGTTCCCGACATCCCCCCAAAAATTATATAGTTAGAAGATCTGGGTTGGGGGAACGAGAGATGAGACTAGTCTGCTGCCGCACCAATTGATTGACAGGTGTTTCCTATAGCTAGAGACCTGTCAATCACCTGGAGCAGTGCTAAGAAAAGCCGATCGGGGGCGATCGTCTAGTCTTGTCTCTGGCTATGGTCTCCTCACCGGGATTTCTAACTATATATCTTCTCTGAAACAAGCTCTGATTCATGCTGCCTGCGGTTTGGGAGCTATGCAGTTCCTCATCTAAGCTAGCTTACTAACACCATACCATTACCGGTCGCTGGTCTCTGTTTACCAGCTGTGCACTACCACCAGTGAGTACCACTGAATCGCTGTCATGGAAAGTAGCAGGGGGCGTAAAAGACATTTCTTATATCATTACTTTATAGAAGATTTAAAGGGAACCTGTCACCAGGTTTGGCCAATACGAGATACGGCCACCGCCTTTCAGGGCTTATCTACAGCGTTCTATAATGCTGTAGATAAACCCCCGATCCGACCTGTAAGAGAAGAAAAATAACTTATTATACTCACCTGCGGGACGGTCCGGTCGGATTGGTGTCGCAGGTCTTGGTCCAGAGCCTCCCATCTTCTTACAGTCGCCACCCTCCTGCTTTTTTCATGCCTTCTCGGCATCGTGCTCCTGCGCAGGCGTACTTATCTGCCCTGTTGAAGAAAGAGCAAATTCCTGCAGTGTGCAGACGCTGGGCCTCTCTGACCTTTCCCGGCGCCTGCGCGCTGCAGTACTTTGCTCTGCCTTCAACAGGGAAGATAAGTACACCTGCAGAGGAGCGCGATGCCGGGGAGCCTGTGTGGATGATGCAGGGACGTGTCATCCACATGAAGCAAGCAGGAGGGCGACATTGCAAGAAGAGCGACACCCATCAGACCGGACAGCATTATAGAATGCTGTAGATAAGCCATGAAAGGCAGTGATCGTAAGTCGTATCGACCAAACCTGGTGACAGGTTCGCTTTAATGGAGCCGGTGCAACTTTCTGTTCCTTATGACTGCACGTTATAATCTGTCACCTTTGCCCAGTCTTTGACTTTTATCTTGTAGGTATACTTTCAAGCTCATGGTTGATAAAGCAAGTCTGGGACCTATTGAAGATTTCAAAGAACTGCTCAATTATCTGGAAGAGTATGATAACGATTGGTACATTGGACTGGTGTCAGACTTGGAGTGGCAGCAGGCAGTTCTGCAAGAAAAACCATATCTTTTCTCCTTGGGTCATGATCCAAACATGGTAAGATATGCAAGGTTGTAAGTTGCACGTGCTCATTAGGTCATATGAAGTTCATCTAATGTGTATAGGGGTGTCCTGATATCTGCCATTAGTTTTTCTCCCTCCTCCCACTCAGAACAAGTGCACGCTCTGTGTGTGCATTTGTATGAGACAGGTGGGTTCGGTTGGAGTAGCTCATTTCGCAGATGGCTATGTGTATGGTCAATTTTAGAAGGGTTAACAAAAGATAGTAGTGATGGGGGTACTGTTCGATACTCGATCGAGCATCCGGGTATACAATTGAGTAGCGAGCAGTGCCGAGTATCACATGGTGTTGAATCCGTAAGTAAGTTATGTGATTTGGGTGGAGAGAGAGATTTGCTTCCTCCGGAAAAATGACATTCACTTCCAATATACTCGCTACTTGGGTCGAGCACATCCAAGCGCCCAAAGTAATCGATTCAAGCACTCCAGCATTTCAATGCTCAATCAACACTACAGGATAGACATTAGCCATGTATCATAGCCATGCAGTGGCTTGTAAATGTCTTCACCCCCTTGGTTTTATTTATTTTGTAACATTACAACGTGTGTTCAGATATTTTTGTAATCTGATTTGGGTGTGATGCATCAGCACTAAATAGTCTGTTATTGACAATAAAAAAAATATAGGCATACATTAAATTTATGGGATCAAATAAATTAAAAATTGGAATGTGCATATGTATTCACCCCTTTTGCTATGAAGCCAATAAAAATTTCTGGTGCAAGCAATTTCCTTCATAAGTCAGATGCTTAGTGACAGGACATCCCCCCTGTGTGCAATCCAAGTGTCACATGTCTGTCAGTATATACACTTTACCTTTCTGAAAGGCCACAGAGGCTTCAACACAAATAAACAAGATACACCACTAACCAAACACCATGAAGTCCAAGGAGATCTCCAAACAAGTCAGGAACAAAAACCATAAAGGGGTGACCTAATTTCATAAGGCACTTCCAAAATACCGTTACCTATAAATTACAAGAAGTATATGCCAAATAAATTTAAAATTCAATCTTTATTAACATTATTGACAAACAATTGGTAAAAATTAATTCTATTAATTTAGTGGGTAGACACACAAATGGCCTTGAAAACACAGGATCAGTAATACCCAATTAATGAGCTAATGATCAAAGTAAATAAAAAAAAAGAGAAAAAACATGAAAAAATAAATACTAATACAGAAAAGTACTATCTGGTACAATTGGTGCTTATATGGTTCAATGGATATGAAAACAATTATTTTCCAATCAATGTGTGAATAATGGATTAATCCTAACGTCCAAACTGAACTAGAAAGCATCTATAAAATGTCAGGACAGTATATCCATAATATATGAGCACTAATGCTAAATTACACTATAGATACTTAAATGAACCATAAGGATGATAAATTTATTTTCTCATGAAAGCTATAATTTTGTTATACAGAGCTCATAACAGCGTAGAAAATAGAATAATGTATTTATATATACCACTCCTCAAATAAGTTACAGAAAAAATAACAGATAAACAAATTAATAAAATGCAATAGTGCTCAAAATGTCTTAGTGTATTCCTGACACAAGCAAAATATATATATGTATATGTATCTGCTTAAAAGATAATGCTATGATAAAACCATAGTATATAATGATAAATGTGCAAGTACTCAAATACTATAAATAGTGAAACAGCATTGTGCAGAATGGAGGAGGAGGATAAATTATATTCTAATTAGAGAGGGTATACATGACCTGGTTGCAGGAGGGCTCCCTGGACGCACGTTTCGCGTTAGCTTCTTCTTACAGGGGGTAGGTTAGCTCATTAATTGGGTAGTACTGATCCTGTGTTTTCAGGTCCATTTGTGTGTCTACCTACTAAATTAATAGAATTAATTTTTACCAATTGTTTGTCAATAATGGTAATAAAGATTGAATTTTAAATGTATTTGGCATATACTTCTTGTAATTTATAAGTCAGGAACAAAGTTGTTGAGAAGTGCAATCAGGGTTGGGTTACAAAAATAAAAAATATCCAAAGCTTTGACGATCCCCCAGAGCACCATTAAATCTGCTACTTTCAAAGGGAAAGAACATGGTACCACAACAAACCTGCCAAGAGAGGGCCGCCCACCAAGACTCTAAGCCTGGGCAAGGAGGGCATTAATCAGAGAGATAGCACAAAGAACAAAGGTAACCCTGAAGGAGCTGCAGAGTTCCTAAGCTGAGACTGGAGTATCTGTCCACACGATCACAATAAGCCGTACGCTCCAAAGAGGTGGCCTTTATGGAAGAGTGACCAGAAACAAGCCTTTACTTAAACACAAAAATTGTAAGACTCAATTTGAGTTTGCCAAAAGACAAGTGGGAGACTCCCCAAATGTATGGAGGAAAGTGCTGTGGTCAGATGAGAACAAAATGGAACTTTTTGACCACCAAGGTAAACGCTATGTCTGGTGCCAAGCCAACACAGCTCATCACCCCCAAGAACACCATCCCCACAGTGAAACCTGGTGGTGGTGGTGGCGGCATCATCTGTTTGGGGATGTTTTTGGGCAACAGGGAAAATGGTCCAAGTATAGGGGAATATGGATGGTTCAAAATACATGGATATTCTAGATCAAAACCTCTTTCAGTCTGCCAGTGATTTGAGACTGGGATGAAGGTTCACCTTCCAACAAGACAATGACCCAAAGCATACTGATAAAGCAACACTTGAGTGGTTTAAGAGGAAACGTGTGAATGTTTTGGAGTGGCCAAGTCAAAGCCCAGACCTTAATCCAATTGAAAATCTGTGGTCAGACTTAAAGATTGCTGTTCACCAGAGGAAACCATCCAACTTGAATGAGCTGCAGCAGTTTTGCCTTGAGGAATGGGCAAAAATCCCAGTGGCAAGATGATGTGGAAACCTCATAGAGACTTATCTAATGTGACTTACAGCTGAAATTGCTACAAAAGGAGGCTCTAGAAAGTACTGACATAAGGGGGTGAATACTTATGAACAGTAAAGTTTTTAGTAATTTTATCCTATCTGTTGTTTGCTTCACAATAAAAAGAAAACCAAATGTTCACAGTTGTAGGCATGTTCTTTGCATGAAGCGATGCAAACACAAAAAAACCCCAAAACCGTGAAATTCCAGGTTGAGGTAGCAAAACACAAAAAAATGCCAAAGGGGTGAATACTTTAGCAAACCACTGCATGCTAACAAGCAGTGTAGTAATTCACAATGATGACTACAACACAGCAGCAGATCTCCCCCAAAAACCATGCATGGTTCAATTAGAACATGCAGTTTTTTAGGTTGTATTTAGTGCAGGTATTGACATGGTTCTTCTGTGTTTTGATGCATATATTTAATATTGGGTATAACAATATATTTTTTGTTTTACCCATTTTGGCAGAAACAAAAATAGACCAAAAAGCAATCCGAAACCATGATAAAAACTTGTAACAAAGTGCACATTTTGCCATGATTTATACGCAGCAAACACATGGCATTATAAAAAAAAAAGTGATGTGAACCATAGGTGTGTTTTTCCAATTGAAATGAGTAAGAAGCTTGCTGGAAGCGGATTTGAAACATTTTTCTTTATGTAGATTTTGGCAGGAAATACACACCAAAAACCAATTCAAAACAACCTAACAGATTTTTTTTTTTCTTTTGTGTATCTGACATTGTTTTCAAGAGAAATTCACTGCAGAAATTAGGGTATTTGCAGATGACGTCTTTTTCAGGTGGGTTCCATCTGAAAAAATTGTTTCAAAACAATCGCAAGGAATGCGGAGTTAAGGGCGACATTGCTGTGCACATATTTCGTTTAATGTCACGTCTTCTTTCATCTATGTCAGGGTACAGAAACTAAAGAGATTAAAAAGAAGTAACAGGCTCATTCTTAGGCTCAACACTATAGTGTAAAATATACAGAAAAGACGCTTCCGGACCTTTGGAAAAAACATTGACAAGAGTCCACCAGCATAGCAACATCAGGAAAAAATACCGCCAGTGTTTTCTTGAAGCGGCTTTGCATTGAAAATCTCAGCGGCTCCACAAGTGGAAAAAGGACGTCATAGGAATATATTCTTAATGTGATTTTTCGTACGGTTTTCAGATCTGACTCTGTTTTTTACGCTTTTTTTGTGTTTTGTCCTATAATAAGCAAATATTAAATTGTTACATCTGACAAATGCTAGAACTCGGTGTTCTCTTAAAGCAGATTTTATTGACTTTGTACTGATATGCTAACGAGAACATGTAGAGGCTTGGCAATGCCCATGAAATCCTAGTTAAAATGGTCCATGATGCCCCAGAGTTCCTGGCATCAGACCCATATTGCACAATAACACTTTCACCCACTTACAAACCACATTTTGATTGTTACAAGGCTGTCTGCTTTTATTACACCAGATAAGCGCGGGGACATCAGCCCGGCAGGACTGCTGCGTCTGATCGCTCTACACTTTTAGAAAATAAGTAACTACTGCAAGATAGTAAAGCAGAATTTATTATGACTGCAGTTCTCCGATCTGATGCACACAGTCGAGCCATAACCAATGTGACAGCAAATCCAGACAAGCTACATCAGCTCTAAATGGGGGTCCATCTGGGCGGTAGTAGTTATTAAGACCAATTAATGTAGCATACTGCGCAATTAATGTTCTAAAAAAAAATCAAGTGAACTTCCCAAAAATAATTATTTCTTAGTTTGCCAAGTATTTTATGATTGGCATTTCTCTATCGCTTCATTGGGGCACAGAGGCAGGGGTCGGACTGGCCCACTGGAGGATTCTCTGGTGGGCCCAGGCACTGACACCTGCTGGCATCCTGGCCAGCAGCTGCCTAGGGCCTCCACTGCCCGATAATAGCGGCACATGCAGCTGCTATGGGGCACCTGAGTCAGGGGAGCCCTCCTGGTGCCAGCGGAGCAACAACTGGAGACAGGAGCCTGTCCACGCTGCTAAAGAGAAATGAATATTCCTGCTTCCACACGCCCCCATGGGTGTGGAGAGGAGTGAATACTTATTTCACTTTAATAGCAGGCAGTGTTAGCCGCAGGCTGAGGCGAATACTGCCTGCATGTAAAGCCGGTGCGGCTGCATTGGGGCCCCGGAGGAGGGTCCCTGCAGGGCGGCTATCCCTAAGGGCAATTGGTGGGCAGGGAGCGATCCCGGCAGCTTGGCAGTGGAGCAGAGCTGCAGGGATCTGATGCTGTCCTGCTTCATGCCCGGCGCTACCTGTCTGATGTCATCATTCAGCGCGCGACTGTTTCAGAGAGAAAGCTGCCGGTGACGAAAATGCTGCCGGGATGTGCTGCGGGGAACGTTTGGAGAGGTGAGTAGAGCTGTGTGTCTCTGTCTGCCTGAGTACGTGCATGCGTGTGTATGTGGTACAGTGTGTGTTTTGAGTGGTGCTGTGTGAGTGCATTGGAGATTGGCAATGTTCTGGGTGATGAAGAGATCAGTGGTGGTGCTGGAAAGGATGATGAGGTGGTGGGTGAGGAGGCAATGATGGAGTTGGTGAAATGGGTAATGATGGGGTGGTGGGGAGAAGGCAATGATGGTTGTGGTGGAAAGGACAATGATGGTGTTGGAATGGGCAATGATGGGGGTGGTGGGGAAGAAAGCAATGATGGTTGTGGTGGAAAGGACGATGGTAGTTGTGGAAAGGACAATGGTGATGGTAGGGGAGGAGGCAATGATGGAGGTGGTGGAATGGGCAATGATGGGGTGTTGGGGGAGAAAGCAATTATGGAGGTGGTGGGTGAGAAGGCAGTGATGGAGGTGGTGATGAGGACAATGATGGGTGTGGAGGGGGAGAACAGTGATGGAGGTGGAAGGGAGCTGCATTATACCTTATGAGGGGGTTGCATTATACTATACAACTCTGGCAAAAATTAAGAGACCACCACATCAAAACCCTGTTATGGGCAGCCCTTTCTCCAGACCTGAACCCCATTGAAAACCTCTGGAATGTAATCAAGAGGATGATGTATAGTCACAAGCCATCAAACAAAAAAGAACTGCTTAAATTTTTACGCCAAAAGCGGTGTGAAAGACTGGTGGCAAGCACGCCAAGATGCATGAAAGCTGTTTTTAAAAATCATGGTTATGCCACGAAATATTGATTTCAGAACTCTTCCAGAGTTAAAACATTAGTATTGTTGTTTCTAATTGATTATGAACTTGTTTTCTTTGCATTATTTGAGGTCTGAAAGCACTGTTTGTTTTTTTCTGTTTTTTTTTTATTTTGACCATTTTTCTTTGTCAGAAAAAACAAAATTTATTGCATGGAAATTCGGTGACATGTTGTCAGAAGTTTATAGACTAAAAGAACAATTTACATTTTACTCAAAAATATACCTATAAAGCGAAAAATCAGACAAACTGAACATTTGAAAGTAGTCTCTTAATTTTTGCCAGAGCTTGTATGAGTGGGGCTGCATTATACCCTGAGGGTGTTACAATATATTCTATGGGGGCTGCATTATATTTATTATGGGGTTGCTTTATATTTTGTGGGGTGCTGGATTATAACCTATGAGGGGTGCTGCATTATATTCTGTGAGGGGGCTACATTATATTCTATGAGGGGGCGACCCCAACCCCTGCTACATAATTAAGATGTGTACTACCTTATATTATACCCTGATATTAGCGTGTTTTACCACACAATTGGTGGTCTTGTATTTATTTCTATGTAGCTACGTAGTGGGCCCCAAGAATGATTTTCTCTGGAGGGCCGAAGGTGCTCCAGTCCGACCCTGGACAGACGCAAACATGGATGTATGCTGCTGCCCCTGGGCAATAAAAAAGTTAGCTCCTCCTCAGCAGTGTACACCCACAAACTGGTACCAAGTTATCTGGTTTAGGGTAGTGTCAGTAGGAGGCAGACACGGGACTGGATCCAGTCCCGTTTCTACCTTAGGTTTGTTGTTTTTTTTATTAATGATTTCCCTTTTTCTTTCAGATACGACTTGAGTGCGACAGAGAGGAGTTGTCACTCTGTCATCCCCCATCGAGACCAAGAGCATAGTGAGGAGTTGTCACTACAGTATCCTCTCTGGTCTACGAAGCAGGACCCTAACACAGCAAGAGTGTTTGGGGCTTCCCGGAGACTGTACTCACCACCACACCCCTGCCCCCTCACCCCCCAAGCTCAGACAGTGCAAGGAGGGAAGACACCCATTATCTTTCAGCCGCATGAGACTTCTGATGACAGTCTTCCATCTCCGATCAGTAAAGCAGGATTTTGGGTCTTCATGACGGGTACCTTCTAAATCCCTCAAAAAAAGCAAACAAACCTAACCCCCCTTCTGCTGCAGTTTTTCTCCCGATTTACTCCTTGTCTCTCCCCTGCAGAACAGCTGCGGCTCCTATGCTGCCTTGGTTCTCTTTGGCGCCCATGCTCTCAAATTTAGTCCTCTGCCTTCTCCGGGTGCCAGACCACATTCCCCAGCAGCCCGGCCAAATACACAGTCTGACTCTCGGCCTATCCAAGCGCTTCTTTCATAGAAATACGTGGTCTTCTGATTCTGATGCTGCCTCCTTCTCTTCTTCTTTCCGGCGCCTTCTAGCCACGAATGGCCATCAACCACTGCAGACTCCCCATCCTTCGGCCGGCTAACAGACTCTGCTGCTCACCGCCCTTGAACGCTGTCTCCTGGGGCAGCTCCATATCCCCAGCAATGGTCTTACATTTTTCTCCGTCTCTGTGCCTAACCCCAGGAGGTCTCACTCCCATCCTCCGGCTATTGTCCTGCACTATGCCTGTTATTCCTTTAAAAGAAAGTTTCCCTTTGCCCAGATTGCAGTCCACCCATCATGCTATAAACCCAGAGGCCCCCACTGCCCACAGTGAATTGGCCGAATATCCCTCCCGAATCCGTCACCGACCTAACTAAGGTGTCCCAGGCCTTGATCTCTGTCATTAGACAACTGCCAAGTTCGGCTTCCACCACAGGAGTACGGTCCGCTTCCCTGGGCGACCTTCCAGTTCCTCAACTCCACGATGGTATATCAGCCAAGAGATCCCAAAAGCGGGTACGCACCAGCTTGTCATCCAGTTCTCTTCTCCATTGCCTTCTACGTCTTTTAGAATGGCATCCTCCTATGCTTCAGCAGTTCACTAGTCAGACTTCCATTGAAAGTCAGATTCCGATCTGGACTCCGAATAGATCTAAAACCTACGGGATATGGTGGATAGTCTAATTTTAGCAGTTAATCAGACCCTTAATGTAAAGGATGTAGAGCCTGTATCTTCCGAGCGGACCATTTTCTTCAGGAATTCGAAGCACTCTTTTTGGGTTTTCACAAATCACGAAGTCAATGGAATCTTTACCAGGGAACGGGAGGACCCAGAAAAAGCGCTTTCAGAGAAGAAAACCCATGACGGTCTTGTGTCCTTTTCTGTATGACCTTCTACAGAAATGGGCAGAGTCTCCCTCGGGACCAAGGACCCCCCCCCCTGCTTTTCCGTAACAACATCCTTCCCCTTTCCAGTGGGGCCTCACTGAAGGATCCTTCTGACAGTGGTTCTCGCCAAATTGGACTTCTATGCTGCGGGATCGGCCTTCACTACAACGTGGGCATCCAAGTCTGTTTTGGCATGGGAAAAAATCCTACGCCAAGGTGTTATTTTGACGCACTCCCACTGCCAGATTAGCAGATCTAGCGGACAAGATTGCCCAAGCAGTGAAGTACCTGCTTTCAGCTTTTCTCGACGCAGTTGCTTGCTTTTGCGGCTGCCAACATCATCATGATCCGGAAGGCCTTATGGCTGAAGGCATGGAATGCAGACTATGCATCTAAGACATCTCTCACTAGTCTCCTTTTCTAGAGGTCCAGAAAGACAAGATCATTTTCGACACCACGAGGGCAGAACGAGTACTTTTCTTCCGCAACAGAGGACCAAATGTCAGCCTCCCAAGAGCTGCATGATTTATTTTTGCTCTTTTAGGAAATTCTCAGTCCGGAACAACGTCTGCCAGGACAAATCTTTGGCCCGCCAGGAAAGGAAGAGAACCTTTTTCAAGCCAGCCCCTTCCTGGCATCCACCATGCCTCCAGCAAAGATCATTCAGACCTGGTTTCAACAGGTTCTCTTCGGCATGACAACCCCCCCACCCTCCGGTAAGCCTCTCTGGGTTGGCGGCCATCTTTTTCTGTTTTGGTACAAGTGGCTTTCTGTAGTCGACAACGCTTGGATCCAGGATGTTGTGTCCTGTGGCTGTAAAATAGAATTTTCCACCCTTCCACACTCTTGTTTTTTTGAGTCCCTCCCTCAAAGAACCCTTCTCTCGTCTGCAACTTTTTCAAGGCTATCGATTCGCTTCACAAATAGGCGTCATCATTCCGGTTATCACGCAGGAACGTTTTTTGAGTTTTTATTCAATTGTTTGTGGTCCCAAAGAAGGATGGCTCTGTTCGTCCCATCCTGGACCTCAAATTATTGAATAGACACGTTTGTCTGCCTTACTTCAGGATGGAGTCCTGTCATTCGGTAATAGCCTCCATGGAGCCTGAGGAGTTCCTATACTCTGTAGACATCCAAGATGCCTATCTGCACATACCCATTTTCCCACTTATCAGAGGTTCCTCCGTTTCAAAGTCCAGGAATCTCACTTTCTGTTTACGGCGCTGCCGTTCAGCCTAGCTACAGCACCCAGGGTTTTCACAAAGGTAATGGTGACAGTCATGGCCATTCTTTGGATCAGAGGCATTCTCGATATCCCTTATTTAGATGACATCATGAGCAAAGCTCCATCCCCTTCAGCATATCGTGAGAGTCTGCAGATCACTCTGGTTTGGCTGGATCATCAAAAGTTCAAGGTCGTCTCTGACCCCGACCCAATGCAGTATCTTCCTGGGAATACTGCTCAACATTATGCTGCCAAGCGATTTTCTGCCCGAAGAAAAGTAGTCAGCTCTTCAACATGGGATTCGCTCTCTCTGGTTCTGCACGATCATACTAGGCAAGATGGTGGCCTCAAATGGAAACAGTTCCATTCTCTCAGTTCTACACACAACCTTTACAGCTCTTTCTCCTATCAAGATTGGACAAGTCCACTTGCTCCCTTGACCAGCTGGTCACTCTTCCCTCCCAGATCAATATGTCCATGGAGTGGTGGAGATCCTGTTTGTAACAGAAGATCATTTCTGCCAAGGCATTTAAAGGTCGTAAAAGTGGACACTAGTCCGTTCTGATGCGGAGCAGTTTTTCAAGACTGGCCAATCCAGGACCGATGGAACGCTTAGGAATCATCCCTCCCCATCAACAATCTGCAACTCCGAGCAATCTTCTTGGCTCTCCTTCACTAGCAGAACCTTCTCTCCGGCCTTCCGATCCAAACCCAATCTGACAATGCTACACCAGTGGCATACCTCAATTACCAAGGAGAAATTTGAAGTTGAGGGGGATTGTCAGAAGTGTCTCAGATCCTGTCATGGGTCGAACGGAACGTACTGACAATCTCCGCGGTACACATCTCTGGAATGGACAACTGGGCTGCCGACTTAGCCAGCCGAGATGGCCTCACTGCATGCAAATGGTCCCTAAACCCGTCAGTCTTCAACAAGATCTTCATCAGATGGGGAACTTCTGACGTTGATTTGATGGCATCCAGACTTAACTACAAGGTTCCTCAGTTTGTATCCTGATCTTGCGATCCCCTATCAGTTGCTTTCAACACGCTGGTGATCCCCCGGTTCCAGCTTTCCCTTCCATAGCCATTTCCTCCTCTGCTGCTGATGCTCAGGCTGTTCAAGAAGATCAAGGCCAAAGGATGCCCGCCATATTCGTCGCTCCAGACTGGCCCAAAAGACCATGGTACACAGAAGTATTTAACCTTCTCACGGACACCGAGGAAAATTCCAGATCATCTTTCACAGGACCCTCCCTCCCACCAGAATAATTAGTTGCTCAATTTAACAGCATGGCTGTTAAAGCCATGGTACTGAGATTTGCTTGTTTCTACAATCGGGTCATCCAGACCATGATCAGGGTGAGGAAGCCTTTTTCCCCTCGCATTTACCACAGTGCATAGGTCTTTTTCCGCTGGTGCGACACCAACCAGGCTGCCCCTTTGGTTTATGCCCCATCATCCACTTTGGCCTTTTTGCAGTTTGGTCTTAAATCTGGCCTGTCCCTGTTTCCTCAGGGGTCAGGTCTTGACGCTTTCCATTTTGATTCAGAAGAATTTGGCATCTCATCCTCAGATCAAAACCTTCCTTCAAGGGGTCGCACACTTTCCCTACTTATGAGACGTTCTTCAGGAGTCCCCATTCAAACTGCTATGAGAGATCTCTCTCTCCTTCCTTTCCTGGAAGGTTGCCTTGCCTCAGACAAGTGTCTAAACTCGCACTTCTTTCTTTCCATTCCCCCTACCTTTGTTCCACCATGACAAAGTGGTCCTGCGTGTGATCTCATTCTTTATTCCTAAGATGGTTTCCTCGTTTCACGTTAAAGAACATATTGTAGTTCCTTTGTTTGGTCCATCTCTCTCGCTCATCCTCAGGAGCTGTCGCTAAACAAACTGGACCTTGTAAGAGCACTAAAGTCTCTACTTCTCCAGGACTGCATCCTTAAGAAGGGTGGACTCTCTGCAATTGCTCAATATCCTCGCAGAGACTGCCTTTCTTCCAGATTTACCATTGCCCACTGGATCCATTCTGCAATTTTGGAAACCTATCTGATATTTGTTCCTCCCCAACCTAAAAATAGTAGCCTTTAGATGTGCCAATTCTGGCGCTTTGCCCGACTCTTCCTGCTTGCCCTGGTGCATTGGCAAGCGGGGTAATATTTTGGGGTTGATGTCCGCTTTGTAATGGCAGCTGACATCAAGTCCTGGGGTTGGTAATGGAGAGACCGCTATTAGATGCCCCATTACTAACCCTGTAGTGAAAATTAATAAAGACACACAGAAAAAGTCCTTTTAATTGAACAAAACACTCCAACAAATCCCCCTTTTTCCATTTTTGAATATAAAAATAGGCCAAGCTTACTTCGACTTCTTATCTGCCGTTAATCCATAATGATGAGGTCCAACGACAAATTCAACTCTGCTACATCTGGTTGCATTGCTGAGCGGTGATATGAGTAATGTTACCACTCAGTCTGGCAGCCAAAATACACTGAGCTTAGCGTGCGAATACGGCTCCAGTGACGTCATTATGGTTACCAGTCACAAGCAGAGTCGCCTGCTCTGATTGCTATCAGCGAGACCAGGTGTACACTGATGAAAGTAGTACTCATCTGCCGACGCCTGACCGGCGGTAACCTTTTCACTGCCAGTCACAGATGCTGGCTCACACACTGTCCTCTGTGTGACAGCGTGGGAACTGCAACGCTGTGACTGGCGGAAACATCAGTAAGGTTACCGATCAGAGCCAGTGTTTTCCGAGCTGTCACACAGATGACAGCGTGGGAACCGTCTGTTGTTTGTGTACGATTTTGGTGCCTGAACCAAACTTTTTGTATGAAGTTCGGCCGACCCAAACAACCACGTGTCCGCCCATCCCTAGTTGCAAGTTATGTTAGAGCTACTCGGCAACAGGTGTTCCACGACAGCAATTTTCAGACAAGTCGCGTAGCCAAAAAACATTTGTGCAACTTGCTGTCACGTGACAAATCCCACTTGAATTGAAGTCTACAGTATGGCAGGTGAGTCACTTGTGATCATAGTAACATAGTTAGTAAGGCCAAAAAAAGACATTAGTCCATCCAGTTCAGCCTATAAAATTCTGTCAGAATAAATCCCTAGATCTACGTCCTTCTAAAGAACCTAACAATAACTGTAAGATACAATATTGTTACGCTCCAGGAAGACATCCAGGCCTCTCTTGAACCCTTCAACTGAGTTCGCCATCACCACCTCCTCAGGCAGGGAATTCTAGATTCTCACTGCCCTAACAGTAAAGAATCCTCTTCTATGTTGGTGGAAAAACCTTTTCTCCTCCAGACGCAGAGAATGCCCCCTTGTGACCGTCACCTTCCTTGGTATAAACAGATCCTCGGAGAAATATTTGTATTGTTCCCTTATATACTTATACATGGTTACTAGATCGCCCCTCAGTCTTTTTTCTAGACTAATTTTGCTAATCTCTCTGGTTATTGTAGTTCCCCCATCCCCTTTATTAAATTTGTTGCCCTCCTTTGTACCCACTCTAGTTCCATTATATCCTTCCTGAGCACCGGTGCCCAAAATTGTACACAGTACTCCATGTGCGGTCTAACCAGAGATTTGTACAGAAGCAGTATAATGCTCTTATCATGTGTATCCAGACATCTTTTAATGCACCCCATGATCCTGTTTGCCTTGGCAGCCGCTGCCTGGCACTGGCTGCTCCAGGTAAGTTTATCATTAACTAGGATCCCCAAGTCCTTCTCCATGTCAGATTTACCCAGTGGCTTACCATTCAGTGAGTAATGGTGATATTGATTCCTTCTTCCCATGTGTATAACCTTACATTTATCATTGTTAAACTGCATCTGCCACCTTTCGACCCAAGTTCCCAACTTATCCAGATCCATCTGTAGCAGAATACTATCTAATCTTGTATTGACTGCTTTACATAGTTTTGTATCATCTGCAAATATCGATATTTTACTGTGCAGACCTTCTACCAGATCGCTAATAAATATGTTGAAGACAATAGGTCCCAACACCGACCCCTGCGGTACCCCACTGGTCACAGCGACCCAGTTAGAGAATATACCATTTATAACCACCCTCTGCTTTCTATCACTAAGCCAGTTACTTACCCATTTACACACATTTTCCCCCAGACCCAGCATTCTCATTTTGTGTACCAACCTCTTGTGTGGCACGGTATCAAACGCTTTGGAAAATCAAGATATACCACATCCAATGACTCACCTTGGTCCAGTCTATAGCTTACCTCTTCATAAAAACTGATTAGATTGGTTTGACAGGAGCGATTCCTCATAAACACATGCTGATATGGCGTTAAACAGTTATTCTCATTGATTGAATAATCCAGAATAACATCCCTCAGAAACCCTTCAAATATTTTACCAACAATAGAGGTTAGACTTACTGGCCTATAATTTCCAGGTTCACTTTTAGAGCCCTTTTTGAATATTGGTACCACATTTGCTATGCGCCAGTCCTGTGGAACAGACTCCGTCGCTATAGAGTCTCTAAATATAAGAAATATTGGTTTGTCTATTACATTACTTAGTTCTCTTAGTACTCGTGGGTGTATGCCATCCGGACCCGGAGATTTATCTATTTTAATCTTAGCCAGTTTTGCACCTCTTCTTGGGTTAGATTGGTGACCCTTAATATAGGGTTTTCTTTGTCTCTCGGCATTTCACCTAGCATTTCATTTTCCACCGTGAATACCGTGGAGAAGAAGGTATTTAATATATTAGCTTTTTCCTCATCATCTACAACCATACTTTTGTCACAATTTTTTAATGGGCCTACACTTTCACTTTTGATTCTTTTACAATTGATATAGTTGAAGAACAGCTTAGGATTAGTTTTACTCTCCTTAGCAATGTGCCTCTCTGTTTCCTTTTTGGCAGCTTTAATTATTTTTTTTAGATGAAGAATTTTTCTCCTTATAGGTTTTTTAGAGCTTCAACGGTGCCATCTTGCTTTAGTAGTCTAAATGCTTTCTTTTTACTGTTAATTGCCCCTCTTACTTTTTTGTTTAGCCACATTGGGTTTTTCCTATTTCTTGTCCTTTTATTCCCACAAGGTATAAACCGCTTACAGTGCCTATTAAGGATGTTCTTAAACATTTCCCATTTATTTTCTGTATTCTTATTTCTGAGGACATTGTCCCAGTCAACAGATTAAGGGCATCTCTAAGCTGGTCAAACTTTGCCTTCCTAAAGTTCAGTGTTTTTGTGACTCCCTGACATGTCCCCCTAGCGAAAGACAAGTGAAACTGTACAATATTGTGGTCGCTATTTCCTGGATGCCCAACAACCTGCAGATTTGTTATTCTGTCAGGTCTGTTAGATAGTATTAGGGCTAAAAGTGCTGCTCCTCTGGTTGGATTCTGCACCAATTGTGAAAGATAATTATTCTTGGCTATTAGCAAAAACCTGTTGCCTTTATGGGTTTCGTAGGTCTCTGTTTCCCAGTTAATATCCGGGTAGTTAAAAAGTCCCCCATAACATGGACCTCATTATGGGTTGCAGCTTCATCTATCTGCCTTAGTAGAAAACTTTCCATGATTTCTGTTATATTTGGGGGTTTGTATTTAGACCCATATGGACTCGACATCCTCATTCCCTTCGCTAATATATTCCCTTAAAGTGGACCCCTCCTCCACTCCGATTTTTATGATCCTTTCTAAACAGACTGTAACCCAGTAAGTTAACTGCTCAGTCATAGCTTTCATCTAACCATGTCTCGGTTATTCCCACTATGTCATAGTTACCTGTAGATACTTCTGCTTCTAGTTCTTCCATCTTGTTTGTAAGGCTTCTGGCGTTTGTGAGCATGCATTTTAGAGAATTTTGCTTTGTTCCAATCTCCTCCCTGTTGATTGTTTTAGAAATTTTCTTACCTCCCTTCTGAGTATGTTGTCTTGGATCTTCTTTGCCACACCTCATATCATTCATCAGTATAATATCTGGTTTCATGTTCGTGTCTAACGTTTTTCTTCCCATCCCCTCTTCTTCTAGTTTAACGCTTTCCTGATGAGTGTAGCGAGTCTTCTGGCGAATGTGTGTTTCCCAGGTTTGTTGAGGTGTAGTCCGTCTCTGGCGAGGAGTCCATCGTACAGGTAATTCACACCATGGTCCAGGAATCCGAATCCTTGTTGTCTGCACCATCGTCTTAGCCAGTTGTTCGCATCAAGGATCCTGTTCCATCTCGTGGTGCCATGCCCGTCTACTGGAAGGATAGAAGAAAAAACTACCTGTGCATCCAGTTCCTTTACTTTCTTCCCTAACTCTTCAAAGTCCTTGCAGATTGTCGGTAGGTCCTTCCTTGCCGTGTCATTGGTGCCAACATGTATCAGAAGAAATTGGTGGACGTCCTTGGAACTGATGAGCTTTGGTATCCTATCGGTCACATCCTTGATCTTCGCACCTGGGAGGCAGCATACTTCTCTTGCGGTTATATCTGGTCTGCAGATGGCTGCTTCTGTGCCACTCAGTAGTGAGTCTCCCACCACTACCACTCTTCTTCGCTTCTTGGCTGTACTTTTTGTTGTCACTTCTGGGTGTTGCTGTGTGCCCTATTCTTCTTTGCTTGCTGGTTGTGCCTCATCCTTAGGTGTACCATCGTCATCCTCCGCAAGGCCTTGGTATCGGTTTGTCAGTTGTGTGGTTGGTGATGTCTCTATGGTCGTCTTGCTTCTTTTGGTCACATGCTTCCACTTGTCTGCGTTTGGAGGTTCTCTGACACTTTCTTCACCTTCTGTGACCAGTAGAGATGCTTCTGTTCTGTCTAGGAAGTCTTCATTTTCTTTGAGTTTCAAAGTTGCAATTCTATTTTCCAGACCACGCACCTTTTCTTCTAAAAGGGCCACTAATCTACACTTCTGGCAGGTGAAGTTGGATTCTTCTGGTCGATCTGTGAACATGTAGCACATGTTGCAGCTCACCATGTAGGTTGTCACATCTGCGATGTTGCTCCGAGATCCTGCTGACTTGCTGCGTGTCTTCATTCTTGTGTAATCTACTTAATCAGGCAAGCTTTCTTGCAATAATGTCCTAGAGGCAAAAATTTGCGCGCGGTTCGGCGATGCTTTCCAAGCAGCTGGTCCCGGCTGAATCCAACGATCCTCTTGCTTAGTGAGACTCTTTGCTTTTCCCAGAAGGCACCTGGAATATGCAAATTATCTTCCTCAAGCTTCAATCCCTGGTTCGGCGATGCTTTCCAAGCAGCTGGTCCCGGCTGAATCCAACGATCCTCTTGCTTAGGGAGACTCTTCGCTTTTCCCAGAAGGCACCTGGAATATGCAAATTATCTTCCTCAAGCTTCAATCCCTGGTTTGACAAAAAAAAAAAAAAATCAACACTTTTGGAAACATTTGTCGCACTATGCCTCACCGAAGGTTTCAAAATGCAACCTTAAGAAATCCTTAGATGCAGTCACATTGCTACACATTACCTTAATTTTTTTTTTTTAATAGAACACAAAAGTAACACATATCGGCCAAGCAGCTTCTCTGGGTCAGATACTAGCAGATCATCCTGCTAGTTCAAAGTTTAAGATTTCCTTTTCAAATCCAGAGAATATAAATCTGCACTTACATCTACATCTGTCTACATTAAGTGAATGTCGGCCAAAGCTGCCAATTTCAGCAGACTGTGAGGATAGTGTGGAGTATATAGGGAACTCCTGTCTCCTTGAAGAAAGGTGTATGTGTAAAGAAAGACCAGGCCTATTGCATTTCAGCATGCTCCGTCCTTTTAGTCTGAGTCAGTCTTAGGCTATGTGCCCAGGTATGCAGAAAAAAAACGCACTTCTTCCCAGGAAAAACATGCAGGTTTTTTGTGTCTTTTTCCGCGATTTTTGCACTTTTTTTGCGTTTTTCCCGCGATTTTCATGTGCGAAATTCAAGCACTTTCCAAGCGATTTGAAGCATCGCTTGGAATGTGATTGACAGGTTGGTCACACTCGTCAAACATAGTGTTTGACTACTGTGACCAACTTTTTACTATTGAGGCTGCCTATGCGTCAGCAATAGTAAAAGATAGAATGTTAAAAATAAAAAAAATAAAAATTGTGATATTCTCACCTTCCGATGTCTCGCGCAGCCTTCCCAGGCCTCAGCGATGCTTCCATTCCCAGTAATGCCTTGCGAGACCTTTGATGACATAAAGTCCCGCGATACTGTAGCGGTCTTGCGAGATCGCTACATCATCACAGGTCCTTGCCGCAAGGCATTACTGGGAACGGGAGCATCGCTGAGGCCTGGGAAGGCTGAGCTGGACGCCGGAAGTTGAATATAACCCGATTTTTTTATTCTTTTTTTTACAGGGATATGGTACCCAGGGCCTGGAGGACAGTCTCCTCTCCTCCACACCGTGGATACAATCCGCACATGAGCCGCTCACTTTGTGCATGGTGGGCATAGCCACAAGCGGGAAGTAAGCGGATCTCATGCATTCTTATGGGTGCGGAATTGCGGCAATTCTTTTCAGAATTGCGGCGATTCCGCAAAAAGAACGAGCATGCTGCGTTTTTTTCCCGTGATGCGATTCTGCCACGGAAAAAATCGCAGCATTAGCACAGCATGTGCGGAATGCCGTAGGAATGTATGGAGTGCGTTCTGTATGTGTTTAAGCGTTTTCGCAGCAAAAACGCTTAAAGATCGCAACGTGTGCACACAACCTTAGTGCCGCAGAAATCTTGGCAACTGTGTAATAAATCTTATTGGGGGTTTGTACAAATCTGCACACATGTTGCAGAAATAAATAAAAAGTTCAGGTTTGTGGAATGGATTTGCAAAAACAGATAATCATATTTTTCTGCTTCTTGTGAACATAATTATCAGCGTACAGAATCCAGGTCGTAATAGCCGCTAGCCTTTAGCATGTCGTTTCCTTGTACCTATTATTACCAGGCTGGTCACATACCCAGCCCACAATTAATGATCTCTTATTCTCCTCGCTGTGAGTTCATATGAATCCGGTTCTTCTTTACTACCTGTTAGTTATTGTATTTCTTGTTCGTGCAGGGCGTATACACGGGCAGAGTGCTCACCTTACAAGAGCAACTCGTACAGATTGGAAAACTGAATGCAGAAGCTGTTCGAGGGCAGTGGGCAAATCTCTCCTGGGAATTGTTGTACGCCACCAATGATGATGAAGAACGCTACAGTATACAAGCCCACCCCGTGCTACTACGTAACCTAACTGTGCAGGCAGCAGACCCACCGCTTGGATACCCTATTTATTCCTCCGTACCTCTCCACGTGCCTTTGTATTAATCCATTTGTACCGTGTCTCTGCATGTCCAGTGGAAAACACTAGTTTAATCACCAAGTACCACTAGATGCTGCTGTTTGGATTTTTCATTTTTTTTTTTAACTGCACTCACTCAAAGAAAAATAAGTCCAATAGTAAATTTGACAGGCAACTTGAAATCATTCATTGCTTCCTCTGTGTACACTTAAAAAAAAAAAAAAAAATGTCTGACCAAAATGTGGATAATGTATAAAATTTCTTTTATAAATTGTTCATTTTGATTGTAGTAAGTCAGTTGGGTTTTTTTTACTTGTCAATGTGGTGAATTGTTCTGTTTGAAAGAGTTTATTTAACATATCATTAGCATTTTCAATGCTCCTGCCTGGAGAAAAAGCTTAAAGGGGTTGTCCGGGCTTTTTACAGAATCTCAGTACATATCTGGGCTGCAGAATTATGACAATAAGTAATTTACTTTCTCTCCCTAGTTTGCATGATTTTCTAGATATTCTGAACAGAACGTCCAAGGGGGGGTGTGTTATGGCATTGAAATGAGAACAAGTCGTAACCTCCTACTCTACTCCAAACATGCCCTCTATAGCAACAACCCCACCCTCCATAGCTACAGGCCCTCCCCGTCCACATGAAGCAGCCCTCATCACACAGTAACAAATTCTTCCCCTCCAGTAGCCTCAGTGCAGAGAGCAGCGAGCTGGTCCTCCCCCAGACACACACTGAACAGTGATCTATGGAAAGTGAAACTAGTGAGGAGGGAAAATCGTCCTGTATTCTGGGCCACTCCATGATTACAATACATAACTCATTATCAGTAATTCCTTCTCTCACTGTCCCAGGCTGCTGGCAGCAGTGAGAACAGACTGTGTGATGGCCAGTGATGGGGGTCTGCAGCTTCTAATCTGCACAGAGAATGGCAGTCACTGATGTAATCTGTTGTGTGACAAAGCCTCTGCTGTGTGAATGATACAGCTCTGTGTCACTGATGTCTTCACACAGCAGCAGATTTGGTGCAGTGTATGTGTGAGCACTGTGTCTCTAATGACACAAATACTGATGGGAGCAGCCTGTCCAATCAGCAGCTGTAACAATGTGAAGTGTTGGGGGTGTATGTATGTATTGTTCTGCTTTAACAAATACAGGATCACTGCTGTGTTCTTTCCAATGCTGGAATAATGATAAAGATGAGTGCTGGTGCAGTTTACTGCCAGCCAATGAGTGGGCAGTGGGTGGTGCTGGTCACTGGAGCTTGCTGGTAGTTTGGTGGAGCTTTGCACATACACTGCACCAAATCTGCTACTGTGTGAAGACATCAGTAACACAGCTGTCTCATTCACACAGCAGAGGCTTTGTCACAGAACAGATTACATCAGTGACTGCCATCCCCTGTGCAGATAAGAAGCTGCAGACCCCCATCACTGGCCATCACAGAGTCTGTTCTCACTGCTGCCAGCAGCCTGGGACAGTGAGGGAAGGAATTACTGATAATGAGTTATGTATTGTAATGATGGAGTGTCCCAGAATACAGGATGATTTTCCCTCCTCCTCACTAGTTTCACTTTCCATAGATAACTGTTCAGTGTGTGTTTGGGGGAGGAGCAGCTGCTCTCTGCAGTGAGGCTGCTGGAGGGGAAGAATTCGTTACTGTGTGATGAGGGCTGCTTCATGTGGACGGGGAGGGCCTGTAGCTATAGAGGGTGGGGTTGTTGCTATAGAGGGCATGTTTGGAGTAGAGTTGGAGGATACGACTAGTTCTCATTTCAATGCTATAACACCCCCCCTTGGACGTTCTGTTCAGAATATCTAGAAAACCGTGCAAACTAGTGACAGAAAGTAAATTACTTATTGTCATAATTCTGCAGCCCAGATATGTACTGAGATTATGTGAAAAGCCCGGACAACCGCTTTAAGAAAAAAAACAAAACATTAGCCTTGAAGGCTACTTACCCTAATTGATCTGGACTTCACTATAAACTTTTTTTTTTTTAAAGTTCTGGTAATCTCATGACCGCCTCACTCAGACGTCTGTGAATCTTGTTTGTGTCCTATATGTAATTTTTATGGATAGGACATTTCCCTATTAGTCTATGGTGCTACTAACACTTTTTTTTTTTTTTTTGCTGTGCGGCTACAAAGAAAAAAAAAAATAAAATGTCAGTTTTTGATCCGTGTCGTGGATCAAAATTACTTATACAAAGTCTATGGGGTCTGTGAAAATCACACACATCACATGGATGCCATCAGAGTGACATAGTAATAGACAGGAGAAGCTTTGGGAGGAAACACTGGCTCGCTTAGGCTGGTTTCACATTAGCGCTTTTGTGCGCAGCGCATCGGGCGCACCAGTGCGCATGCGCACTGCGCACCTATATTTTACATGATGTGCGCATGGTTTTGCGCATATTTGCGCTTTCGTGCGCATGCGTTTTTTTGTCTTTCGCGCCAGGCGCGTCAGACGCAACATGTTGCATTTTTGGTTCCGCCCTGTCTCGTTAAAACAACGCATGCGCACGGAATGCGCACGGAATGCGCAAAAACACCACATTGGAGCCTATGGGAGCGCAATACTTGCGCATGGTCTTGCGCACGCTTGCGTTTTTATGCGCATGCGTTTTTTAAATAAACATGACTGAAATTTGGTCTAGACAGTAAAAAAAAAAAAAAAACAAAGGTGATAAAATGGTGTGGGCACTGGGATTCCACAATACTTTAAGGATTGCTCACTAGTGGACACACAGCACAAGCTGCACCAATGTAAGTATGAAAAACCTAATGTCTGGCTGAAATTTCAATACATTTCTATGTACTTATGTCTCTTTTTTTTTTTATTGCAGCATGTCTTCATCTGGTGAAGAATATGTCCCCGGGACAGGGCAAGAGGCAGAAGAAGTGAGTACTATGCTTCCGTATGGATTTGAAAAAATAAACACATGTGATTAATTTTTTCTGTTTAATTTTCAGACCTCATCCTCCATCACGCCACCACCACCGGAGGAACGGCAGGAGCAGCAAGGCCAAGTGCGGGCGGGTAGACGTGATGTAAGTACAGACGGACTGTTTTTTTTGTTTTTTTTTTTACTTATTTTCTAGTTTGCTTTATTTTTTTTTTTTTTTATTTTTTTTTTTTTATTTTTTTTAAATTTTCATGGTTGTTTTTTTCGATGTTTGTTTCTTTTTTTGCATTTATTTTCATGTTTGTTTGTTTGGGTATATGGGCACGGGACTATGGGATGGAGGATATATATGATGGGTATATGGGCATGGGATAGAGGATATGTATGATGGTATATGGGCACGGGACTATGGGATGGCGAATATGTATGATGTGTATATGGGCACAGGCATATGAGATGGCGAATATGTATGATGGGTATATGGGCACAGGACTATGGGATGGAGGATATGTATGATGGAATATGGGCACGGGACTATGGGATGGAGGATATATATGATGGGTATATGG